>NW_006285993.1:72477-84991 GCF_000327345.1 Myotis davidii
GTCATTCCTTCTTCGCCGACTCCGTCCACACCTTTGGGGACCCCTGGACCTGCTGGGGTTGGACCCCGGCATATGGCGCCCGAACAGGGACCCTTAGGTAAGCACCCCGCACTCGGGACAGATAGACTCTACCGTAGGAAGAGGGTGGATAGTCTTCGCCGACTCTGTCCACACCTTTGGGAACCCCTGGAACAGGATTCCCATAGGTAAGCCCCCCCCGCATTGAGGACCCCCACATTCGGACGGATAGGACTCCACCAGGGTGCTGCAAACCCCCGGCAAAGCATAAAGTGACCACTGACCGTTCAGACTTACTGGAGAGCCACACCATCACGGCAGTGACTGCAGAGGGACAGTCACACAATCCACGGAGCAGAACAGAGACCCTGACACTCCTCCACACACCGTATGGCCACCTGATTGTCGACAAAGGTGCGGGCAGTTCGTGGAGGAAAGACAGCTCCCACCACCGGTGCTGGAGCGGGTGGGTATCGCAGAGAGAGAAAAACAAACCCGCCTGCTCACAGCTCCTCCCCAGGCTCCTGGAACAGAAATCGGCACAGAGCACTTAACATTTGTCGATTACTGAGGAGCTATAAAAGCCGCCATTTTTAGCCCTGTGCCCAGGGGTAGGCGTAGGTTACCCCCGGACAGAAAGGAAATTCAAAGCCAGTGAGATCGTGAGTTGCCCAATTCCCCCAGCATCTACCAGGCCGAGCCAACACAGGACATGATGATGCACTGAGCCGCTCACCGACCCCTCCCGCCCCTTCTGCCCATGAAGAAACTCAGGTTCCGAGAGATTTTGTGCATTTTGGAGGCCCCACTGCTCACAGGAGGCAGAGGCCACAGGATCCGTGTCACCCTGGGACACCTGCCACTGCTTTCCAAAGCCCTTGGGTGTGGCTCTCAGGGGACAGGGAGCCACCTGCTCCTCTCCACCACCCTCGCCTTCCCCACGTGTGTTGGGGGCCTGTTGGCATATGTGGTTAAACACCAGGGCCCCGGTGGGCAGTCCACCAGGCCTGCTCATTCGCGTGTTAATTTGCTTCCACATTTCCAAGCAGAAAGGCCGTCAGGGCGAGGCAAATCAATCACAGGCCCCACGATCCATCTTCATTCGCGCCACACTCTGCGCTGTCCCCGGTGCTTCGCGTGGGGCCTCCTCCTAATGGGCTCCTGGACGCTGACGGATAAGCGTCTCCGGCAGCCATGTCCTGTCCGCGGATTAAACCATTAATATCTGCATCGGTCATTTTTCCCAGCCTTCCTCTCCCCAAACTCCTCACCACCCCTGTGTTGAGTATACTCTGCGATGTGTTTCCACCTTCACTCTGCATTCTGCATGTATTAGTTCAAACAGCCCTTCCTCAGGTAAGCCGTCCTTTGCCTCCTGACTAGGTCAAGTGCCCATGACACTCATAACCCTAGGTAACGTTGCTTCATGAGCACATACCATACTGTATCTTAAAGTGGTGAGTGTGACTTTTTGAGCAAAAAGAACAAAGATCAGCGATATGACACTCTGTCAAACTTTTTTCTCAAAACAATCCTGGATATCGATTCCATTATCCTCAGAGGTAAAAATAAATAAATAAACAAACAAATTAATAAGCTTGCTTCAGACTCACAACTAGGAAACACTGAGCAGAGACCTGAACCCAGGTCAACCTGACTCCAGAGTTTGAACTCACTCACTTTCATCTGAGGTTGTCTAACTGGGTTCCATGCAGCCCTGCGGATCAGCAGGTGTGAAGCCTTGGGGAACAAGGGAGAGCTAAACAGAGATTTATCCATCTCTTTGACTATGTGTGCCCTGCCTCCGCCCAACCCCAAAAAAAGCATGGGTCTTATTTCCCCTCCTATCCACAGCCTTCATCCTGAACCATGCACCTTGAGAAATCTTAACTTCACAACCTGTTCTTGACTTCCGTGGTTCCTGACCTCCTGCTTTCCATCCAATGGCCTCCTGTTCACCTGTTAGATTTGAGACCCTTGGCACCACATTTCAGCTCTGTCCTCTAACTTCCAGCCAGACTCGCCGGTTAGATAATGCCTCTTCAGATGATCTGGTCTTCTGACCAACATGGCTCCTTTCTGGCAGGTGACTTGGTCTTCCTCTTCTTGAAGTCCTTGGGGACATCCAAGTGAATGAACAAGTCCGCATCTTTGCCTCCCTCGACCTTTACTTCCCATATCCACGGGACTTCACTTTCTATCCACTTCAACCACCCACACCTGAGACCATGACATGTTCAGCCTCTGCTTGAACTTGAATCCCAGCCTCTTACCAACCACAATGCTCTATCATGTCAACCACACCCTTCACTTACGTTCTTACTCACAACCCCTTCCATTCTTCTGGAACCACTCTCCATCACTCACTCCCACTTACTTGTATCTTCAACCTCTGTCTTTCATCCTCAACTTTCAATCACAACACGTTCTTTTCCATCTGGAAAGAACTAAATCCCTCCTGTAGCAGATGCTCTCAGTGCCCTCATATCCCCTCAGCTTTTACCATGGGCGTCACCTCAATCCAACTGCCAACTGCCGCCACCTTTGTCCCTTTGCCTGAGGACTTTATCTGGCTGCCAAAGCCCCTTCTCCCCATGCACTTGGCAGGCCAAACGTGCCTGGGAATTCATGTTTCCCCAATCCCCAGGAATAGCCCTCAACCAATGACTGGTGGGAGTCGGTGAGCAAGTACCCCAGCTTCCTTGCCCCCGGGGAAAATCTGAGGTGCAGGCTCGGTGCTGTTTCCCAGAGCTACCCAGCGAGGTTAGGCCCCACTTCCCATAGTGGCTGCTTGCTTGCTGGTGCACCCTTTATTGATACCCTTATTTTTTATGTCTCCCTTCTACACTCCCCCACTGGTGTTTTCTGGGATCACCCCCCAAATAAACTACTTGCTCTCAGTCCTGTGTCGTCTGCTCAATCCAACATCTCCTCTGGGCACGGCCAATCTCTTGCTTCCCTGTCTTGGACCAGCATGTTAGCTATACCCATCTCTCTTCCATGCGCTCTGCCGTCTGGCATCTACCCCAGTGCCTCATCAAAACTGTTTCTCTTGCCGAAACCGCTTTGGCTCAGTGGATAGAGCATCGGCCTGCGGACTGGGAGGTCCCAGGTTCGATTCCGGTCAAGGGCATATACCTTGGTTGCGGGCACATCCCCAGTGGGGAGTGTGCAGGAGGCGGCTGGTCGATGTTTCTCTCTCATCGATGTTTCTAACTATCTTTCTCCTTTCCTCTCTGTAAAAACTCAATAAAACTATTCTCCCAAATGTGTAGATGGGCCTTCCATCTTATTTGGCCTCTGCACAGCTTTCAACATGTTGCCACTGTCTTCTCGGAACTCTTTCCTTCCGTGGCTTCATGGCGTCACTGTCCGTCTGCTTTCCTCCCATGTCTGCATTCAGGTCAAGGTCTTCCTTGGTTCCTCGACACCCCAGCTGCCCTAGCAATGCTGAGATTCCTGCAGGCTCCACCACCCTTGGTCTTCTCCTGTCACTCAGAGGTTGCACGTTCTCCATGGGTGATACACCTTCCGGTTAGGAGGCACAGTTGACTTCTCAGTGGCTCTGCCTGCACAGAGCACCATCCCCAGTGTCAGATCTCAACTCCAGCTGCCAATCAAATCCCTCCAACATTTCCCAAACCCAAATTGTTTCTTCCCTGCCCATTCTGATTAATGTCACAATCACCCACCCAGTCACCAAGCCATCTGGAGTTATCTTTAACTGCTTCCTCTACTTTGCCTGAGACGCACAATTCTCCACCCAGTCTCGTCAGTCCAGCCTGTTGAATATTTCTCCTCTCCATCTCATGGTCATGTCCTAGACCAGATTGCTGCAATAGAGTCTTTACCAGAGACCCCAATCCAGCCCATCCTCCGCATGCTAGCAGAGTAATTCCTTCAGATGCAGAAATATGAGCTCCTACTCCCCCTGCTTAAACACTCAATGTTCTCACCACCCTCAGGGGAGGTTTCTAGACCCCTTCACAATCGGGTCCCTGCCTCTCTCTCCAGCCTCATCGCTCACCACTATGCATGCTTTAGCCTCGTGGCTCTCTACCCTGGCTGAACACAGGCATCTCCTGAGAGTTCTGAGGGAATGCCAGTGCCTTGATACCACCCCAGAGAGTATGCTTCATGTGGTCAGGGGGAGGGGCAGGCATTGGGAGAGTTGCCAGAGCCGAGAGGCACTGCCAGAACCAAACAGTGGCTTAGAGTCTCGCCCAGCCCTCCGGTGTTCTCCCAGGCCGGTGCCCACCTAGCCCCGCTCCTGGAGCACCTTGCTTTGTGGGTGAGACCACTTCCCCCTTAATATTCAGCTCCTGCCGAAACCGGTTTGGCTCAGTGGATAGAGCGTCGGCCTGCGGACTGAAAGGTCCCAGGTTCGATTCCGGTCAAGGGCATGTACCTGGGTTGCGGGCACATCCCCAGTGGGAGATGTGCAGGAGGCCGCTGGTCGATGTTTCTCTCTCATTGATGTTTCTGACTATCTCTCTCACTTCCTCTCTGTAAAAAATCAATAAAATATATTTAAAAAAAATATTCAGCTCCTGGGAACCTTCCTGACCCAACTTTCCAGTCTGAATCCAGAGCTTCCCTCTGAGTTCCCTCTGCTCAAGCCTATAGGGCATTTACACAGCAAACGTTAACCGTCTGCGCCACCTCAGATGGGTGGGGACCGCCATGGGGGGTCGTCACCTGTAGGCACCCGGCTGAGCACAGTGGCCCCTCCTTGATGATGCAATGAGTTTGTTGAATAAACGAATAAACAAGTGAATGAATGAATGAATGAATGATCCCCATTCCCATTCCCTTCTGGAGATAAGGATAGGAACTTTATTGTCCTTTCGCTGCTCCCTTCTCCTCCCCTAGTTCATGGCCAACGCACAAAGCAGGTGCTCAATGAGAAATTGTTGAGTGAATTAACATAAGACAGGAGATGCAAGCACCCACCCCCTCTTCGCTTTTAGAGGAGAGCCCTGGGGAGCAGAGACAAATCAAATTGCACTTCCTACAGTTTTGCTAAAATGGAATTTGCCAAAGACGTCCTGAAAAATGGATTTAATTAGGCCCGTTAATAGGGGAGTCGTTGGTGGCGAAGATTTAAAGCTAAGACTGAAAGTGGTATCAATAATTTTACCATTTCAAATTATATAGGAGGTTATTCCTCACTCCCACCTTAATTATAAGAATGCATCTCGATGAAACCTCAGCCTTGAAGGGAAATACAGACAGAGGTAGAGGCAAGGTCTGAAATTCCACTGAAACGGGGTAGCAGGGTGTCGCACTGGCTCAGCCCGGGGCTGGGCGTGGGAGAAGGGACAGTGTCCCTGCACAGCCAGGCCTCATTACACTAACGACCTCAGGACAACCCGATGTGGCTCTCAACTGCAAGCAACATCCAGGAGAGGAGGGTGGGGAGGTCGCTAATGACCACGTGGGATTCTGCACAGGCTCCCGGGGCCGTGGATTTCTCCCATTCCCTCTTCCCAGGACTCATTCTGAGAGATCGGAGTTCTAATTGGTTCCACAGTCAGATCCTGGACGGGACACACCCTTGGTCCTCAGCTCCCGGTTATCAGAGATACTCAGCTGCCCCCCAATTACGGAACCAAGTGAAGGAAACTCAGTTGGGGGCCTAGTGCCCCCTCGGATAGCAGGAGCCTGGGATACCCACTGGGAGATGCTCTCTCCTCCGAGGGCTCCGGAAATGAGTCCCAGTACTTGACAGGGCACCATGCGTTAGTCGGTGACAGCACCGCTCTGGGCAGAGCAAGGACCAGGGGGAGGCAGGGGTGTCAGGGGAGGCACTCACCTCAGGGGCAAATTTCCAGAGACAGCAAAAGACTCAGAATCAAGATCATTGCTATTTTAATGCCATTATTAAACATAGATATTAATGCAAAAATTGATGAACAAAATGTCAACATTTTACCTAAAGACAGGATCTAAGCCTGCCCTTCCAGGACCTGCTTACCTGCCTGACCTCTGCCCCAGCCCTAGTTCTAGGCCCGGGATGCAGAGTGAACTAGTCTAAACCCCTCCCTCAGGGAGATGCTCGGGCTGATGGGAGATCAACAGTGAACGTAAGAGCCGAGGCTAGGGCATAGAGCTGGCAACGGCTGTGATGGAGAGAAATACAGCAGAGAAGGGGGCGATTCCATAAGAATCATCTCAAACCCTGTGGCCAGCCCAGGCTTCCCACGCCCTGGTGTAGCAGAAATAACAGGGACTCCCGGCTCAGTCCAAGGGACTGACCCCAGCCCCACCTACACGGGCCCTGAGGCCAGTCCCTTGTTTCCCAGGCTTCGGGCTCACTCTCTCTCACCCAGGCATGAAAAGGTGGGAGTTCACAATAACAGAGACAACATTGGGAGCAAACCCTATGCGTGAGCCCTGTGCCGAGTCCTCCCTCGCTTAGCCCGCATGCACGCCAGGGGCCAGGGGGTTCCAATCGCGCGATACGCTGACACTGCATGTTGAGCAGCTGGCCCGCAGGACAACGAGGCTTGGAGGCCTTGGGCACAAACTCCCACTCCCAAGGCTCCGTCCGCACCCCAGACTGAAGCAGGTCTGCACGTTGGTGACCTTGAGTAAGTCTCTGGGTCTCTCTGAGCCTTGTTGTCCTCATCTGCAAAATGGGGGCAGTCATGCATCTCCCTCCTCCCAGGGCCAATGAAGCCAGGCTCCAGGTGCCCACTGGGCCCCCCCAAATGTGGGCCCCCTTTTTCCCAGCTGTATGGGCGGCAGCACCTGTCTCCACGGCGAGGGGCAGGAGCCACGGGGAGCTTCCGACGCCCGTTCCCCGTTTTCCTGACAGCCTATTTCATGGATCACAGAGACCAAGTCCAGCTGCTTATTCCAGAGGAAAGAATGAATTCATTTCCATTCCTTAATGCCCGGTGCTGTGACCTATTCTCTGTTGATCGCTCCTTTCAGAGGCTGCGGCCCTTCCCACAGACTTTCAATTTGGCCAGAGAGAGAAAATGGGCAGTAACGGCAGAATGTCCTGCCCGGAGGATGCTGGGAGCCGAAGCACCGCGGCGCCGGTAATAAGTCCAAATGAAAGATATTATGTCACCTCGTTTGAATTAAACAGATGAACTACAGTCCCGGGCCATTAAAAATGAGCCGGCCTGCTGGACAGGTTCCAAGCGCCTCAGTAAGGTGCTAGGGTTTATATCCTCGTTTTCTGCCAATAATTCCTCCTCTCTGTGAGTGAGCAGGAATAACCCGATGAAAGGCCACTCACCCTTCAGCTTCTCTGGGTCCCGGGGCTCCTGCTAATTGGGTGCTAACTGAAAAGCACCAGGGAGCCCCCTGGCAGGCGGTCAGGGCCAGTCTTCACCCCAGGGGGCAATTAACTGCCCCAGCAATGTTTTCTCCTCCAAAAATTCTGGGAAGCGCCCCACCTGCACCCCAAAGCCCAGGCAGGGAGGCAGACTGACAGAGCTGCCTCCCTTTGCAAATGGGGAAACTGAGGCTGCAGAGTCCGGGACACTTGGGCAACACCCTGCTCTCCGATGAGCGCCTCCTTCCCCCACCCCGCACCCCAAGCAGCACCAGCACCCCTTTCCAATGGGTCCCAGTCCAGCCAAGCGCCAGAGCCACCCACCTCCCAGCTCTAGGGCAGGAGTCCCGTGAATCTTTATGCTTCTCGATCGATCATTTGAGGACCATGAACACCCTGAGAATTGGATGAAAGCTATGACTTCCCTAGGGGAGGAGAAAGCATACATGTCGCTCATTGAAAATTTTGCATACGATGTCAACTAATCCCCAAAGTCCTTAAAAGCCTTTAGGGATCAATGAACTTCTTCATTCCGTCAGCAATTTAATGAACATCTACTAAGTGTCTGCTAGGTGCCTGGTGAGGTGTCCTCCCTACGACCCCTCATCAGCTTGCACAGAGAATCGCCTACAGAAAGCACGGCCGGCCAGCCTCTCCCGCAGCACAGCAGTCTGGGCGCCAGGGGCACAGGGAAGCCACCTGCGGAGCTCCTTAAAATTCTGGTGCCAGAGCCTCACCCCAGCACCTGGGGGGACCCGGGCACCCCGGGGACTCCGATGGGCAGCCACAGAGAGCCTCTGACTGGGGGAACCCAAATGTGTGTGTTAAAGCTCCAGAGGTGTTCGCAATGCCCTCCAGGCACCCGCTGTGTGCCAGGCACTGCGCTGGGCACTAGGCTGGGCACCGGGGCAGAGCAGAGAACAGGCCATCAGAATCCCCTCCCCCTCCTCACAGAGTTGAATTCTAGCGAAGAGACCGGCAGTAAGTAACCAATCCATAAAAGTAACTGCAAATGGTCAGTAGCGCCACCAGGCCCCTGGAAAAGGGAGTGACATGAAGACTAACAGAAGGGACTTCTTGAGGGGCAGGGGGACACTTGAGCTGACCCTGAAGGACAGGGGCTGAGGGAAGGGCATTCCGGGCGGTGGAACAGCCAGGCGAGGGCCCTGCGCAGGGAAGCGCCCAGGAGGAGGAAGCGGCCAGAGTGACTGGGCGCCCCGGTGAGGACGGGGCGGTGTGACATGGGACCAGGCAGGCCAGCTCTGACAGGGATTCAGGCTGAGCTCGGGGCTCTGATCTGCATTCTCTGCCGTTCCTACAGCCGCTCGGCCAGGAGCGGGAGGCTAAAGAGACGCGTCCTCAGCTGGGATGCCTGCCCAGGCCTCGACCCGGCCCAACAGAGGCCGTGGCCCCCAGAAAGTGACCCGCACTGCTCCTGGCCCGGGCTCCTCTGCCCCACTCCAGCCCGGCCATCAGTGTAACCAGCGCCAGGAGACCATTGTTGCCTCACCCCACACCGGCACCTCACAAACCCCATCACCATGGCAACCAGGCCAGCCAATCAGAGCGCTCTGTTTTGAAAGGGCGCCTTAGACATTGAGCCTCCCCTGCCCGGACAAGCACACCCAACATCCAGAAGCCTCCCTGGGCTCCTTCCCTCTGGATAAGCCAGCTCAGCTGCCCCCCACTTTCCTCCAGGACAGGAAAGGGGACTCTTGTGACTGGAATGTCCAGGGCCAAGATGTAAGCCTACAGCCACCCTACTTAGAGTGCCAGCCACCCCTGCGGCCATGCCATGACACAGGAGCCACCCCGGAGCCCCTGAAAGTCCCCGGCAGTAACCTGGGACCAGCCTGGAGCAGCAGGAGCAGCGACAGTAGCTTGCGGAGCGTGCGACAGGGCAGCCTGCAGAAGGGGGGCCACATCAGCCAGCGGAGCAGCGGGTACGCGGGGGACGAGGAGAACAGCGAGGTCAGCCTGGTGGGCGGCAAACGCACCCTGCAGTTGAGTAGAAGACTCGGAACCCAAGCGATCGTCACCCAGACCAGCCAGCTGTGCGCCGCCTACCGCCCCGACCAGCTGAAGAGCCCGGCGGCCAGCCCAGCCCCAAGCGCCCCGCAGCCTGGAGGGGAAACGTGAGCCCAGCCTGCACGGCAGCACCCCCGACAGCAGGGCCAGCAGCCTGGCCAGCCTCGGCTTCATCAGCCCGGGCAGCAGCTTCCTGACCTACCAGGTGAGCGGGCTCACCGTGGGCGGCTCCCTGCGCAGCCTGCCCTCGAGCCACGCCGGCAGCTTCCAGAGCGTCCGCGTGGACAGCCCCGCGCAGAGCGGGCCGCAGAGCACCGCGGGCCCGCAGGGGACCAGGTCGCCGAGGAGCAGGAGAAGCAGCCCTCCCAGACACCCGTGCCTCTACGCGAAAGCCCTCGGGAAACGCAGATGTGACGCCACCGGGTGAGGGCTCTGCCAGAACAAGGAGGGAGGCGGTTAGGAAGGGCACGCGGGCTGGGCCAGGACCAGCGAGGAGCAGCGCCATCTGCAGAGCAGCGGGAGGGCCATGTGCAGCAAGAATTAGTGATGGCGAGCGCCACCCTCACGGAGCATCGCCCTGAGGCCCCGCCGGGGCCCCGCTGTGTCCGGACCCCCATGGCAATGACCTCCACCCTTGAACACCAGTGAGTGACAGGCCGTCCCTCACCGGACCCACCAAGGGCAGAGCCGTCGCCTGGGACGGGCATTATCAGTGTCAAGTGCCAGCTCTGTTAAGACCCACCTGCAGCTCTGGCGACCCCACCCTGAGCGATGGCGCCTGCAGCCGCACCGACCGCGCGGCGCTCAGAAGGAACAAACACCAACCGCGCACTCGACTCGACTCGACTCGGAGCTCGGTCCCGGCCGCGTGGCCACACCACCAGCAGCACCCACACAGCCAGCAGCACCCACACCGCCAGCAGCACCCACACAGCCAGCAGCATCTAATGAAGTGCTCCTGACAGCCGTGCCAAGAGAGCCGCATCCCGGCATCGCCCAAGGCTGCTTCCCACTCATTGTGAGCACCGTTCCCGGGCAGCGTCCGCCGGAGTCTGCCAGACATGCTCCCTGGTGTCCGCTTGGTTCTCTGGTGGACCCGGCAGTGCTGCCGATGGCGGGACAACGCGGGACACGTGCTGAAAGGTGACAGAGACCAACCATGGGAGCACTCTGGGCCGGGTAGTGGCCGTGCCCTCGGGGGTGGGAGGCCTCAGTCCCCGCCTGTCCCTTCACAGAACAACCACACAGCCCTGGGGGAGTGAGGGGTCCGTGGAGCAATGGAGGCCAGAACAGTCCTGAAGGCTCCACCAGGCACCTGAAGGCAGCTGAGGGGGCACCGTGCACAGTAAAGGTGTCAGGAGAGGTGGGCAGTGTGTGAGTCTGTGCGTGCGCCCAGCCGAGGTTATGGTGAAATGACGGTGACGGGGCAGGTAAGAAAGCCAACACCCATAGTACAGCAGGGCTTAGCCGCCAACTCTGCCACTCTAAGCTGGTGAGTACCTGGGCGAAACCCTTAAACTTCCCAAGCCTCGGTTTCCTCATCTGGAAAATGGGAACGAGAACCCACTTCATACATAGATGGGAGAGTCATGTATATGAAAACCCACAGGAAGTCCCTGGCAAGCAGTGGGCACTAAGCGTCTGCTTCCCTGTCCTCGCTCGTCTGTAAAGTGGGCACGTGGTCTCGGCCTTGCTCCACTCAGCACAGAAGGGACAGTGACTGGACCTGGAGAAGGGGTCTTCCCGCTTTCCTCTGGGCAGAGTCGCTCAGCGGGTCCCGAGCACCCACAAGCCAGGCAGAGGAGAGAAGCCCTGCTCAGTGAGCCCCGTCTGCCCACGGCCCTGGGGGAAGCTCTCCCCTTAGGACAGTCCCTGCTCCCCAGGCTGAGAATGCAGGGTCACAGCAGCACTGGACAGCTGCACACACAGCCCTCGGACCAGGGGCCGCCTTCCCCTGCCCACCTCCTCCTTGTCCCCTCGCAGCAGGTGGCATCATCCGCCCCCAGGTGCCCAAGCCCAGTTCCTGTGTCACACGGGGGTCTGCCCTGCCCCTGCCTCAGCCCACATCCCATTGGTCTCCACCTCGACTGCTGACCCTCACCCGGGCCGCCTCTGCCCAGGCCAGTGGCTGCTGGGCCTGGCTGCACATGAGGATGGCCTGGGCCATTGACACATATAGATGCCCAGGCCGCCCACAGGGTGGGGCCCTGAGCTCCTGGGACCCACTCCCACCCCTGACACCCGCAGGGCCCAGGCAGGGGTGGGCTTAGGCGGACTGGACAGCGTGTGTCCCGTCTAAAGAGAAGCCGAAGTCCAGAATCCCATGAAAAAAATCTCTGATTTTAAATATTGGTCATGAATTCAAAATCCTTTAAAAAGTGGGGGTGGGTGCATGAAAGGATTTCTGAGGGAAGCATCCGGTGCATACATCGTGCGGCTTCCGCTTCTACATGGACAACGGCGCAACCTCTGAAACAAACCCTGCTGATATTCGTTGGCCGCTTAGACACATCTGAACCCTCCACGGACCAGAGGGCTTGCATGGCATTCGGACAGACGGACAAACTGGCCTGAACATGTCCAGCTCAACGCCTGCTGCTTCCTTCTCCTGACCGCCACACACCATCACAGACTGGAGTTCAGGTCCCTGGGCCTTGGCACGTGCATTCCTCTGCCTGGACTGATGTGCACACAGCATGATGTAAACGTAGCATGGTGTACATGCAGTATGATGTACCGGTAGCATGATGTGCCTGTAGCATGATGTGCCTGTAGTATGATGTACACGCAGCATGATGTACATGTAGTATGATGTACATGCAGTTTGATGTACATGCAGCATGGTGTACCTATAGTATGATGTACCTGTAGCATGATGTGCCTGTAGTATGATGTACACGCAGCATGATGTACATGTAGTATGATGTACATGCAGTTTGATGTACATGCAGCATGGTGTACCTATAGTATGATGTACCTGTAGCATGATGTGCCTGTAGTATGATGTTGTACCTATAATGATGTACCTGTAGCATGATGTGCCTGTAGTATGATGTACATGTGGCATGATGTACATGCAGTATGATGTACATGCAGTATAATATACATGCAGTATGATGTACATGCAGTTTGATGTACCTGTTGCATGATGTACATGTAGTATGATGTGCCTGTAGT
>NW_006285993.1:85110-92366 GCF_000327345.1 Myotis davidii
ACCTATAGCAATATACATGCAGTATGATATACATGCAGTTTGATGTACCTGTAGCATGATGTACATGTAGTACGATGTGCCTGTAGCATGATGTACATGTAGTATGATGTGCCTGTAGTATGATGTACCTGTAGCATGATGTACATGCAGTATGACTCACCCTTTTTGTGTACAGCTTTATGATCTTTGACAAAACACACGGTCATGTGTCCATCATCACACACACCCAGAGCCTAATTGTTTCATCAGCCCCCAATCCCCTCGTGCCCGTGGTCAGCCCTCCTCCCCCTCCACAATCACTGACCAGTTTCCTGCCCCCCCGTTTTCTAGAATGTTACATACGGGGAGTCACACGGCACGCAGCCCCTGAGCCCGGCCGCTTTCACTCTGCTGGAGGCCCTGCGAGCCACCGTGCAGCTCATGTTCTCGGCTGCTCCGCGGCCATGGCTTCTCTGGCTGGAAGCATCGTCCCCTCCAGCCGTCCACGCCTGGGCCCTCCCGAGCCCCACGTCCCATCTGTCCCTGAACTCCTCCTGCCCCCCTCCCCCCGCTGACTCTGCCCTGGCGGTTCCCAGGTTGGGAGCTTGGGAAGCCACTCCTAAAGACTGCCCACAGGACTTGGTGAGCATGTGAGCGCCTGGGTCAGCACCCAGGAGAGGGATGCCGGGTGGGCTGCGCGCTTAACCTCGTAAGGAACGGCCAAGTCGTCTCCTGGAAGCAGCTCCATAGTGGTCAGCGCCTTGTCACCGTTTCGGGATTTTTGACTGAACTAACCCCCTGTTCACTGTGTTAACAACAGAAGGTAGTTTGCGTGTCTCCATTAGTGACTCCGTTTCACATATGGGGAAACTGAGGCATGGGGCGGCTAACTCTTCATAAGTTGTTGGCAGGGCTGGAATTTGAACCAGGGCAGCCTAACCCCAGGCTCCCTGGTCTTAACTATTAAGCTCTCATTCATCGCCCCCATCCCCACTCGGCATTGCACACTCAGGGCCCCTCCAGACCCAGGCAGCAGGCTGCAGCCATCCGCAGGGGCCCCACTGTGCGTGTCTGCCTCCCTTAAGGGGAGGTGCTGACCTCCCCACTGTGTGTCCTCCCTGCCCACTTCCCCGTCGGCGGCATCAGTGACTGCCCAATGAATGAATGAATGAATGAGCAAGCGGGCGAGAGGAGAAGGAAAGGCTGAATCGGAGGAAGACAGCTGGGTCCTGCCACGTCCAAACACCAGTGTGGCTCAGGATCCAGCGTTAAGCATGGCGAGGTGTGCAAGCTGAGCCCATGTACCCCCCTCCCTCCCCCCCTGTCAGCCCCAGACACCTCCGCGCTCTCCCGCCCAGCACGGGGCGCGGCAAGTACTTGAAGTGAGGTCATTTTTCACGTGGGCACGGTGATTTTTTTCTTTCCTGTCCACTAGCTCGGAGATCGGGGTGCAGTGGGGTTGGAATGATGGGTTGGCTGCAGGCCCTGGCTCCTAAATTATTAACTGAGCGGAGGAGAGAGCTGCTTACAAATGCTGTCTGTCCAGCAGACCGCGGCAGCCAGCCGCAGACTTCAAACAGGCCTGGAGCGTGCAGGCAGGAAGGGGGCAGGGTTGGCGGCAGGCCTCACAGGCTGGCGGCTCTGGGGCACCTGGGGCCGCTCCTCCTGAGCCGCCCCGGCCCAGCCTCGTCCCCTGGCCTGGCAGGAGGTCATTTCTCACACAGGCAGTGCCCAACCCCTCTTCTGCCCATTCTCAGACCAGGGGGGCGGAATGGATGGATTGCATCTGGTGATTGTGGTTCTTTCTGAGCCAGGAGCTGGTGGGTGCGCACGACTCTGGTTCTGAGGCTCATCGTGGGCAGGGGCAGCGAGTGGGGTCCAGGGTGGGATCGCTGGAGGCAGAGCCTGAGACAGGAGTCCTGCGAGAGTTCCAAGGAAAAGGGGGTGCGGAAGGAGGATGGGAAGGGATGGGGCTGGGGACCGGCCTCAGGCTGACCCTGTGGGGAGCGGCAATTGTAACTCACAGCTGGGTCCACCTTCAGTCAAGGGCCGTCATGCCTGCACAGCCTACGTGTGGGGAACATAACGTCCTGGTGGAATAGCTCCCCTCCAACCCAGAGCAGTTCTGCAGAGCAGGGACAGCTGTCGGCACCGGTGGCAACACCGGGCAGGTGGTCCAGGCTGGCACGGTGGCTCCACAGTGATCAGGAGCCCAGCCCCTTCCAGATCTCTGGTCCACCATCCTCATGGCCCTCCTCCTCATGGTCCAGGATGGCTGCCCAAGCGCCAGCAACACATCTCCATCCAGCACACCTCCGTCCAGCACACCTCCGTCCAGCACATCTCCGTCCAGCAGCAAGGAGAACAGGGGTCTGGTGAAGGAGAGAAGTAAGGCTTGACCCTTCTTTTTTGTAGATTTGTTTAATCCTCACTCAAAGATCTGGTTTTCTTTATTGATTTTAGAGAGAGAGGAAGGGAGAGCGGGAGAGAGAGAGAGAGAGATCAGTTGTGTCCTGTACGCATCCAGACCAGGATCAAACCCACAACCTGGGCATGTGCCCTGACCAGGAATCAAACTCTCAGCATTTTGGTTTATGGGACGATGCCCACACAGGCCAGGGTTTGACCTCTCTTTTTTAAGGAGACTTCCTAAAAGCCCCACATAACATGGCGACACCTTGCTGTAAGGAACATGAGGGAATCTGTTCTTATTCCAGCAAACAGTGCGTAGGCATAACTGGACATTCTGTGACAAATGATGAGAGGCGGGGAGGATATTGAGGCAGGTACCGCCCCGCTCCATTCTCCCCACCGAAGCTAACAGGCCTCGTTACCTCCCAATGAAATCACCTTTTAATCAAGACCTACGTGGTAGCCGGCACGCGCGGCCCGGCCCTGAGCAGCACCTCCCATCGCGAGGAGTGTGTGTCTCCGAGGCCTGAGTCTGGGCTGGTCTGTGATGTGCTTTCCCCAGCCGTGGGGGCAGCGATGGCCTGCCCTGCAGGGTTTGGGCCCTCGGGGCTTTGCAGCTCCTGCCCACTCCCCCTTCACTCCGCAGCCAATGTGTGAGCAAGCCAGCCTGACATGGCTGAGACAGTCCCTGGTCCCCGGTCCCCAGCCGCAGTCAAGGCCGTCATAACGCAGGCAGCCCCGCGTGACCCACCAGCCCACAACAGACACGTGAGCAGCACGGCCACAGCTGAGCCTGGCTCCGACGCTGTATGAGAGATCTCCTGGTATTTAAACAGCATTTTCCATTTCCTCCCAACAACACACTGTTCCAACAAAGCATTCCCGCGGGCCAGACTCACCCCGGGAGCCCCAGCGCGAGACTCCTCCGGTAAGTCTGGCCGGTGAAGGTGGGTCTCGGTGGGCACTGGCCACCTCCTACCCCGAAGCGGGCAGGGGCAGGGGCAGGTCTGAGCTGACAACGCGGAAAAGGGGTGGGTGGGTGTCCTCCTGGGGAGCCCCACACCAGCTCCTTCCTGCCCTCACCCCTCAGAGCTCATGCGATGGAGGGGCAGAAAGGCGGCAGCAGCGGGAGTCTGGGTGACCAGTGGGAACCCAAGGGCGCTGTTCCTGAAAGGATGACGCGGTCCTGAGAAGGGTTCACACCGAGGCCTGAGGTTTCCACCAGAGAGCCAGCCCGCGGCCCACCCAGCTCCCAGGAACTTCCCAAAACAGGCCCTGCTCCACCGTCAGTGGTTCCCATGGCCCTCAGGCTCAAGTCCAAATGCAAATGCCTCACGATCAGGGCCCTCCAGGCCCCAGCCATTTACCCACCACACCCACATGCATGGCCCAGGTCGCCATGCAGTCCCACAAACGCACTTTTCCTCCTCTTGCTTCGGTGCTTTTCATAAACTCTTTCTCTACCTGGAACACCCACCCCTTTCCTTCTTTTCCTACCCAACTCTCCATAAGACTCAATCCAGGTGTCCCCTCCACCAGGAAGCCCTCCCTGATTACACCTCGGGCAGCGAACACCTTTTGCTCCATTCCAGCCTTCTACACGTCTCTCTGGATTGCAATTGTCCCTTACAGGTTTCTCCTCCGCTGGCACGATGGCCCCGGGGTTGGCACGGAGCAGGCACTCTGTGAAGGCGAGCTGAAGGGAGGAGGTAGGGGGCTGAAAACAGAATAGACTCTCCTACACATGCTCTGGGCTGCAGAGGCCTCCGTGTTGCTCAAAGTCCCTCCTCAAAGAATCATCGTCCACTCAGATGGCAGGACAACCACTCAGAGAGGGACAGCGTCTATCAGCGATCACAGCCGCAGGGCAAAGCTGCCACGAAATTCAAATCGGAACCCGTTGCAGTGTTGGCTCTTATTTCCCTCCCCAGATGCCTTTCCCCACCAAGGTCAGGACAGCGCCCAGGTGACGGGCGGTGGCTGCGTGGGAGGACAGACACGGAAGGTCCATGTGCCGTGAATTATTTATCAGGAAATCGGCTTCAGGTGGTGACTTGGCCTTAGTTTTCAATTCCCCTAATGCCGGCCAAGTCTCTGCTGAAACCCTCTCAATTATTCATATTTCTAAAACAACAGCTTGTTTTCCTGCATCTATCAGCAAACCACGCCTCCTGGCCTTCCCGAGAGGCCTGGCTCCCTGGTGAGGCATTTGGGGGGCGGGGAGGGGAGGGGACAGGGCGCTGGGCAGCAGCAGCCACTGAGAACAGGAGCCCGTGCGGAGACGGGCCCTTAAAGGCCCCCTGTTGCCAGGAGCTCCCAGGACAAAAGCAACTACAATAAAAGGAAACGCCATTGCCATGCATTGGTGTCTCGTGTGCCAAGCGTGAGGCTAAACCCTTCCCTTTTACTTTATTTAATTCCGACAAAAACTCCGTGGGGGATGATTTCTCACGCCCACTTCACAGATGAGGAAACCGAGGCCCATGGTTCCACAGCTCACTGATGTGGAGAATGGAATTTGGACTCAGGTCTTCCTCTTTGCCTTAGAGGCCACTATGTTCTCTACTTGGACACAACAATGTCCCCTGGGATTTTAGGTGCAGACAAGGAGGAACTTTCTGGAAGCAAATTAGGCTTCTCTCCAAGGCCGTTTGGAACAAGCCATTGCTGGGCAGGAGACAGAAATGAGACAGAATTCTGGAGCTGGGGTGGCCGAGCTGGGGGACTCTGAGTCTCTCATTATGCCACCTGGGCTGTCCCCCGTCTTGGTGGCAGTGGGCGCAGCCTCCATAAGCAGTGGCCAAGGTGTTCGTGTGCCACCTTGAGCTCTCAGACTCAAGCCCGGCAGAGACCAGGTGCAGGGTGGAGTCCAGCAGAACTGGGACCCAGGGTTCAAGCCAGGTCAGCCGGGGGAGGCGGGGGGGCACCCAACTGAGGCACCTCTGAGCCCATCCCTTACCTTTCCGTGCCTCACTTTGCACACCTGTGAGGTGGGCCGTGGGCCACACGTCGGAGCCAGTGACCCTGTGCAAGGCTGCACACAGCAAGACCCAGAAACGCCGGCCTCCCTTTTCCTTCCCTCAGGGGAGCCAGAGACGGGCATTTCCCAAAGCCCTGCTTTCTGAAAGAGAAGAGGAGGGACAGGAAGTAGCCAGATAACAGCACTGCTTCTCAAGGCTCTTTTGTTGCAAGGGAAGAACAATCCGCTCTAAAGGGCTGAAGCGGAAGGGCAGGTGACAAGGAAAGGAGCCGCTTACCTCAGACAGAGGGTCCCTCCAGCACACAGCGCATGAGGCTGGGTCCGTGGAGCCTCCTCCACCCCAGACCCTCCCCAAGGCCAGGACTGCTTCTCTCAGGGCCCCTTCCCCCCAGGAACACCGGTGGCTCTTACCCTGTCTCTTCCTGCATCTGCTGCCCTGACCCGCTCTGCAGACTCCCTCCCCCCCTGCAGACTCCCTCCCCCGTTACAGACTCCCTCCCCCTCTGCAGACTCCCTCCCCCCTCCCCCCTCTGCAGACTCCCTCCCCCACTCTGCAGACTCCCTCCCCACTCTGCAGACTCCCTCCCCCACTCTGCAGACTCCCTCCCCCCTCTGCAGACTCCCTCCCCCACTCTGCAGACTCCCTCCCCACTCTGCAGACTCCCTCCCCCACTCTGCAGACTCCCTCCCCCCTCTGCAGACTCCCTCCCCCACTCTGCAGACTCCCTCCCCACTCTGCAGACTCCCTCCCCCACTCTGCAGACTCCCTCCCCCCTCTGCAGACTCCCTCCCCCACTCTGCAGACTCCCTCCCCACTCTGCAGACTCCCTCCCCCACTCTGCAGACTCCCTCCCCCCTCTGCAGACTCCCTCCCCCACTCTGCAGACTCCCTCCCCACTCTGCAGACTCCCTCCCCCACTCTGCAGACTCCCTCCCCCCTCTGCAGACTCCCTCCCCCACTCTGCAGACTCCCTCCCCACTCTGCAGACTCCCTCCCCCACTCTGCAGACTCCCTCCCCCCTCTGCAGACTCCCTCCCCCACTCTGCAGAC
Organism: Myotis davidii; assembly: GCF_000327345.1. Classification (NCBI taxonomy): domain Eukaryota; kingdom Metazoa; phylum Chordata; class Mammalia; order Chiroptera; family Vespertilionidae; genus Myotis; species Myotis davidii. The sequence goes on from NW_006285993.1 coordinate 91,533, forward strand.
TCCCTCCCCACTCTGCAGACTCCCTCCCCCACTCTGCAGACTCCCTCCCCACTCTGCAGACTCCCTCCCCCTCTGCAGACTCCCTCTCTGGCTTCTCTAAGAGGGGGAGGGACACAGCTGGCTCCATGGTGTTCTGTCCTTTCAAGTGTTCAGCAGCCTGATCAGCCTGATCTTGGGTCTCAATTCCAAATTCTGGTTGGCCCAGCTTCCTGTCAGGTATACATCCCGGGCCAATCAGAACCACTGAGAACCCTGCACCCCCTCCACAATGGCAAGGCTGTGCGGCAATGGGCACTCTCATAGCTGCTAGAGGGGGGAGAAATGGCTCCTCCACTTTGGGAAACTGTTGAGCAGTGTATCTGCCAAAGCTCAATGCACCTGGCAATTCCGCTCCTGGGTATACACCCAAGAAAAACGAAGAACATACAGAAGTGTTCACGCAACCCCACACTGGAAAAACCCTAACATCCATCGACAGTAAAATGAGTAAACTGTAGTGTTTTCTTTTTTTATTTATCTTTATTGTTGAAAGTATTACAGATGCCCCCTTTCCCCACCTTGGCCCCCTCTCCCCTGCTCCCGCCCTCTCCCCGGGCCTTCCCGCACTGTTGCCTGTCCATGGGCTTGCATATATGCATGTAAGTTCATTGGTCAAGCTCCCACTCCCCACCACCCCTTTCCCTCTGAAATATGTCAGCGTGTTGCATGTTTCAATGTCTCTGGATCTTTCTTGTTCAACTGTGGTTTTCCCTCCAATGGGCTGGTGCGCCGCGGTGAGGAGAGTGGGCTGCGCACACAGCACGGGTGAGTCACGCGGTGCACACGGAGGGAAAG
>NW_006285993.1:92460-103264 GCF_000327345.1 Myotis davidii
TTCCGTTTCCCAAAAACCAGTCCGTGGTGGCAGAGACCGTAGAGCAGTGGTTCTCAACCTTCCTAATGCCGCGACCCTTTAATACAGTTCCTCATGTTGTGCTGACCCCCAACCATAAAATTATTTTCGTTGCTACTTCATAACTGTCATGTTGCCCCTGTTATGAATCGTCATGTAAATATCTGATATGCAGGACGTATTTAGGCGACTCCTGTGTAAGGGTCGTTCGACCGCCAAAGGGGTCGCGACCCATAGGTTGAGAACCGCTGCCATAGAGGGTTGTCCCTGGGGGATCTCAGCTGGGAGGGAGGCCAGGGAGACGTCTTGGTGTCCTGAATGTTCTGGAACACGGGAGATTTGTGCCCTCTACTCTCTGCAGGTAATTCCCCAACCAAAATCAGCCCGTCTGTGTCCCACTCCGCCCTGGAAGGCTGGGCCTGGCCGGCTCCGAGCTCCCAGCTCCATCCCTCACCTGCGGCAGCGGCGGCACGCATGCTCCCTGCTTCCCAGTCTCCCTGCTGTTCCCAGGGAGCAGCTCCTCCTGATGTATTTTTGATAAAAGAGCCGGGTTTTCCTTTGAAGCAAACACGGGAGAATGGAGCCCCTGTTCCCACCGTGCCTGCTTGGTGCTGCTCAGCGGAGCTTTGGGACAGGTGTCAGCAGCAGGGCACAAAGGCCCACCAGGCCTCCGGGGTCAGGGGCTGCCTCACAAGTCGCTCCGGAAGGGTCTCTCAGACCTCGAATGTGATTCATCGGCAAACCCCGTTGCATCTGCCGTCCAAGTATATCCAGGTCTCCACTGCTCACCACTCCCCCTGCCGCCAGCCACTCTCACCGACCCCTGCAGTGGCCTCTGGTCTCCTGCTCCCGCGCCACCCCAGCCCCTCTGTGTCCTCTCAGCACAGCAGCCACCCCGGATCCCGACCCTCCTCGGCTCAAATTCCACTTGGGGGCCCACCTCTCTGGGCCTTTCTGAGCCCATTCCTCTCCCACCCGCACACTCCCTGCGTTGTCGCATTTGCCTCACCGGCCCCAGGGCCTTGGCACGTGCTGTCCGCCCCATCCTGGAGTACTTGCTGCAGTCCAGCCTCCTTCAGATCACTCAAACATCACCCCAAGAAGCCCCCCGCCACCCCACTGAAACCACAGCTCCTCCCCAACTCCATCCCCCAACCCTGACTCATTTCCCCCCAATTCCTCATGCGTTGACATCGGACATCTCTAGCCTCCTCATCAGTGACAAGCATGCTACCTCGTGCTTAGTAGGACAGCTCCATGTTTGGTGATTACCTGGATTAAGCGATGAATAGCAGGTGGTGCCTGCCACAGCCAACACCGTGGCCTGGGGACCTACTGCACGGAGATTCACCCCTCACAGTGCGGAGGCTGGAAGTTCGAGCTCAGGGCCAGTGCGGCTGGGTTCTGGTGTGAGCTCTGCCTGGCGTGCAGAGGGCCACCTTCTCCCTGTGCCCTCACGTGGCCTAGGCTTTGCGGGGACAGGAGGAGGCGGGGAGGAAGGGGAGGTGGGGAGGCCCCTCTTCCTCTTCTTTTTTTTTATTTTTATTTATTTTTTTAAATTATTGTTTGTGTTGGGTTTTTGTTTTGTTCTTATTTTGTTTTTTGGTTAATCTTCACACAAGGATATTTTTCCCCATTGATTTTTAGAGAGAGTGGAAGGGACGGGGAGAGACAGAGAGAGAAGCATGGATTGGTTGCCTCCCACACGTGCCTCCACCCGGGGCCAGGGATGGAGCCTGCAATGAAGTACGTGCCCTTGACCGGAATCGACCCATGAGCCTTCGGTCCTCGGCCGACACTCCAACCACTGAGCAAACTGGCCAGGGCTCTTCCTCTTCTTATGGGGCCACCAATCCCACTGGGTTAGAGCCTCACCCTATAACCTCATTTAACTTTAATTCCCTCCCCAAAGCCCGTCTCCCAATCCAGTCGCACTCCCGCGCCAATACCGTCACCTCAGCCACAGATGAAACAGGAGGCCCGAGACCAGGCAGCCAAGGGCACACGGCTCAGGAGAGGTGAGGCGGACCGCGGGCAGCTCACAGCCCCTGCTGGGCCGGCTGCGCTCCTCGCCTCCTTGGACCGCCACTCCATCCCCTCCTTTCCTTCACCGCCCACTGGACCTTGGACACTACCTCCTGCCCACCGTCTGGGTGCAGGCAGAGTGATGGGCTCATGAGGGTGCTGTCGGCGGTGGGGAGTCCCTGGAGATGACCTCAGACACTGGGCAACAACGTCCTCTCAGGGGACACTCACAAACACATAGAAAATCAGTTTGCCAAAGGACCCATTTACCGGGTCACTGATTCACTAAATACTTGTTTCTATTCTGCTTATGCAATTTCAGCAACTTCTGGCACAAGGTAGTTTGGGCAGCCTTTAAGGACTTCCCAAGTCCCACTGCAGCCAGAGAGAGGGGATGGCCCTGCGTGCAGCGTGCAGCGTGCAGCTGGGGCCAGGCCACGCCCGCGAGTGTAAAAGGCTGCGGGAACCAGGGCCAGGACAGGCTGGGCCAGGGAGGCACCGGCTCAGAGATAATATTTAGGGCCCGCACCAAAACGCAAAAACCAAGATAAACATATTAATGTGATATTTCTCAAAATTAACAAACAGCTGTGGTGAACGAAATAAAAGCATTTTAAATTAATGCAGGGCTAGTAAGATGCTGTGGCAAGCCCTACTGGAGCCAAGGGACTGATACTGATCCTGTCGTTACTTCAAATCTGTGGATTTTGTTCGTCCTGGGTAGTCTTTGCATTCACTCTGACTTTTTAATATCGCACTGAACTATGTCCTGTCGATGTCTGCTTTCCCGTTCTCCCTACTTTAGCACCACGAGAAAGCCCGCCGTCACATACGGGACAGCCCCGAGGCTCTGACCGGTGCACAGAAGGAGACCGGGCAGCTCAGGACACTGGGGCCCAGGGCACGACACCCCCGCGAGTCCCCGGGTGTCCTCCTTGCCTCAGACAGAGAGCCAGACTCGGAGCCAAAGAAGCCAGCGGCCCCGAAAAGCCACTGCACCGACACAAAGCCCGGACAGGGGACAGAGGGCGGCCTAGTGAGGCAGGGAACGCGCAGACAAGCCCCTCCACACACAAACTCCGCAGCGCCAGGCTCACCCACCCCTGCCCCCCGCAAGGCCCAGGGAGAGCCTGCACCCCATGCTCACCAGGCTGAAGAGGCCCGGCCTTCCCCGCGGAGGTTAGAGCTGCATCCCCTCGGGGTGCTAGCAGCTCCCTGTACCCACATGGAGAACCCGATTTCCATCGGACAGTCATGGCGCCTCTCACTGTCTGGAGCAGACACAGTGCCCCTGCCCATGGTGGTGAGGATGTCCCGCCCGTGGCCTGGGTGTCAGTCAGGGCGGGTGACGAAGGCTTCAGAAGCCGATCTGAGGGACCTGGGCACAGCCTCGGGCAGTGGGAAGTGTCATCCGCTCGCTCGAGCTGCCCCCGGAGCGCCACAGACGGTGGCTTAACCAGCAGGACGGTACTGCTCAGCCCTGGAGACCGGAGGCTGGAGGCCCAAGGTCATGGTGTCCGCAGGGCTCCTTTCTCCCGAGGCCGCTCCTGGGCTTGTCGCTGGCCATCCTCTCCGTGTCCTCAGTGGCCGTCCCTGTGCCTGTCTGTGTCCCCGTCTCCTCGCACAGGAACACCAGGCACATGGCCCAGGACCCAGGTCTCTGATCCCGTTTTAGCTCAGCCGCCTCTTTCAAAGGTGCACTGTCCCCAAAGGCAGCGCATTCGGAAGGACGAAGGGTCAGACATCAGCCTGTGCCTTTGGGGGGATGCGGCTCAGCACCTCAGGTGCAGCCATTAGACCAGCGGTTCTCAACCTGTGGGTCGCGACCCCTTTGGGGGTCGTACAACCCTTTCACAGGGGTCACCTAAGACCATCGGAAAACACATATATCATTACATATTGTTTTGTGATTCATCACTATGCTTTAATTATGTTCAATTTGCAACAATGAAAATACATCCTGCATATCAGATATTTACATGACGATTCATAACAGTAGCAACATTACAGTGATGAAGTAGCCACGAAAATAATTTTATGGTTGGGGGTCACAACATGAGGAACTGTATGAAAGGGTCGTGGCATCAGGAAGGTTGAGAACCGCTGTATTAGAGGGCGGCCTGTGGTGCTGGAGAGGTTGTTCGCGTTTGTGCCTTGCGGGCTGGCCTCCGGCCTCCGTGTGGAAACTGACAGCAGGTAGAGGGGAGGCAGGGGGCCTGGTGAGGAGCCTGTCACTGTCGTCCGGGGAAAGGAATTGGGGTCTGACTGCGCAGAAGAGGAAGGCGAGGGAATTTACAGTCCGAAGGTGTCCCTGTCAGGCTCCCTGGAAGCAGAACGTGAGACGAGGGCTTGGGTGCAGGTGGTTTATCTGGGAGGCGACTCAGGAAGCACCGAGAGGGGGTGGGGATGTGACGGAAAAGAGGGGCGGGCCCATCAGGTGCCCAAGGAGAAGTCACCTGGGCACCAGCAGGTACCGCTGGGGCCACCTGCAGAATCGAGAAGGACGGCCACTAGAGACAGAATTGGCCCCTGAGGACGGGCACCCCAGACACCCCGTCTCCAGGGGCTGGAGGAAGGAAGCCCCTGGTGTCAGCTCGCAGGCCTGGGCAGGATGTGCACGCAGCTGAGAGTCTTTGCAGGGTTTGGCGCCGAGCTGCCTGGGAGACGTGTGTCCTGCGTCTGTGCTGCCCCGTCTGTTGCATCGGGGAGCCTGGGAAAGAACGGATTGAGGGCACTGCAAATAGAACTTCAGTTGTTGCCGTATTGTTGGAATTTCTTCAAGAATGTGTCCATGAAAGAGAAGATATTTACAGCACACAAAACCAGTCAGCAAAGGACTGGACAAAAGCATTCACATTTTATTACAAATTCGTATGAATGGGTAAGGAAAGACAAAATCCACAGGAAAAGGAAATGGGCGAACAACATGAACAGGCATTTCCCAGAAAAGGCAACTCCAGCAACTCGTGAACATTGAATGCCCTGACTGGTTTGGCTCAGTGGATAGAGCATTGGCCTTCGGACTGAAGGGTCCCGGGTTCGATTCCGGCCGGGGGCATGTACCTTGGTTGCAGGCACATCCCCAGTAGGAGGTGTGCAGGAGGCAGCTGATCAATGTTTCTCTCTCATCGATGTTTCTCTCTATCCCTCTCCCTTCCTCTCTGTGAAAACTCAATAAAATATATTTTAAAAAGAAAAAGAAAAGAAAAGAAGCTCACCCTCATTGGTAATTAGGGGAACGGGGATGAAAACGGGAGGTCTCAATTCACGCCAGACACATTGGCAAACGTTTTGAAGGAAAAGATGAGCGAATAGCACGGATGCGAATGGCAGGAATTCTCGCACGAGAAAAAGGTATGAGTGAACTGCTCAAACAGGCTGCATTCGCCTCTCGAGTTTTCGATAAGAAAATCCGTGAGCAAGCAGCCAGACTCCCAGGCACAGAGCTCGATAAACCCTGAACCAGTGAGCCAGTGACACAAATAAAAATGTCCACAGTTCCCGACGCTGGGAGCCATCCCTGTGTCCATCACCAGCAGAATGAGAAACACTGCCGTCGACCCATGCACGTACCCCAGACAGCCGGCGTGGTGCTGTCATGGGGGCACAGAACGAATGGCCAGGTCCCGGGAAGGAGGCGCACCGCCCAGCAGGGCCCACGGCCAGGGAAGTGAGCGGTAGGGGCCAGAGGAGAGCAGACACACGTCTACACTTTCAGTAGACTCCGTCTGGCAAATGCAGCCTCAGTGGAGGGGACACGGCCGGGGCTATGGTGGAGTGCGGCCAGCGACGAGGGTGTTCCCAGAGGGCGGGGGTTGGACAGAAACACCCCACCGGGTGGAGGATGCTGTCCTTTTCTGTGAGCCGTGCCCGCAAGACTGGCGTCAGCCATGGGTCACCTCCGAGTGGGCATTGTGGACTGCCCCGCGGGGAGGCTCGTCCGGCAGGTCTCTGGGTGAGGAGGAACCTGTGAGGCATGCAGAGCAGGAGGGAGGTGAAACCTTTGCAGGTACAGCCTCTGAGGCTGAGCCGTGAGGGCGTTTGCTCCTGCAGGTTCACGGGCCCTGGTGGCTGGGTCCGAGCAGGGAGCAGGAGGGGAAGGACTGGGATCAGTGGGCCCGCACGCTCCTTTCCACCCCCAGGTCTGGCCCCACGGAGCCGCTGTCTAAGCCAGAGCCACACCCAGGCCCCTGGCACTCAGGAAGACGGACAGGAAGACAGGCACTCTGTCCCCATCTTCATTCTAGAAACTTCACAGATTTCCGGGAGGAGCCTGGGGAGCTCTTGCATTCTCTCTATTGCTTTCTGAGGATTCCTGGGCCCCGTGTGGAGCCTGTGTGGAGCCTGCGTGGACCCTGATCTCTGTCCTCTCCACTGAGCAGCCTTAAACCAGGAGCTGTCAGAAAGGGAATCCACAGAGAAGAAGAGTCAGAGCCAGGGTCCTCGGGCCGAAGAGGGGTGTCTGAGGAGGGAGCCCCTTGGGGCCAGCTCTCACCAGTAGGCTTTCCTGGCGCCCCTCTCCCCAGGGAGCTGTCCATGGTAGCAAATTCTGCCTCCGGAGATCCACAGGGCCCATATTTCAGCTCATGGGAGAGGCCATTGATTGCAGGGGGCATCTTTATGGGCCTCTAAGAAAGAAAAAACGCCGCCAATTAAACAGGGCATGCTGCTTTATTATCACGGAGAGTTTTTATTTTATGTGCATTGAAAGGGCTCTCTTAGACGTATTTAAACGGAGTTTTATTACGTATGACTATTGTGCATGTATACAACGGAAAATACCAGCACAACAATTTGGTCAAGTCGTCCTACAACATCTTCACCTTCAGAGTTTGACCTTCGTGGGTGTCTTTCGGCTCAGCGTCCCTGCTGTGCGCTCTCACACAGTGTGGTCGTGGGGACATCACCGCGGAGGTGGTGCCCGTCCCCTAGGAGTGCCCACCGCTGCCCGGGGCTCCTCTCCAGGAGACACACTCTCCGGGGTTTGATGCTGGCACTTTTTTAAAATCTTGCCCAAAGGTTTCAGGCAATGACAACTGTGTCACCTGGCCCCCAGCCAACAAGGACTGTGAGAGGCCACGATTACCAGGCAAACCTGGTTCCGGGAATGTTGACATGTGCCTGGGGAGCGGGGAGTGGGGAATTGAGTATCTTTCAATGAGTTTTATCAGCACCCGCCTTCCCAGGTTCTGCTTCTAATGTCATAGTAAGTCTTTGGTGGGAAAGGTGTGGGTTCGGATCCTCGCCACCCCTCTTTCTGGTTGTGGGGTATTCATCCAGGTGGGCCGGGAGCTGCTGTGGTAACAGAACACCCCCAGATCTCAGTGGCTTAACACCAAGTGTTTGTCTTTGTGCAAATCTAGTCAACCTCAGGGCGGCCTGGCAAGACCTGTCCTCTGGGTGCTAACGGCTCAGCACTGTGGTCCCTCCACCCCGATGGGTGCATGGCCGGGAGGGGACATGCCATCATCAGAGAAGGGTGCTCCCTGCTTCGGCTCAAAACGACACCCATCACTTGCACCCACTTCCTGGCCTGGGGCTAGTTCTATGGCCCTGCCTCACCCCAAAGCCTGGGAAATGAACCTTCTGAACACGGAGAGATGGGAAAGCCCGGAATGTTGGCGCCCACAGTCAAATGGAGTACAGTGATGTCAGGCAGTTTGCTAACCTCTCTGAGCCTTCCTGCCTCGTCAAACGAGGGCTATGAGTATATTTTTATTGATTTCAGAGAGGGAGAGAGAGCTAGAAACATCAAAGATGAGAGAGAATCATTGATCAGCTGTCTCCTGCACGCCCCACACTAGAAATCACTGATGGAGCTCCCAGTTCCAGGAAGAAGGGAGGGAGGGAGATGGGGGGGAAGTTGTGTGTGGGAAAGAGGGGGTGAAGAAAGAAAGAATGGATGAAGGGGAGGAAAAGGTGGTGGCCTGCTGCCCTGGGCAGCTCTGGTGGTCCTAGGGCCCAGGGGCAGCCAGAGCAGAGGGCGGGAGGGTAGCGGGGAGGACGTGGGAGGAGGTGGAGGGAGAGGGCCACGCCTAGGGCTCCAGCAGCCTGGAGCTCCGCTGCAGTAGCGCTCCCGCCTCTGCCCCAACGGGGACGCATCCGCAGGCCCTTGCTGCCCTCTAGCGGCAGCATGCAGCACTGCAGGCCGGCCAGGGGGGCAGGCGCGCCCCGGGCCCCGCCCCCGCGTGTTTCCTAGCAACCGGCCCTCCGCACCGGGGCCCTGAATCCCGCTCCGCGCGCGGCTGCAAACTTAAGCATCTCCTGGGCTGGCCTCCGCTGCAGGGAAGAGGGAAGCGTCTCCCGTAGCTTTTTCCTGAAAAGATTTTTCTCTTCCCTCCTCCGTGAAAAGGATAACGAGGTGGGGAGGGAGAAGGAAATGGTTTAAGTTAATTTAAACCGTGTTTGCCGCGGGCAACAATCCTGGAAAGGTTTCCCTTTTTTTTTTTTTTTTTTTCTTTAGTCACGTTTGAAGCATCGAGGGAAGCTCTTTGCTGCAGCCCAGCGGCCACTGCTAGAGCTTGGACAGTCCAGCGGAGAGCTGCTTGGAGAGGGCCCCTGGGAGCTACGCACCCAGGCCGCCTGCCACATCTTTGAAAGGGTCCTTGAAAGGGCGCAGCTGGCACTGGCAGAGGCTTCCTTCGCCGCCCCTTTTCAAATGTGGGCTCATGTGATCCGCAGGCAGCCACGGGCAGGTAGGAACGGAGGCCCAGGGGAGCTACGGGCACAGCCTGTGAGAGGCGATGCCGGGTTTAAGCCATGACGGCCCATCCAGAGCTCACAGGCTTAGCGCCCCCCATCCTGCAAAAAGCGGGTGCTGCGAGGTCCCCACCTTCAGATAAACACCCCAGCCTCCACAGGCGTCCTCAAGACAAGGCCACTTGTCCACAGTCTGCTGGCCACACCCTACCGCCCCACCCCCAAACCTGAAATTCTCCCTTCAATTCCAGGGGCTGAGCTCACACAGCCGCTGGAGCTGGTGGGGTGCCGGGAGCCGGTCCATCCTTGCTGTTTCAAGGGACCTGGTGTATATGACGTACTGTTCTTAATGTTTGCTCACCTTCTTGACACTATGTGTTTTGACCAAGGTCACCTCTCCGAGAAGGGTTGTTTCCCCAGATAGGGATTTTTCCCTGAAGTTAGGGAGGGAATAAAACCCCTTAACAAGTGCCAGGCAGGTAATTAATCACTTTAACTACGAACAATCATGCTTAAGCTATGTAATCTTTACTCCCTGGAATGGAGATAAGAAATGCCCTAACCTTTGGAATAGAGATTGATAGGATTGGACTCAACTGGTATAAATACAGATGTAACAAGACACCTAGCAAGAGAACATGGACACAGAACTTGGCTGGAGATTGTGGCTAGAGATCCTGGCAAGGCTGCTGATCCACTGAACCCTGTCTCCATGTCATTCCTTCTTCGCCGACTCCGTCCACACCTTTGGGGACCCCTGGACCTGCTGGGGTTGGACCCCAGCAGTGGGGAAGTGTTGGGAGCCCAAGGCTGCAGGCCCTGCCAGCACCCTGATGGCAGGCTGTGTGCAAGGCCCTGGGCGTCAGGGAGGCTCCCACGGAGGCACTCAGTCCCTCCACACCTGTCTCCTACCTCCTTCCTCCGTGTCAGGAGGCGTAGCACTGACTCGTGAACTTCATTTCACCCATCCGCTCACTCATGCATTTGGCCAATATTCACTGAGTGCCTACTAATGCCAGGCACTGTGCTGGCCTGTGAGGGGGAGTGGCGGAAAGTGTGCTTAGTGATGAAGACAGAGGACAAGCAAGCCAACCAATGAGCACACAAGATAATTTTTAATACTAAGAAGTGCTGAGCAATAAATGACACATGGTAACTCAGCAAAAGAGGGTGAGGTGGAGACCACTGTTACAATCAGTTTCTATAACAGCACCTGGTACATTCTGATGTGTGTCCCCTGCCTGCACCCCTTTCCCCACCAGGTGTGACGGCCTGAAGGCATAGACTGTCTTCCCATCCTGTGCCCCACCCAGGGCCTGGGGCCGAGCAGCGTCTCAGGAAGGGGAGCTGAGTGATCGGTACTTGCTGCTTCCTGAGTAAGGGAGCCCAGACATGGCTGAGGCGTCTGCACCGGGCGCTTGAGCTTGACACTTTGGGGGAAGAGCGATCAGGTGATGCTCAAGTGCTCTGAGCCCTTGCTCAGCCCAGTCATTCATATGCCTCATCACCATCAACCTTGCAACAGCCTCTCAGAGAGATGCTATTACTAACCCATTGCACGAATGTGAACATCAAGGTCACACTTCTATTGAAGGAGAGCCAAGAACTGAAGCCTGGTTTCCACGCCATGCTTCTAACCTCTGCTCTCTGCAGCCGGCCACCAGCCAGCGGGCCTGCACTCCTGGGAAGTGGCCTGGGGCAGAGGGGGGTGGGTGTGTTACCTTGAGCAAGTCCCTCCCCTCTCTGAGCCTCCATTTCTCAGGTCTGCAAAACCAGGCACCGGCCTTGCTAGGATGTTCATTTGGGGGATTAAATGAGACAATGCCTGCCCCGCAAGAAGCCTGGCATTCAGGAGCAGGTTTTTGAGTTAAAGAATGAATAAATGAATGGATAAGAGTTATAAATGTTAGTGTCCTTCCTTGTCCCCCAATTCTGTAAAAATTGGGGAGATGGGGACTAAAGCACTTCTGCTGGGGCTGCTGCTCTGCCCAAATCCAGCCCGTAGGCAGGCACGCGGCCTGGTGTGCTTGCAGCCCCTAGGCGGGCACGCGGCCTGCTGTGC
>NW_006285993.1:103493-103970 GCF_000327345.1 Myotis davidii
TGTCCAGGCCGAGCGCACTGGCAGCGCAGCCCAGCTCGGGGCTGAAGTACCAGGTGAGAGGCCCAGCGGGTCCTCTGCACAGGGTGCTCCTAAAAGGCAGACCGGAGTCCCGACCCCCATCCGTGCCCGCATGCGGCTGATCTCGGGCAGAACACTTGTCCTCGCTGACGTCTGAACCCCTCACCTACGGAGACGCCTGCCCCGCAAGGTTGTCCTAGGATGTTGTCCCTGAGGAGCAGCGAGGGGCCAGGGGGCAAGCCCTGGGGTGAAGGGCCACCACCCAGAGCTGAGAGCTTCCGGAGCTTCGAGTGACCCTGAGCGTGAGGCCTCCGCGCTCCCCTCCTCGCCCCTTCCTCAGGGGCCTTGTCCCCCTGCCACCCCCAACCCCCCACCCCCAAGCCTCCTGAATTCCTGTCAGTCTCCCCTCAGGTCACCCTGAGCCCAGCACTTCTCTCCACCCTCCCTGACCCCTCCTGG
>NW_006285993.1:104597-129198 GCF_000327345.1 Myotis davidii
AAATATTACTCAACACCTACTCTGTACAGAGTATCTATTTCTACAAGACATGGTTGGTAGTCCAAGGCTACCATATGTCATGTCCTGTTTTGGAATGGGGCCGCTGAGGACAGAGCTGCTGGTCACTGGCACATAATTCCTCCTTTGGCCTATATTAAGTCCAGGGATGATTTTTGGTATTCTCTCTTTCGTTCAAACATCAGGGTTTTACATAAATCAGTGAGGGACTACTTGTACTGACGTATACATTTTAGGATAGCAAATATACTCAAAAGTAGAATCAGCCACCCAGGCTCCAGGCGGCAGCCAGACAGCCAATCCCAGATCAGATCACCCTTCCCCCGCCCCCTCCTCCAGGCTAGGAACTAAGAACAAAATGCACACTGGGCCAGGGCTCTGCGCCTGAGGGGGGATCGGGTGTCCTCCAGACCATGCCCCTTTGAGAGAGAGAGAGAGAGAGAGAGAGAGAGAGAGAGAGAGAGACATCGATTTGTTGTTCCATCCATTCATTGGTTACTTCTTTTTCATCCTCACCAGCGCTGACCTTTTCTTTTTAAATCCTCACCCAAGGATATGCTTGATTTTAGAAGGAGAGAGAGAAACTTCAATGTGAAAGAGAAACATCAATCAGTTGCCTCCCATATGCACCCGATAGGGGATCAAACCCACAACCTAGGCATGTGCCCTGTCCAGGACTGAACCACAGCCTTTGTGATACAGAAGACGCTCCCACCCACTGAGCCACTGGCCAGGCCAGTGGTCACTTCTCGTATGAGCCCTGACCGGACCAAGCCCGCCACCTTGGCCTGTCAGGATGGCACTCTCACCCACTAGCCACCGGCCAGATCACGCTCCATCCTGCGCCTCCTTCCTGCTCCAGGGCTGGCCTGAGGGGCCGCATCAGCCTTTGCCCTCTGGATTCTCCCCATCGGACCGTGGGCAGCAGATCGGTGGGGATGGGGGCTGGGTGTTACTCCCTTCCTCTCTGCGTGGCCGTGGGTGGCCATGGCGGGTCCCACTGAGGACAGCGGCTGGCGGCCTCCTCCAGCCACAACTCCTCCGGCTTCCCCACTGCTCCTCCCTGGCCTGAGACTAGGGGTGGCACCAGGGACCCCACTGCTGGTCCCAAGGCGGCTTGTCGCTCCCTGTTGGCCTCCCTCCACCACCCGCACCTCTGGAACTTCCTTTCCCAGCTTGCGTCATCACCCCTGAGCGTGCCCTCTGCTCCTGCCTGGGTGGCGGCTGGTCCTCAGCCTCCCCAGGCCTCTCCACCGCCCGCTCTCCATCCTTCTCTCTCGTCACTACCCTCTGGCCACACCTGGCTCCCGTCCTCCCTCCAGCCACCGAGCTTGTGGCCACAGGGACACGGGCTCGGCTCCCATGTCACTCCTCAGGGAGGCTTTCTTGGGTCGGGGCAGCAATGCCACGGGACTGTGGATGGGAAGAGGGACATGCTGTTTAATTAATACGGCGCCGATGGCGTGGCCGGCGACGAGCTGGACCCCTGGGAGAGGAGGTGAGCCTCCCGGCCCTGGGGGCGTGCAAGGAGGTACCGTCAGAGGCTGCGCAGCCGCTGCTCCTGGGACCCCCGCCTGACTAACCAGGCTCCTTGGAAGCTCAATAGACCCTGAGGCTCTAAGCAAAGCCCAGAGTGATGGGGAGCGGTCAAGGGCAGGATCCAGGGGATGTACGGGGAGGGAGGAAGAGGAGGAGGGGGAAGAGGGTTGGGGAAGAGGAAGGAGGAGGAGAGGGAAAATAAGGGGCCCAGCTGGGACGGAGATGAGATTCTGGAGGCCCAATGTTGGCAAAGGGCTCTTCGAAGGTCGTGTTTCCCACGTGTGGGCACAGCCGGAGCCGGAGGCAGGCACACGTCAGCCCGCACCTCGGTGCCTCGGCTCCTCTCATCCCTGCGAAGGTGGCCTGCGGCTGTGACGCTGGGACACAGGGCCTCCGGGCTGCCCGCCGGGAGATGCCACAGCCCCGCTGCCAGGGCCGGTCACAGGACCTACCCGCTGGGAATGGGGGGAGCACGGGGGTCTGGGAGCACCGGCTTCCCACAGAGCACAGGCGGGCCCCAGGCACCACACAGGTCCTTTGGGTGCAAATGGGCAGAGCATCAGTAGCACCCATTGTGCAGCGGGAAGTGGTGTCCTGGCTAACGACCCCCAAGCCGTGTGATTACGAGGAAGTCACCGTGTGGGGGCGGCAGTCCTTCGCTTCCTGTCGCTGTAACTCCTTTGTGGATTCTTAAGTGTCTGCCTCAGATCCCAGCTGAGAGAAAACGGGATTTCCTGCTAAGCTCCCGAAACTGCTCTCCCCAGGACCCCGGACGGCCACTCGCCTGCGTGTCTCCACGTGCGGCGAGTGATGCCAAGTGTCCTTCTAGGATGGCAGAGCAAACGCTCCTTTTCAATAACTGTATTTATTTTTTTCAGTTGAGTCTATTTAAAGAAGAATATTAATTCTGTTCCAAGTCAAGCTGTACAGCACATGTATTAATATTTATTTTAGAAGAGGTAATACACACTTCAAAAGTCAAAAAGTATTAAAGTCCAGAGACCGAAAACTCCCCCCTCGCCGCCACTCCCAGCCCCGCTCCCCCTCCTGGGTGCCACGGGTGTTCACAACGTGTATGAACACTTCCGCTCTTACGAACAGCACCGGCTGAAAGTCGCCGTGCGCGCTCCGCTCGGCCCGCATCTGGCAGCTAACGGTACGCACATCCCCGCAGAAGGGCGTTCTGGCTCCGGCGCAGGGGCTGTGACTCATGTGGTCCAGTCTGGTGCGTGGCCGCCGTGTCAGTGGGACATGTTAGTGTCAGCAAAGCCCCAGCTCAGGGCACTTTGGACCACGGGCAGTGTCACCTGTTCTCAAGAAACATGTATGAGCACCCACTCCAAGCTAGGTGCCCGCTGGGCTCTGGAGCCAGAAGATAAATTTGACTCTGCACCACAAAGCGTCCACAGTCCAATGGTGGACAGACGCGCAGCCGCTGCCCTGGATGTCTGCTGTGTGGCCCCTCCGGAGCTCAGAGGCGTGTGACAGCCACGATGCTGACGGCGTCTGCGGGCCAGCGGCTGAGGAAGGCACAGCCAGGAGGACCGTGTCTGCTCCCCGGTACCTGAGGCCTCGTCGGGTGGCTGGGTGCAGGGCCCACTGCCAAGCTGGCTTCCACACTCCCAGCTCTGGTGGCCGCTGGGTGGGTCAAGGACTGTCACCAGCGCACCTCACCTGTGGCCCCTCCAGGTGCCCTCACAGGGGGCCCAACTGCCGACGTGAGGCTCAGGGCTCCAAGGGCCAGCGTTCTCGTGAGCAAGCAGAAGCCTGTGGCCTGTGTGACTCGCCTTGGAAGCCACCCTCTCCTCCTGCCACTAGCAGCCAGGACTCAGCGGAAGGGAGGGGAGGCGAATGCTGAGATAACAGGCCATGCGCTGTGTGGAGGCAGGTGCCACCTGCCATTGCTCCCGAGAGGGATGAGAAGGGCCTGGGGAAGCCTTTCAGAGGAGCTCACATGTGGAGTGGGAAAATGAAGGGGAACGTTACCAAAGGCTAAGCCTGGAGCGGGCGGAGGAGGAGATTGTCCCAGGCAACGGGCCCGCATGTGCAGCGGCCTAAGGTGTTTTCAGGGGTGTGCGTGGGGAGGGGAGAATCAGGCAGCGTATGAGGCCTGACTGGGGTCGTGGGCCAGAGCTGAGGTCTTTGCTCTCCCACCTGCTGTCTGTGTAATAACAAGGGAGCCTCCTTTTCCTCGTGTATACAAAGCCTCAGGGTCTTGAGGCCGGTGGGGTTATTGGAGGAAGAGGTATGATGAGCCGTGGCCTGGAAAAAAGCTTTGGAGGCATCATTCACTGTTTAAATCGTTATGAAAGTTTGGCTGCAGATTAGACTCACCGAGGTCCCATTAAAAACATGTCGTGAAAGTGCAAACCCTCTACTCTGAAAATTACAAAACACCGTTCCAGGAAATTAAGAAAGACCTAAATAAATGAGTTGCCATCTTGGTACATGCACGAGGTTGTAAATAAAGTCCAGCACAGGGAAGACAGTCAATAATATTGTAATAACTATGTGGTGTCAGGAGGCACTAGACTTATTGCGGGGGGCGAGGGGGGTCACTTTGTAAGTTATATAAATGCCTAACCACTATGCTGTACACCTGAAACTAATATCATATTGAATGCCAACTGTAATTGAAAACATTTTTAAATTTAAATGCAATCACTACCCATATCCCAGCTGACTCCTTTTCAGAAATTGATAAGCATATCCTAAAATTCATATGGCAATTGAAGGAGCACAGAACATAATCTTATAATGTTGAAAAAGAAGGAAACATTAGAAGTATCGCACTTCCTAATTTCAAAACTTACCATAAAACCTCAGTGATCACGACAGTATGGCATTGGCATATATATCAATGGGATAGAACTGAGAGTCCAGAAATAAACCCATATATTTATGGTCAACCGATTTTTAGCAAGGGTCCATTCAATGGAGATAGAATAGTCTTTTCAACAAATGGTGCTGGACAACTGGATACCCACATGCAAAAGAGTGAATGAAGCTGAACCCCTACCTCACACCACATACAAATATTACTGAAAATGGATCAAAGTCCTAAATTTAAAAGCTAAAACTGTCAAACCCTGGCGGGGAGGGGTGGGGGACATGAGAGAACGTCTTTGTGATGACCTTGGATTTGGATCTTAGACATGATACCAAATCATAAGCAACAAAAGAAAAACTAGGTGAATTGAACTTCATCAAAATTTAAAAGGTTTTCCTTCAAAGGACACCATCAGAAAAGTGAAGACAAGCCCTAACTGGTTTGGCTCAGTGGATAGAGCGTCAGCCTACGGACTGAAGGGTCCCAGGTTCAATTCCAGTCAAGGGCATGTACTTTGTTGCAGGCTCATCCCCACTGGGGGTGTGCAGGAGGCAGCTGATCAATGTTTCTCTCTCATCGATACTTATAACTCTCTATCCCTCACTTCTTCTCCCTTCCTCTCTGTAAATAAATCAATAAAATATATTTTTTTAAAAGTGAAGACAACCCACAGAATGGGAGAAAAAATTGTAAATTATATATCTGACCTTTATCTAGAACACATAGAACTGTTACAACTCAATAATAACAACACAAATAACCCAATTTTAAAATGGGCAAAGAATTTCAATAGAGATTTTCCCAAAGAAGATGTACAAATGGCCAATACGCACAGAAAATGATGCTCAACAGGGAAATGCAAGTCAAAGCCCCAGTGAGAGATCACTCCACACCCACGAGGAGGCTCTAATAAAAAAGACAGAAAATGACAAGTGTTGGCGAGGATGTGGGGAAACAGAAATCCTCTTACACTGCTGGTGGGAAGGTTAAATGGTGCAACCACTTCAGAAACAGTCCGGCAGGTCCTCAAACATGTCAACATAGAGTTACCCCAGGACCCAGCAATTCCACTCCTAGGTGTATATACTCAAGAGAAGTGAAAACATGTGCCCAAACAAAACCTGGTACAGGAATGTTTATAGAGCATCATTCATAATAGCCAAACATGGAAACAACTCAATGTCCATTAGCTAATGAATGGATTAATAGAACCTGGTATATTTATATAGTGGTATGTTATTGAGCAATAAAAAGAAGCGAAGTACTGATGCACCCCATAATATGAATGAACCTTGAAATCATTATGCTCAGGAAAAGAAGCCGGCACAAAGGACCAAGCATGACATGATTCCATCTTCATACAATGTCCAGAACAGGCAAATCTATAAGACAGAAGGCAGGCTGCTGTTTCCTGTGGCTGGGGGTGGGGAGGAACAGCTGAGGGGTGAATGCTGCCCTCTTGAGGTACTGAAAAGGCTTTTACATCGATGGTGGCAAACGTTCTCCTTTGCTTTTTTTAAATCTATGTGGGATGATGGATGTTAACTAGACTTACTGTAGTTATCATTGCACAATGTATGGCGGTCAGGTCACCGGTACAGTGCTGCGTGTCAATGATGTCTCAATCAAACCGGAAAAAATGATGGCGGTGTTGGATGCACAACTCTATACTAAAATGTATTGAATTTAAAAAAAAAAAGGAAGAAAGAAACAAAGAAAAGAAATGCTGATGTCTAGACCCCATCCAGGGGCACCTGCTGTGATGGGTCGGGAGGGAAGCGTGGGCACCAGAGTTCTGCCAGGTCCTGGGCAACTCTACTGAGCAGCTGGCTGCCGGCCACTGGGCTAGAGAAATGGGCGCCAGGCAGAGAGAGAAGTGAAGAAGCGAGTCAGATGTGCACTCACTGACTAACAAAGGTGGGTCAGGGTCCACCAGATGGGGGCCTCTGGGAAGGCCAGGCAGGGCCACTTCCGCTCCCACACAAAGCGTCTGCTGGGAGGGCGAGTGGCTGCACCCCCAAGCTCTGCAGACCAGCCCATGCCCGGCTGTCCCCCTGCAAGCTGCAGGCCGCTCCTTTTCTTCCTGAGCCTGGCCCTGCGGGGGCAGCACCCCTCTGGCCTCTGGTCCCTGGGACTCAGTGGGGTGGGCCTCCCTGGTCCAGAGACAAACAGGTGACCCCAGCCTGGCCAATCCGAGTGCTCCATCCCCTTGGACACAGTGACAGGCTCAGAGAAAAGCATGTGACCTACAATAATTTGATAAAATTCTCTCTCAAGATTTGAATCTTGAATGAAGTGACATAGGACGGAAAGTGTGACAGCCGTTCATCCTGGTGATGCAGCCCGGGAACAGCGCTGCCAGCCCCGCCCCCAGGACGGGCAACCACGGGCAGCGGTCCCCACGCCCTGCACACCTTCCCATGAAGCCCGTGTTGTCTGCATGTGTCCCTGGCTCTTGCTTGCAACGCAGGCCCCACGCTCCGTCTGGCTGTGCAGGTCCCCCCGCCAGGCACCCAGCCAGCCTCCTGAGGCGTCCTGTCCGGGTTCCAGGAGGTCTCGGTCCCTGTGTGCCTCTCGGCTCGGCCATAGCAGCTGCTCAGCAGCCCCTCCATCACTGGGCCAGGAAGGAGGCCTGGCCTTTCCTCCCCGGGGCCCTGACCTGGCCCCACAGGCACCAGGGAAGAGACCCCGCTGGGCCCAGGACACTAGAGGACCGTGAGACTTGAGACAAGTCATCACCGTCGTGGGTCCTCCGTTTCCAACTCAGAAAACTGACGGGCTTGGCCTGGGCCCCGGTAGCTCCCATTATGGAGGCGGAGCGGGCGGGGTGCAGGACGGTTAGGAGCCTGGAGACGGCCTGCCCTCCTCGCTGTGCGGCCCTGGGCCAGGAACTTGCCCTCCCCCTGCTCCAGCGCCCCTGCCCCGCCCCAGTGAAGTAGAAATAGAAACAGGACCCACCTCGTTGGGTTGTCCTGAGGCTCAAATACTTAACGTTTGTGCGCTGCTTAGAACAGTGCTGAGCACGTAGAAAGCGTCAACACATCAGTGTATCACCGGGTGCCTCGCATCTTCCTTTTTTATTCTAATCCTCACCCGAGGATATTTTCTTCCATTGATTTTTAGGGAGAGTGGAAAGGAGGGAGGGAGGGATCACGGGAAGGGAGCGAAGGTCGCTTAGTTTCCAGTCACGGGGTGCTGACTTTCATGTGTGTAGGTCCAGATGCCCAGGTGCATAGGTGACTGCCTGTGTTCACTTAGAACTAGCCTGTTTGGCTCAGAGTCACTGAATTAATCTGGTTCAATAGCTTGCACCTGAGGAATTCAATCTGCAAGCACCTGCCCCGAGCTGGGCCAGGGATCAAGCCTGCAACCCAGGTTCGTGCCCTTCACTTGGAGTTGAACCCACAGCCCTTCGGTGCACCAGGCCGATGCTCTAACCACATAGCCACACTGGCCAAGACGAACCTCCCCTCTTACTATGGGCTGTGTATACAAGGTCTTGTTTAAACATCACAAGAACATGGGAGGTCAATCCTATTATTACTATTTCATAAAAGAGGAAACAGCTCAGAAACGCTAAGTGACTTATCCAAGTTCCCACAGGCAAGGAGGGGAGGAAGCTGGATTCTTGCCCGTCTGCCTGGCTCTAAAGCCTGTGACTTTGGCCCTCGTGCCCTTCGAGCCCTGACATGCTCAGCCTCTGTTTCCCAACATGTCACCACTGATGGGGCACAAGATGGTTTTAAGTCACATGGGATCAAGCAGTGTTGCTCTTTAATGTCATGCATTTATTTTCATGGTTACCTCTACTCATGGCAAGTAAAGGCGGGCTTTCCCTCTCCTCAAATTTACTTAAGGAAAAGGTTAAGGCCATATTGGTACTGAGTAGTGTGGTGGACATCATGATTGTTGGCAATCTGTGCTGGGGCAGGAGTGTAATTTCTGCCCGTTGACTCAAGCCCAGTTCCATGTTAAGAGCAGACACATGGTTTGTCATATTGTGTTTTCTCTGCCCTTCAGCCTGGGTCCTGGAGGGCAGGTGACATGCAGCAGGGGCACAGCCAGCCCGTGATGGCCACACAGCACAGGAAAGAAAGGTACCCCTTTCCTGAGGCACTGAAATTTGGGGATTGCTTGTTACCACAGCCTAACCCAGCCTGTCCTGACTGATACCAGTAGTAAGTAAATAAAGTGCAGGTGGCAACAAGAAAAGGTGAAAGTCATGACGATGACATTGGAATGAGTGATGGGAGTTTGGGGCTCTGGATCTACCAGGTAAGGAGAGTGGAGAGTAGCCATTCTGCTCCTCTCACGGCCACACTGGCCACAGGTTCCACAGATCCAACTTGGGGCAGAAGGAACCAGGATCTTACAGGCATGTCCCCTTTAATTGGTCTGAAGGTTTGTTACTGAGCAAAACCTGTCCTGTCCTGACTGATGCACCCCACACGCTAGTCCTAAGGTTGCACTCCACACCCCGTCTCTGGATGAAGAGAGCGGGTCCTTGACTCCCTGAAGCAGAGAGGGAACAGCTCTCAGGACAGCTTCTCGCCGTGAAGGCATCTCCCTCACAGTCCTGGGCCTCCTCTCATCCTCACACCTTTTCTATTTCCGACGTCGGTCCAAGGGGATTGGGAGCTGTGGCACCTGTTTCCAACCATCGCCCTTGACAGGGAACTGGCACCTCACTTTGAAACCACACGCCTGTCTTATCTTGGTGTCTAACTGAAACCTCAGTTTTCTTTTTCTTTTTTAATATATTTTATTGATTTTTTGCAAAGAGGAAGGGAGAGGGATGGAGAGTTAGAAACACCAACGAGAGAGAAACATCGATCAGCTGCCTCCTGCACACCCCTTACTGGGGACGTGCCCGCAACCAAGGTACATGCCCCTGACCGGAATCGAACCTGGGACCCTTCAGTCCGCAGGCCGACGCTCTATCCACTGAGCCAAACCGGTCAGGGCTGAAACCTCAGTTTTGACACCCTGTTATAAAGACTGTGTGCAGATCACAAGACGAAATGCTAGTCATCACTATTCTGGGAGCAAAGTTCTGCTAAGCAAGTAACATGATCACCTTGAATCCTTACAGCGATTCTTCAAGAGAAGCTAACTCTTGTTCTGATCCCCACTAACAGATGAGGACACGGAGGCGTGGTGAGGTCAGAGCCGTGGCCACACCCTAGGAAGCGGCAGAACCAGGATTTGAATGGACGTCAGGCTGGTGCCAAAGGGCCTGCTGTTAAGACGTGTCCCCCTCCCGACCTTGCAGTCCTTTAGTAACAGGAGACTGAAGCCCCCTGATGTCACGCGTTTACCCGCTGGTCAGCAGCGGTAGTGACACCACCAATATGTGTACCAGGTCCCTGCCGCCAAAGCTGGTGCCTCCATTGTCTCCACGTTTGCTAGCCGCCCAGGACACAGTAGGGACATGGTAATGTCAGCACCCGCTTCCCTCCACAGAGCAGCTTACTGGGGACCCTCCTCGCAAGGAGCCCTCTCGCTGGTGGACACAGCAGGCACACGCCAGGTTTCTTAGGGTTCCCGCGCTCCCTGCTGCCCGTGGTGCCATCCCTAAGAAGCGCCGTCCGTCTGTCCTGCGTCTCGCTGTCTTTGGAAAGACCGAGCCTTGCTCTCCCTCCTCCCTGGGCACTCACTCCAGACCTATTATTCACAGTGAACTCATTTGTCCCAAATGCAGATGCCAGGCGTAATTCCCCAAGAAGTCGATGTAATTTACAGTTATTTACCAATACCCAATTTGCCTTTTATTTATTTCGGGCAATATTTCAGCGGCAGCCTCCCAGCCACAGTGCGGAGCTTCATTTACAGCGCCCAGCCCACCCCGGCAGGGAGCCACGGGCCCCAGACAGGCGTGTTACCGATTAGAAAAGTAATTACCACACTGAACACAGCCCTAAATAAAGCGAAAATGCAGGAGACAAGCAGGAAGCAGAAACATCAGTTGGGAACAATGTTGTTTTCCCCAGACGTTTTGTAATATTTGCAGCCTGCCTGGTGCTGGCTCCCTCCCAGGCTGCTTCAGACGTGAGGACAGCATCCATCGGCAAGGGCGGTGGGCTGGCTCTGCCCTGTGAAGAGGTGAGATCGCCTGTCATCCTGTTCGCCTGTCTGTCTTTGTTTAGTGTCTTTCTCTAGTGAGAACCCTCTTAGACTGCTTCTCGGGGGATGAATTAATGTGCTATATTATGACAAGTGGCAAAACTGAACCCAACTCAAACCGACTTAATTGGAAAATGGGTAGGTTCTGGCTCATGCAAAACCATCAGTAGCGTTAGCTTCAGGCACAGTTCGATCCAGGTGCCCAGGACTTTCAAGAATCCCTCCATTTCTGTCTCTTGGTTCTGCTGCCAGCAGAGTTTACTTCATCCTCAGCCAGGCTTCCTTCAACGGGTGGCCGAGATAGAATCCCAGCTGACATCCTACCAGCTCAGCATTCCCGACAGAAGGGAAGTGCTCTCTCCCCTTCGTTCTGACAAAAGCTCAGGGTGGCCTTTCATTGGCCCCATGGGGTCATAGCTGATCCTTGAACTAATCACTGTGGCCACAGAGTTTCAGTCCTCTGATGGGCCTGTCTGAGGCAGATTCCCAATTAATGGCCTGCTATGCCAACCAAAGATTTTCAGAGAAAGGGGTGGAAGAATTGAGTCTCCACGCTACCCACGTAAGGGGCCGTCAAACCCAAAAACTGCAGCGCTAGCAGCGCAATTCATTTTCAGCCAGTGGCACTTCAGCTTCAGTAAAGCAACATCATCTCTCACATTGAGTACATAATATTAATTGAATTTTATTACTTTTATTTGTGTTTAGTTTCTAATTTTTAATCATATAGTTGTTTATGGATTTCTTTTGTTATTGATTCTAAAACATAATTTTTGTCACATTGTGACTCTGAAATTGGGATGCACCTTAAAATCTATAGCTTCTTACAATTACTATTGACAGTATGACAGTAATTCTCTCTCCTGATGCTACAGAAAAAACAATGCATCTTACCATGATGGCATCTCAAATTCAGTGAAACAGCAGATGCAGAATGAGCTGATACCGAGTTTTGTTTGTAAGGAACTAAGTAGCATTAAAATAAAAAATGTTTAACATTTTATTATTATTAAGTTTGTATTAATATGGGGCCCATGGAATGCTTTCCATAAAAACAGTTTCTATAGTACTCAGGCTTGAGTATCAGTGGTGACAATGAGGCGATGAGAAAAAGTCCTACTCACAGAAGTCAGGTTTCCATATGAGAAAGATAATCTAGCACTGCACTGGACAGGAATAGAGACCAGCTTTGCAGTAGATCTTCTGAGAAACCAGGAGATGCTAAACTGGGGGAATATAAGGGAAGATGCAGACATAACTTGAAGAGACAGGAGGCAGAATCCATCGGATTTAGAGATTGATTAGATGTGCCAGAATGAGGACATATGGAGAGGGGAAGGGAGAAGGAGGGTCCAGGGATGGAGGGAGTAGCATCCCCAAGGTACAGAAAGGTAAGGAAGGTTGAGATGGTGTGTCTGTGGCCTTCATGATGGTGGTAGTGACAATGGTGTTGAAGGCTGTAGTGATGATGGGGGTGAGAATGGGGGTGGTAAACATGGTGAGGATGGAAATGGTGATGACAGGTGGTGGTGATGAAGCTGGTCTAAGTAGTGATAACGGTAGTGATGGTGGCAGTGGCGGTGGCGATGGCGATGTTGGTGGTGGTGGTAGTGATGGTGATGGTGATGGTGATTATGATGGTGGTGGTGATGGTGATGGTGATGGTGGTGGTGATGGTGATGGTGGTGGCGATGGTGATGGTGATGTGGTAGAGATGATGAAATAGTGATAATGGAGGTGGTGGCAGTGGTGGGGGTGAAATGGTGATAAACACTGGTCTAAGTACTAATAATGGTAATGGTGGTAGTGATGGTGGGTGTGGTAGGGATGGTGGTGGTTAATAATATAGTAGAACTAGACGCCCGGTGCACAGGGGGCCAGGGGGGAGGGGTCTCTCAGCCCGGCCTGTACCCTCTTGCAATCCGGGACCCCTTGGGGGATGTCCCTGCGGGATCAGGCCTAAACCAGCAGTTGGACATCCCTCTCACAATCCAGGACCGCTGGCTCCTAACCACTCACCTGCCTGCCTGATTGGCCCTAACTGCTTGCCTGCCTGCCTGATCACCCCTAACTGCCTCTGCCTCGGCCCCCACACCCAGACCCAGGCTTCTCTCCTCTGGCCAGCCACAGGCACCCAGGACCCAGAGCTTCTCTCCTCTTCCCAGATGCAGGCACCCGGGACCGCGGGCAGCTTCCCCCAGGCCAGCCCCAGCTTTCTCAGGAAGGACATCTGGAATGATGTCTGGAAGACGTCCAGTCTATCCAGTCTAATTAGCATATTACCCTGTTATTAGTATAGATTATTATCATGTTATAACCAAGAGGACTAGGAGACCTGCTGGGGAAGATGCTACCTTCCCAGGCCTCGTGCATGAAATGAAAGTCACTCCGCTCTCCCATCACAGCTGGAGGTGCCCCCTCACTTTCTAATTACTCAATGGGAAACAAATTATAAGTGAGTGCTAGAACCAACGGGTTCCCTCACAGCAGGGAAATCCACTATTTACCCATAAAATATTTCAAGGGTTATTATTATGTAAACTGTGATTAATTAAATTCACAAAAATTGTTTCTGATGCATGCAAATGAGGGGGTTCCCAGCGGGTGGCAGGGAGCCCTCCCTCGCTCTCTGCTGGAGGACGCACTTGTGGGAAAGTTACTCATCTTGTCTCCTACCCCAGGCGCTTTGGGAAAGGCGACCATCGGCTCCATCTGACATGAGGATGGCCCCGAACGCCGCCAGGCTCCGCTTCCATGTCAGCCTCTGAGTCCAGTCTGTTCCCCTTGCCCAGCAGCGCCCACCCCAGCACAGACACCTGCCCCTGCCAGGCTGGAGAGAGAGAGAGAGAGAGAGAGAGAGAGAGAGAGCAAGAGAGAGAGAGAGGAGACTGCCCCAGGGAAGTCCCAGCTAGATCCACACCCAGGAACACACTCTCCATCGTAGGACCCACCTACCCAGATGCCACCAACACCTGCCCGCAGGAGACCTGGAAGTGACGGCACTGCACAGGTATCCAGGTGAGAACAGGAGGCAGCCCGTAGGCTGTGAGGTCCCTGCAGGAGCCCAGCCACAGCACCTCATTAGTAACTGTTAGTGACCTGGGATCTTCACAACCTCAGTGCTGCATTGACCAGGTTAGTGCCATGGTGACGGGGTAATTCCCAAACCTGGTGGGCATCCCAGGCGCCGCGGGACCTGTCTTTCTGCTGAAAGGCACACGGAAGAGACGGACGTGGTAATGGCTGAAGCAGTATCAGAGGGCGCGGAGTCAAAGGCAATCCGCCCGCCTGCTCAGGCCCCCGCTCCCCACTTCCAACCCGCACTGGTGATGCTGTGACAATTCGGGGAGTGTCCCTTCCAGAGAGAGTCGTGACGGGAGTCCCTGCCTCCGCCTGCCCCTCCGCGGAGACGCTCGTGAAGACTTTCGCCGTCTTGCTCTCTTCATGTAAGATTTATGGGAGAATGTGTCATAACTGTATGTGTAAATCTGTCTCATAGCTTTAAAGGCTAAGGATACTCATCACTTATTGAATGGACGTCCTTCTGATGGGCCTTTAACAAGTTATTAACTACATCACAACTACCTCAGGAGACACCACGCTTTTCCTATTGAGCAACTCAACGCCATTCAAAGGCCAAGTCCTCGCACCCCCTGAAACGATTAGAGCAAGAGTCCTTAGCCCGGCAGCACAACGGAATTGCCTGGGCCCAACGCCCCTCCCGAGTTCTGGGCCACGTGGCCCACTCTCCCCCGACCTCCAGCCCCAGCTGCTGGCGCCTGTGCGAGGTCCCCCCATGGGATTTGACTCTGTGCTGAAGTCGCTATTCCTTCCCGCTGCCAGTGTCTCCAGGCTGCTTCTCAGGACACTCGCCTCTATGGCCTCCTCTGCCACTGCTTCTCAGGTGGCATTTTTTATTCCACTCAGGACCTGGGATGTAGCAGCAGCAGCAGCCACTGGGCAGCAACGCTCCGGCCCCGGAAGATGCCCTTGGCTGCTGGGAAAGGCAAGGAGAAGGGCGGAGAGAAGGGAGACAGGTCTGGCAAGGCAGCGAGCTGTGCCCTCATCCCGACGGCACAGATAGCGTGTAGGACTTGGCTCCAGGCCATGTGCACCCGCTGGGTAAATAAGTCCTTATTAGGAGGCCACTCTCAGTAGAAAGAATCGCTGTTACTGAATGCCACCTGGATGCCAAAGGTGACATACATATCACGCCTGGTTCTCTCTGACGCATACAAGGAGGTAGTGTTGTGGGAAAACTGCAGCCCAGAGGATCAAGTTCTTTTGCCCAAGTGTACCAGTCAGCACAGCCTAGGTACTGCTGTGTGATAAGCAGCCCCACGAGGCCCAGGGAGTGAAACATCGGGGAGCGGAAGAGTAGCTCTTGCTCACGTTACGTGTCCGTCCATCGAGGGCTGGCAGTGACTCCGCTCCAGCTCTCTGTCTTTCATGGACGCTCTACTCCACCATCAAGGAGGCCCAAGATGGCAGCGGTGAGGGAGGATGCTGACCTCGGCCCTCCCAGGAGCAAAATCAGATACGCACGTACATAGGCAGCCATCACTCCTGCGAGACAGCCACGCACTGAGTGAGCAGCTCCTGACAATAAACAAGAGAAAGAGACCAAACAGAGAGGCTGGGAAGCCACAGGAGCCTCAGGCCAGAGGAGCTAGTGGCACATTTCCTTCCCCTCCACTGGACAGGGCGGGCGGGGCTCTGTGGGTCTGCAGGGTCCCTGCAACCTGCCCACGGTCACATCACCTGGAGCCTCTGCCGCTGACAAAAGGGGCAGGAACCACAGGGCATCACCACACCCACCTGCTCCCCCTGCTGGAAGCCACCCAGCCAGCAGGTTAGTGCCCCAGGCACCAGAAGTTCCCACTCATCGCCCAGGCACAGGAAGTGTCTGCTGGTGCCCCAGGCGCCCGAAGTGCCTGCTCCTCACCTCGACAGGCCAGAGCGGGCGGCAGGACATCTGTGAAGAGCTGGAAGGAAGGAACCCACCCAGCAAGGTTATCACTCAGGATCGAAGGAGTGATGGTTTCCCAGTCAAGCATAAACTAAGAGTCCACACCACTCAACCAGCTTTACCAGGAACGCTCAAGAGTCTCTATAAGCAGCAAGGAGAGGCCATAACCAGGAATAAGAAAATATGAGGGAAAAATCTCACAGGAAACCAAATATTCAACAAATACTGTAAATCAGACCTTTTAAAAGCTACTACAAATGTTTAAAACAAGTGTCAAGTTCAACTCAAGCTGCAATGAGTAGTAGGAGACCCACAACATAAAAAGAGATCAAATAGTGAAACATCAATAGCCTAAAGCATGGCGGAGGAGTAAAAATGTCGTCATGACAGCCTATGTTCAAACTTCAACACCTCTCAGCTCAGCATGGTCTGCTGTTGGCAAAGAGTGATGTGCATAACCTCATGGTAACCACAAATCAAAGGCCATACAGAGAACAAAGAGAAAGGAGCCGCCCTAACCGGTTTGGCTCAAGCCTGCTGTTGGCAAAGAGTGATTGCATAACCTCATGGTAACCACAAATCAATAACTACAAAGGCCATACAGAGAACAAAGAGAAAGGAGCCGCCCTGACCGGTTTGGCTCAGTGGATAGAGCGTCGGCCTGCGGACTGAAAGGTCCCAGGTTCGATTCCGGTCAAGGGCATGTACCATGGTTGTGGGGACATCCCCAGTAGGGGGTGTGCAGGAGGCAGCTGATCAATGTTTCTAAGAGAAGAAGAAAGGAACAGAAGAAAACTATAAAACAGATTAAAAATGGTGGCGGAGTAAGTGGCTGCTACACAGACACACTCCCAGGACCAAACTGAAATTACAACTAAAATACCAAAAACAAAAACAAAAAAGCCATCCTCAATAACCCACTGAAGGCCAGCTGGAGAGAAGCCTGCTGACCCAGGACGGAAGCGGATCCGCACAGCGGCCGAGCTGGCTTCTTTCTCCAGATGTGGACGTGTCTGAGCGATGACGCCAAGAATTTCTGCCTCGTCTTTCTGTTGCCTGGGGATGACGTTGCTACAGAAGGATGAAGGGTGACAGCGCAAAGAGACGATAGAACCTTGGATGCTTCGTGACATTATTACACAACTGCATCTCTCCACGCTGTCCTACCTCTGGACTTCCTAGTTATGTGACAATAAATCTCCTTAGTGTTTGGGGGAGGGGGAGAAAACTATAAAACAGCCTGAAAACAATGAACAAAATGGCAAGACTTACCAATAATTACTTTAAAAGTAAATGGATTAAATGATCTAATAAAAAGACACGGGGTGACTGAGAGGATTTAAAAGCATGATCCATCTATATGGTGCCTACAAGAGACGCACTTCAGATCGAAGGACACACACAGGTTGGAAGTGAAGGGATGGAACGATATTCTACACAAATAGAAACAAAAGGAAAGCTGGGGTAGCAATAGTCATATCAGCCAAAATAGACTTTAAAACAAAATGTGTTTTTTAAAAAGACAGAGAAGGACATTACAGAATTATGAAGGGGTCAATCGGAGAAGAGGCTGTAACAATTGTAAATATATATGAACCCAGCGTGGGGCACCTAAATATGGAAAGCAATTGTTAATGGACACACAGGGAGAAATTCATACAATGTGAGGATAGCAGGGGTGTTTATTAGCCACTTATATCAATAAACAGGTGATCAGACAGAAAATAAGGTAATAATGGCCTTGAATGGCACCATAGATGAGATAGACTTAATAGGCATTTTTATGACATGTCTCAAAAACTGCAGCATACACATTTTTTTCAAGTACACACGGAGAAGTAGACTTCACCTCCTAATGGGAGAGGCACATTGCCAACGGCCCTGCACACAGAACGGGAAGGATTTGGGCCACTTTGCAACCTACCACAGCAATAAATGAGGAGGTGCCTGCGTACCGAGGTGGAAAGGGGCTGACAAAGGGTTGCGTCCTGGTCGAGGTCCTGAACACTGTGGGGCTCAGGGAGGCGCAGGGGCAGAGGAAATTCAGCGTTTGGCACGGGCACCGAAGGAGCCAGGCGCTGCGCAGGCCTGTGCTCACCTGTAGCTGGGCTCTGACCAACTCTCACCCCCAAGGCCTAGGGCCCCAGGCAGCGCCGCGAGGAGGAACATGCTCATGTGGTCCGCTGTCCCTGCACCCCCTGTGACCCCCTCCCCCAAATCTGCATGCCTGCCTCTTGCCCAACCCCTGTCACGCCCCTGTGAGGCCCACAGCTCCGAGTGTGCGATTGCTGTAGTGATTACTTACAGCCATTACATTAAGTTTTTAAACGCTCCCTTCAAATTGAACAATGTTTTTTCAAAGTCAACAGCTGGTTCACAGCTTGAATGCAACCGTTAGGATAAATTAAATAAAAAGGGTAATAAAATCACAGTCTAAATTTAATTTCTGAAGAGCGCATCGGCTCCAAAAAAAAAAAAGCATTTAAAAAAATGCCTTTAAAATACAGCCAGAAAAGCAGAAGCTAATTCACTCCCTGATTATGTCAGCTAACGGGCACTCTGGAGCGATTAGCCACATGATTGCCCTGGTCTGGACGGAGCCCCGAGCTCACTCCCAGGGCTCCCCTGCACAGCCACAGGGGCAGCGTGGGAGGGGTTACCAGACAGAGGACTTGCACATGCAGATGTCCCCACAGCAGGCTCAGAAAAAGGCCCCTGGGCCCTGACACAACATAATGAAGATGATGTCGGAGAAGGAGACGGCCTCCATCCCAACCCATCCTCCCATTAACTGCAGCTCCCTGACCTGCGGGGCAAGTGTGAGCTGCTGAATGGCTGGAGGTCGTTTGCCCTTGCTTGTGTGCAGTTTGCAAATTCAGTGACTGAAACCCTGTGCCTCTGAGGGGTTAGCAGGAGATGCCACTTTGGTGGAGGACTATTTCTGAGCTCAAGGCAACTGAGGAAAAGCCAGGCACAAGGAAAGCTCTTTGCCCTCCCCCCATTTGTCTAAAGGCTGGGCATACATTTCTAAAGGTGTCTCCCCCCCCCCTCCCCTCTCTAATCATTGAAGGTTAACCTCTCCAACAATGCACCGTATTATTCTTTTGTTAAGCTGCTATGTAAGCCCAAGTTCTAACCACGCCTTTGAGTTACTCAGCACTGGGTACTCCCCAGGTATGGTTGATGCACATGTTAATAAACTATTTCTCTTGCTCTTCTCATGTTAATCTAGCTCTTGTCCATCTAATTCACATGACCCTAGACCAGGGGTGGGCAAACTTTTTGACTCGAGGGCCACAATGGGTTCTTAAACTGGACCGGAGGGCCGGAACAAAAGCATGGATGGAGTGTTTGTGTGAACTAATATAAATTCAAAGTAAACATCATTACATAAAAGGGTACGGTCTTTGTAAGGGGAAGAGATCAACCAAGGACTTGTATACATGTATATAAGCCAAACCAATGGACATGGACAACAGGGGGATGGGAGCATGAGGGTGCAGGGCAGTGGGGGAGGGGTGGGGGT
Organism: Myotis davidii; assembly: GCF_000327345.1. Lineage (NCBI taxonomy): Eukaryota > Metazoa > Chordata > Mammalia > Chiroptera > Vespertilionidae > Myotis > Myotis davidii. The sequence continues at coordinate 123,603 of NW_006285993.1, forward strand.
TAATGGGGGGGATGAGGACACATTTGTAATACCTTAACTAATAATAAAAATAATAATAATAAAATAAAAGGGGTACGGTCTTTTTTTTTGAATAATTTTAATCATTTCAAACAGGCCGGATCGGGCCCAGGGGCCGTAATTTGCCTACGGATGCCCTAGCCAATGACTCTAAGATGGGTAGAGGGAGAAAGAATTTTTTCCCTCCTCTACCCCCTGAAAGGCCACTTACCTGGGGACCCACCTGAAAAGACTCAGCAGCACTGTTCCCAGGACCCCGCCCTATACTCCATGCTTCGGAATCAGCCTGGACTTGCATCCCACTCTGCCACCTGGTCGTGCCACCTTTAGAGTGAAATCTGGTAAAGGGAGGGCAGCTGCTGGCGCATGGTAAGTGTCAATGTGGCCGAGAGCTGGGCCCTGCGTCCTGGGCAGGGAGGCGGACACTGTGCGTCCTGGCTCTGCTTTCTGCCCCTGGGTGAGGACGCTGGTTCCAAAACCGCCAAAACCGGTGGGAACTGCCCTTTACTGGCGTGTCCAGGTGGCTGGGGTCACTTCTTCCCAGATGTCGGTCCAGACACAGGTCTGTGTCACAGCAGGAGCGCTGCTGTCCTGTTGCCTCTCAAAGGCTGGCAGCTGGGGTGGGGGAAGGGGGGCAGGAACTGGTCCCTGAGGGGGACAGCGGGAGGGCATGGCTCCTGCTCTGGGGAGCCACCGGCTGCAACACTGGCTAGAGAAACTGGTCACCTTGGGCAGGGCGTGTGCACACACATGCGTGCGTGTGTCTGCACACTTGTGTGTGCCCATGTGCGCAGTCTCTTCCCTCCAAATCTGTAGCCCACCCTCAATACTGCAATTATTTAGTTTTTCTCCCTTGTTACCACCCAGCTGGACACCCTTCCCATTTATTACCCAGGTCAGGCAATTAGGGTGTTCAGTGCCCCCCTTTGCCCTCCTCCGCCAAAGCCTGCGTCCCACCTACACACACACACACACACACACACACACACACACACACACACACACACGAGGACTCCTTGGTATCAGCCTGAGTCCTGCCCCAATTTGCACAGGTGTCATTGCAGGAGCCCTACACACACACACACCTACACACACACCTACACACACACACCTACACACACACACCTACACACACACACACACATTGCTGTACTTTCATAAAAAACTCTTAGAAAGACACACAACAGTAATAACTGTGGCCCTCTAAAGGGAGAGAGCACACAATGGACAGGAAAAGGACTGATGCTTGTTTGTAAATATCTTTTTGTATTGTTTTTTCTTTTATATTGTTTTGATTTCTGAACCATGTAATACAATGTAGTATCTATTCAAAAACTTAAATTAAGAAAGGAAGCATATCAAAAATGCAAGTGACTTTGACATTCTTCCTGGGGCCACAGTATGAACTGCTCCGCAATTCCTGAGTTTAAGATACGAGTATGTCCCACCTCTTTCCATTTCTAAACCAAGCCACACCCCCATTAGTTAGTATACATAACAGGTCAGTGCTATTCCATTTCTGGGGTCTCTGTTCTCCGTTGGTCTTACAAGCATCCAAGGGTTTGGTCCAAAATAATTGAGAGGCTTCATCTTCAGTTGGTGCGGTCATCATCCCACAGTGCCTGCACGTGGTTGCAAAAACAGACTCTCCAGCTACGGCCAAGTTTAAATCCGAGCTCTGCCTCTCACTGGCCGCGTGACCCTGGGCAAGTGGCTAACTACCCTCTCTGCTCCTCAATGTCCTCGCCTGTAAATGGGGGTAATAACTGTGACTCAGTGTATTCAGTACAGCGAGGCCAGGCCTAGCACTGGTGAGTGACTGATAAATGTTTGCTACTGTCATGTCACCGTCAAGCACAACGCCCCTGTCGACAACTGCCCTTGGGGACGGGTGACGCCCTCGAGAGTCCCCTCCTGGTGCAGGCCGGTTCCGGGCACCGCGGATAACACTCCCAAGGCTGTGGCCGGGGTCCTCGTGGAGCCACCCCCACCCAGTGCATGCCACCTTAGCGGTTCCTTTGTCACAGTGTCTCCCCCAGAACCTCAACACCTCTTACCAGTTCCAGTGACCAAAATACTCCTCCAAGCACCAGCCCCCTCCACCTCAGGCCCCCCTTTCTGAAGCCAAACGCCCTTCAAAACGGCTCAAATACCCAGCCTTCCCAGCAACCAAGTCCGACTCTCCTGGAGTGCCTGCTAACGAGCCTCCTGCCCTGGGAGCAGAACCGGGAGTCTGTGTCCTTGGCCACGCTCTGCATCTGCAGCAAGGCCCTCAGAGCTGGGGGAAAGCTGTGAGCAAACAGAAAAAAGACACCAATTAATGCCCCAGCAGCTCACACAGCTGCCCAGACCTACCTTTGAGTCAGCTCTAATTTTGTGAAAGTGAATCCTTTGTCAACGTTGGGACCTGTCAGGTGAGTATGACCCAGCCTCACCCCTGGTTACAGCCCAGCCCCCCAGTCTGGGAGGCCGCAGCAGGGCGCAACCTTCTCACCCCGGGAAACATCCTCCACCCCATCTCGCCTGGAGCCCTGAAACCTGTGCGGCCTGTTTCATGCAAATTTGCATTCTGTGACTTGGAAGCTGGGCAAGTCACAAGCACCACTGAAGACTCGTGTCTGCGCAGACTTTAAATAATGCAGGTCTTGCTTTACGTTCCTCCCTCCAAGAAGCTTGGCCTTGAGTAACACACAGCAGCACCCGGACCCCTCCTGTGAATCTGTAAAAGCTGATCTGCTTCAGGCAAAGGTGGGGTGAGGGACCAACCACTTAACCCTTTGTCCCCCTCCCTGCCCTCCCCATTTCTCCCACAGGAACCTGTGGCCCAGGAGCTCCCTGGTGCTCCTTTAGCTTTTTAGTTATGATCTCTTGTACGTGACTCTGCTGTCCAGCACAGTGGTCCACTCCATAGAAATCTGTTGAGCACCTACTGTGTGCCCATGTGCAGTGTGGACACATCCACGTAAAGCCACAGTGCAAGGTGAGCACACTGTCCACGGGAGCCACAGTGCAGGGTGGGCACACTGTCCACGGGGAGCCACAGTGCAGGGTGGGCACATCGTCCACGTGGAGCCACAGTGCAGGGTGTGCACACTGTCCACGTGGAGCCACAGTGCAGGGTGGGCACGTGGTCCACGTGGAGCCATAGGTAATGAGGGCATGTCATCCTGGGGCTTTTACACTCTGGTCTGCGCCACACCCAGCCTGAGAAGCCGGCATCGTTATCATTCCTGTTCGAGGTGGGAATCGAGTCTCCCCTGAGGTCACACAAGTTGTGCAGAAGCCACATGACCGCTGATGGTCTGATTCTCAAGCCACCATTCCACCTGCTGGTTGAGGAGGACGGGGTCTGGGAATCATTGATCTGACCAGACCCCATCTCATCTCAACCGCAAGTCTGCTGGGGGTCACTGTGACCAGACCACACGTGAGGAGTGCTGGAGGGGGGCGATGCCTGCATCACACCCGTACCCTCCCTGAAGGGAGTTCGGAAAGTATTTGGTGAGCACCCTGTTGTCCTGGCCGACCCAGTGTGGCTGTGGTCTCTCCGGGGCTGGCAGTGGGATTTACAAGTCCCTTTCTGGGCTTCTGTATTTGGGGGCATCTGTTCCGTTTTTACTGCTTCTGGCTAGGGCTTTGGTACTCCTTCACAGATCAGATCACTGCCTCCCCCCTACCCCCCATTCAAACAGCTGGTTACCATTCCCCAACCCCCTGCTCCAATTGCCAAGGGAAGAATTAGAAATCAGTGTGTACAAGCAAACAGATGCTGTCATTTAAAAAACAGATCCATCCAGCAAAAATGCCCACTGAGGACTGCAGTGGCATCCCGCAGAGCATGTGTCTTGGTGACATTTTTAATGGGAGCAGAGACACAACGGTGGAGACACTAATAAATTCCCAAGGAGCAAATGGCCAAGGACGGAGGGTGGGTAGGGTATGGGCCACTTTGCGGCTCCAACATCCGGGAACCAGAGCCATAGAAGGAACTCAGGGCTCCATCGCCCCCAGCCGCACTTCTCCTTTCTGCTTCTTCCTACCCCCCCGCCTCTTCAAACTGTGACGACACCAAGTCAGACTCATTCGTTGTGACCTTGAGAGTCTCAGAAGCGGCTGGAGACCCTCCTCTGTGTCTCTGAAAACCACAGCAGCTGAGGTGCAGCCTCCCTGCTGTCCCAGGCGCACAGCTAGGCCACCTCCCAGCTGTCCTGGCGGCCAGGTTTGTACTGGGAGGCCCTGGAGCCAGAACAGAAATGACCCCCGTCAGGGCCGCCCATAAAAATCTCGCACATGAGCCCTCGCCAGTTTGGCTCCATGGAGAGAGCGTTGGCGCAAGGACTGAAGGGTCCTGGGTTCAATTCCAGTCAAGGACACCTCGGTTGCAGGCTCAATCCCCGGCCCTGGTCTGGGCATGTGTGGGAAGCAACCAATTGATGTGTCTCTTTCATATCAAGGTTTCTCTCTCTCTGTCTCTCCCCCTCCCTTCCACTCTCTCTAAAAATCAATGGAAAAATATATATAATCAGGTATGGATTAACCAAAAAAAAAAAAACCCACAAAAAAAAATACTCACACATGAGATCCATCCGCCACCATCTTTCCCATCCATGGGCTAATGCAGGGGTGGGAATGTCCGGCCCACCGGCCACATAAGGCCCTAGAAATTATTTGGTCTGGCCCCACCAAGGCAACCACAGACAGGACTAGAAATTCAATAAACCTAGGAGCTTCTCTCACAACAACATAAATTTATATTAAGTGAATTATATTAAGCAAATGATGTTATAAATATCCAAACGGCTCCTGGGCTAAAGGAAGAGGATCTTGCGGCCCCTGCAGAGGGTGGAGCCTCGGTGGGAAGGAGTGAGGGTCCCTGACTGACTGCTCAGGGCAGAGCTTCCTGACCATCAGAGATGGTCTCGGGAAGAAATAAACTTATCCCGTCAGGCCAAATTTGGGGGTAGTTTGTTATGGTAGGGATCCTACCCTGACTAACACACAAGTCCCAGAATTCATTCATTGAGCCCATAATAAAAATAACACTTAATTCTCTCTTTCAGACATCACAACCATGTGGGGTAATGAATGGCATGAGCCCATTTTCAGATGGAGAAACTGAGGCTCAGAAAGATTACATAACCTGATAACAGCTATCATTTACTGAACTCTCAGTATGTGCCAAGCACTGTGCTAATGCCTCAAACACAGTATCTTTTGTATTCCTTATAAAAACTCCCATTGGTGTTGCCATTATTTCTATTTTACAGATGAGGAAACTGAGGCTGAAAGAGATTATTCAACTTACTCAGAAAGGGAGACAGAAGTGAGAAAGGAGGAGGAAGGGAGGAGAGGGGAGAGGAGAGAAGGGAGAGAAGAGGAGGGGAAGAGGGAATAAATGAGAGCAGTAGGTTTCAAACTAAAAAGCTATTACTGCCTATTCGTTCAGTCCCAAGGAGTCTCTAATAATAATCGCATCCCAACTTCAAATACCAGCTAACTTCTAATCTGGCAGAGAACTGGAGAGCCACACACACCATAAAGGTTAAAACTATTACGTCAAAATAAAACATATGGCCGT
>NW_006285993.1:129276-138825 GCF_000327345.1 Myotis davidii
TTAGCAGTTTCCAGCAGGCAAAGCACTGTGCCAAAACCCAATTGCTCACGAATCGGCACACACCCGGCTTTGCGGGTGTTGACGGGAACGACGCCCCACCCTCCCCTCGTGGCTCCCACGCCCGGTGGTCTCTCATCTTGAGTCAGGTGCCTTTGAGTAGCACCCCAGGCACAGAGGGACTTGAAAGTTCTCTCTCACCAGGCTCACACTCTGGATTAGTGTCTGGGGAACCCGACAGGCAAAGGCAAGCTATTTGGCTCTAAAATCAAATAGAAAATTCAGATCTTTTCATGTAATCCTTGACTAATGAGCTTTAATGAAGAGATTTTGGTGATTGTTGTTTAAACCTCGGGACATACAGGGAACACAGGGGAATGAACAGAGATTTATGCTCTGGGCAAGTCCAATAAAGGCCCGAGTTCCCACGCAGGGAACACAGTGAGAACACAGTAATGCCCCCAATGTCAGTCATTCGAGTCCCTGCCCTGAGGAGTTTCCCATTCCCATGTCTGAGTATCACCTCGCAAATTATTCATCTGGTTTTCTTTGAACCAACTCACCTTGTATTAGTAAATTTTGCATCATTCTGCACATGAAAATCCAGTATCACTCACCCTATTTGAAAGGTGTGTTAGTCAGGAAAGCTTAGGCAAGGCAGCGGCAACAGTTCAGGAGTTCAAAGGTTTAACACGACGAGCGCTGCTTGTGCACTGTGGGCTGGCAGAGGGCCCCAGGCAGTGACAGCCTCAGGCCGGGGGAGGGCATACCGCTCAGAACAGGAGACAACACCTGGAGGGTGGCTGTCCTGATTTTATTTATTTTAATATAGTTTTATTAATTTCAGAGAAGGAGGGAGGGAGGGAGGGAGAGAGAGAGAGAGGGAGAGAAACATCAATGATGAGGGAGAATCATCGATCGGCTGTCTCTTGCACACCCCACACTGGGGATCAAGCCCAGCAACCCAGGCATCAAACTGTGGCCTCCTGGTTCATAGGTCACCGCTCAACCACTGAGCCACGCCGGCCAGCACTCACGATTTTAAATCCTCCACACACAGCCCATTGGCCACGAACAGTCACATGGCCCGGCCTCACTGCGAGGGGAATGGGACGTATGGGTGCACTGCCTTCTGATAGCAGCAAACATCTCTGCTGTGAAGGCAATGGCTCCAGCAATAAAACAACAACAAAACAATATACATTCTACCTCCAAGGATGTGCTGCAAGCCAGCTCTGAGCAGAACGCTAAGAAAGGAAAGCAATTAGCAAGTGTTACACATGTTAACGACATTTCTAAACCAGCTGAGACTGGGGCCAACAAAAGCACTGCAGAGAACTGATGCCCAGTGTGTCTTCGTGTTGGTCATGTGCCCCTGCATCAACTGACCATCTCCAAGAAGAACCAAACTGGGAGGTGGGGAAGGAAAGATAGCCGAACTTCAGAAAGACTTTCTTTGCAGCCAAACAGAAACCAGACAGGGAGGAAAGGTGTTGTAAGTGACATACGAGCCCTTGGTGCACAACAGCACCACTGATGTGACAGATGGTATTTTCCAATGATGACGCCGATATATCCCATCTCATTAGCTCTCACGTGTGACAATGACAGGCCTCCAAGGGGACGAGGCTGTGTTCGCCTTGATTCTGAGTGGGCCTGTGAGTGCAGCAGAGGTGAAATCCATGACTTCCGGGCTTATTTTAAAAAGGTGACACACCAGCAGCAAACCGCGCCTGGTGCCCAGGTCTTATTTTCCAGTACCACACATGCACACACACGCACACATGCACACACATGCACACGCACGCGCACACGCACACACAATGGGAGAAGGAAAGGGCCATGGAGCCAACCGGAAAGAACTCCCAACGGCCAAAGCTGGACCAATTCAAGCAACAAAATACATAATGTACTACTGGACCACAATCCAAAGTAAAAAATAAATAAGCATGAATACTGATATAAATCATGACTGCATAAATAAATAGGTAGAACGGGCAAATGCCCTGTGCAGAAGTTCACATAATTCATGTGGATTCCTGCCCTCAGGGAGGGGGCCTACCTCCCCGCTCCTGAAGCATGAACTGTGCATGAGTGACGTGCTTCCTAAGAAATCCAGCACGGAAAAGGGGAACCTCCCAACCACCTCAGCTATGTGATCAAGGCTGGCGTCAAGCGACCAGTTGTGCTGGTGGTCCATGCCCCAGATATGACCTGATGATAGGGCACTTTCCCTCTGGGGTCTTCTCCCCCCAGCCCCACAATCCCAGCCTAATCATGAGGAAAACACCAGAAAGATCCCAGTGTGGGACCTTCTACAAAATGCCTCACTACTCCTCATCACTGTCAAGGTCGTCAACAGGGAAGCGGGAGAAGCTGTCATAGCCACGGGGCATGCAGGAGACAAGACAACTATGTGGTCCTGGATGGACCCCAGGACAGAAAGGGACATCAGGCACAAGCGAAGGAGCTCCGAATAAAGCATGGGCTTTAGTTATAAGGGTCTATCGGCCTTGGCTCATTAATTGTGACAAAGGTACCACACTGACCTAAGATGACAGGGAAACTGAGGGGGGGGGGGGGGTATATTGGAACTCTGTTATCTTGACAAATTTTCTGTAAATCTAAAACTATTCTAAAATTCAGGGGGGCGCGATTTAAGCAAAAACTACAATTTTATTACGGGTTTAACAAATATGTTAAATGCAATAAGCTTTCTGAGCAAACAAAATTTCTGAGTTAGAAAAATCACAAAAATAAATTCATATTTTTATTTTTTAAATTATTTTAGATATCATATAGTAGGGATCTCATTACTATATCTTTCTTAAATTTTATAAAAATCAAATCACTAACTTTTTGCCGCTTGCCTCTTCTTCTAATGTATAGATAATCAGCCTCACTTCCTTTCTGGATGTAGAAGTGGTATAAATGATGCATGAGAAATGTAATGTTGTCTCAGTATTTAGAAACATGTTGAAGATGAGGTAGTGCATAGTAATGCCACCACTTTTGTAACACTCAAAAGTATCTGTCAGCTAATGGCCAATTCCAAGGCTGCTGGGAATGGGGGCGTGGGAAGTGGGGGGCGGGGGGTAGGTGGCAATGACACTACAGGGAGTGAAGGCCCTGGTGAAAGGTTGTGGCTCTTCTCTTGTATGAACACACTTCATCTGCACCTGTAACACACTCCAACAAGCCAGTTCTGAAAACACAAACAAGCTGGCAGAGGTGTGTTTCTGCCTGGCGGGCAGCACCCTAACTCACTGCTGGTCATTGTGGAAGAGAATCAGGGGTTCTGAGTTTGGCCCCTCCTATGGGGCCTGTCTGGGGTTATAGAAGCCAAGGGCCCACCCTACTAGTCTCTGCCACCCACTGCCAAGTAGAAAATAAAACTGGACTTAGTAAAGGGAGACTTGTTTGAAAGGATGATTGCAAGGGGGATGGGGACTGCTGCAATAGAGAATGCTGTGACCAAGGCCTGCAAGTGTCTTAAGGCTTCGGGCTCAAGATGCTTTCATAGGGAGAGGACAACAAGGCTAGAAAGGACTGGAAGTGGGAGGGAAGGGTGGCATGAGGAGACAGTGCTCCGAGGCCAGCCTTACCTCAGGAGGGGCCGTCTGCAGGCTCAGGCTGAGGGTGATCCAAAGCTCAGGGGCTTGGAAGGAGAGAATTTAGGCAAAGTTTTGTTAACAAGCATTTTGCTCCAATTGATTAGCAGGGACAAGCAGTTGGGCTAATCACTGATGAGACAAAGAATGGGAATTGGAGTCTGTGATTGGCCTTTTCATAGGTGAAAGCAGGGGGAGCATCTCTGACTTACTAAGTCACAGGGAAGGGTGATTATTTGCAGTGAGCTGTTTTCTGGAACACAAAAGGGTGAAGGGTGAGGGAAATTCCTTTTACCATCACTGTCTTCCAGGAGCACAGGGCTCAAATAAAATTCAACGTTGTCACTACTCAACTGGGGATGAAAATTATAATAGTTACCTATGATTTTATTTTATTATTTTTTAATATATTTTTATTGATTTCAAAGAGGAAGGGAGAGGGAGAGATAGAAACATCAATGAGAATCATGGAGCAGCTGCCTTTTGCACGCCCCCTACTGGGGATTGAGCCCACAACCCCAGAGCATCTGCCTTTGACCAGAATCGAACCTGGGACCCTTCCATCCACAGGCCAATGCTCAATCCACTGAGCCAAACCTCCTAGGGCAGAGGTGGGCAATCTTTTTGTGAGTGCGTGCCAAAACCAGCAAAATCTCTGACTCAAAATTCTTCTGCATGCCAACCTTAATTTTTTGAGAACATGTTACGCCTACTTGATATCTCTTAAGGTGTACGTATGTGAAGAACCTTGAAGAAATAATAAAATTCATTTGAGCGACAAAAACACAGTATATGATGATGAAAAATACATTTTTTTTTATGTATACATGTACACTGATAGTCCGACAGGAAACTTTATGACTCCATTTGATATTATCAGTGGGACTTCTGCTGCTGCATCACTGATCTATGGTCTTTAAAATAACTTGTTATGTAAAATTATTTATTTATCTAAGATGCACCTACACTGAATTTACCTGAAAAATAAAAAAGTCGATATTAAGAAAAAAATTGTAAATGGAAGATTATAAGAGAGGGTTTCACGTGCCAACAAAAGTTACTGGCGTGTCATGTTTGGCACGCGTGCCAGGGGTTGCCCACCCCCGGCCGAGGGCATTACCTATGACTTTAATATTAAGTGCCAGGTGTGTAGTAAATGCGCCATTAACATTTGTTAATCGTATTTACCTGTGAAACCCTTGAGAGCAGGGGTTGGGTTTGCTGTGTTTTCCTCGGGGCTAGTACAGTAGCTGGAGCCCACTGCCTGCTGCATTGGCCTTCGTCAAGCCTGTCTCCATCTGTAAGTAAGACATGATAATCTCCACCTCACCGGGCTGTTGGGAGAATCACACAATGTTGAGGAGTCCGACGGGCCCAGACAATATCGGACACATCCCTGGTGACCAGCGGCAAAGATTCTCCTTGACATAATATGGGTCAGGGTCTTCTGTTTAGTTTTAGCAAGAATCCTGCTGGGTCCGTTTAGTAACACTCCCCGCCCTTAGTCTATCATCGAATTCCTCCTCCCTCAACCTTGATGGCTATGACCCTGGCCTTCCGGCAAGAATCCTGTGAAGTCGATTTAGCAGAATCGCCCTTGCCCCGGGTTTCCTCTGTAATATTTCCATCCGCGGACCCGCCCTGCTCTTGGTGACAGATCTGCACTTGCTGTGTCCCGTCGCCCTCCCCATTGCGGTCGACCCCTGAACCAAGCCCGCTTCATCACCTTTTTCAGCTGCCATGGGTAATTTTCTAACACCATATAGGATCCGCTTCTCTTTTCTACTCGAAGTCCACACTAAGTATCAGTAGAACTTACTGCCTCTGTCCAAGGCTGCAACGGCTTGCGTCCCTGGTTCCCCAAAACCACACCCCCAGGGGCGCCCCCGCTCAGCATCAGGTGGCCTGGCGGGAGGAGGGGCACCGGCCGCGCACTGAAACCCGGTCCCCACTCCCACCGGCCGCGGGTGCAGCACCCGGAGCTCAAAGTCAGCATCGGTCACTTTCCAAAGGACAGGGTTTGCCACTTTATGTCACCGAGCTCGGGCTACCCTGCTGTGAAACGGAAAGCTAAGAACCTTAGTTGTAAAGATTGGATAAACATGATGGCTGTGAAGCTGTCATCGCAGAGGAACCGCAGGCAGGACCCACGTGGGAGAAAAACTGAAGCAGCCCAGCCATGCGCGGCCCCCGACCGCAGGCCTTTAACCCGGACGGGCCGCGGCACCCACCGCTCCTCCAGGGACTCCCTCCGACCGGACGAGCTGTGAGAGTCGACTTTCCTCGGGCGAACCTCTGACGTTTCGGGGGCGGGGGCGGTACGGACCAATAGGAACGAGTCCCCGACACGAGGAGGGGAGAATTGCGCAGGCGTTGGATTAAGGAACCAATCCAGAGAGGATAGGTTCGCGCACGCGCCTTGGAAGGCTCGTCAGAGACGCAACAGAACCAACGCATGCGCTCTGAGAATGCGGGGGGTAGCAACTCTCCAGAGCAACCGCGGGTAGGAGAAAGGCCCTGCGCTTGGACAGTGATTTTAGTTCAGAATTTTGCGCATGCTTGCAAGCCAGGATGTTCTGCGCCTGCGCAGTTCTTGTGTCGCCTTGGTTTGACTCTAGTGCGCCTGCGCAGTCTTTTGTTTCTTACTCGTAGCTGCCGGACCAATCGGCGTTGTCTTCGGCCTGGAGCTCGGCGGACTGGGAACGTTTGAACCGTGGGGCTCCGAATGGCCCGCCAGAGATGAACCCCAATCCCGGGGGCAGCGCCGGGAGGGAAAGGCTGTGAGGCCTGGGGGAGGAGGGAGGGTGTGGGCAGGTGCCGCGCCCAAGGGAGCAGGTGGGGCCCGCGCGCTGGGCGCCTGCAGGACCGGGCTTTCCCACTCGGCCACTCGGCAGGAGCTAACTCAGCATCAGCATCGCGTTGCCCCTCAGGATGCAAAGACCGGTAAGTCACCATGCTTAGGGGGGGCCGTCCAGGGGGGCGAGGGCTGGGGTCACGGCGACAGAAAGAGCCAAACGCTAGACACGGGGGCTGAAGTGGAGAAATACGGGCTGTCTTATTGATGAAGGACGCCATCCAGGAGACGGGCGCTAATGCCCAAAAGCAGGAACTTGGCTATAGATTATTCCCGCAAAGGCACCGGACACCGTGGGTTAGGGGTTCCGGTTGTGCTGGGTGCCCATGATGAGAAGGTGAGGTGAGGGAAATGAATCTTTTCTTAGATCTTGAGAACTTTGAGGTCTTTTCCGGTCCGTGTGCCCCGTCTCGCGGGAACGAGTCCCCGCGGAGAAGTAGGAGCTGAACCATAACGTAGGTCAAGATGTCATGTTCAGCCTGACCGAGGCCGGGACTGGGACCCCATTCGCAGGCCCGGCTGCTGCCTTCTGATGCCTGGGGGCAGGGGGCGGGTCCTGATTATCCAAGGGAAAGCCTCGGTCTCTGAGTATAGAAAGGGATGGGATTTCCAGAGCGAGGATTTGAAACCAAGTCAGTCCTGAGGACCTCAATTTCAAATGGTGCCCTGTCATCAGGTTCCTTCCTGAGAAGTTAAGGACTCGCTTATTCAGCAGCCTCCGTGGAGTGCCCGCTGTGAGCCGGGCGGCTTACAGGTCCCAGGGAAATGTAGAGCGAGATGTGTTTGCCCTGGAAGAGCTCACAAGCTGGTATTAGAGAGAGACGTGTGAGCAGGTATTAGTGCTGCATGTGGCAGCTGCTATCAAAGACGCTCCAGGGCTGTTGGAACAGGAAACACTGCCCACAAGCCTTGGCGGGCCCCTGCAGGGGGTCACTAAAGGTGGGATAGGTTTGCAAGAGAAAAGGAGTAAATATTCTTCCTGAACAGATATTTATCCTGTGCCCACTGCAGGCCTGGTATTGTGCCAGGCCCTGGAGATACAGTGGTGACCCAGACAGATGGGGCCCTGCCCTCCGAGTTTATGCCCAGCAGAGAAGCCCATTGTCGAAGGACCCTCGCACTGGCACATGAGATGTGTGTTAAAAGGACAAGTGTAGGAAGCTGTAGGAACCTACCGGGGACCAAGTCTGTATGTGGTCGCCCTCTCTCTGTATATATTTTCTAAATCTCAGTGGTTGACCTGTTGGCCACTGGAGTCATCACAGTTTTATTTTATAAAAAGAGAATTGTATGGATTTAAGTGCCCCTCATGGTGTTTGCTGTAACTTACTTCTTCCTCCACCAGCACTCAGCCTGAGCTGGCGGTGGGCCTGACGGCAGAAGACAGCAACCGAGACGCGCTGGCGGGGCCCGGGGCTCTCTGGGAGGCCCTCCGGGCGCTCCTGCCCCGCACTAAAGAAGAGCTGCGGTTGGACCTCGGTGCGAGCGTGGAGGGGAGTGTGGTGGTGCTGCTGCAGCAAGCCACCGACCTCTTCTACGGGGGCAGAAGGAGCGAGTGTCTGCAGACGAGCGAGGCGGTCCTTGACTACTCCTGGGAGAAACTCAATACCGGGCTGTGGCAGGACGTGGACAAAGACTGGCGTCGGGTGTATGCCTTCGGCTGCCTCCTGAAAGCCATGTGTCTGTGTGAAGCGCCTGGGGACTCGGCCACCGTGGCCGCAGCCCTCAGAGTCTGTGACATGGGCCTGCTGATGGGAGCGGCCATCTTCGATGACATCCTCATTAAAGTCGTTGCCGTCCTCCAGGCGCACCTTCCCCCTGGAAAAAGGCCTGCCCAAGGTCCGGCCCCGGAGCAGCCCCGCTTAAAGGTATCTTGGTGGCATTGTCCGCGACCACACCTAACACAACGCAACAGCCCTGTTTTTCTAGAAGGGACAAGTCACCTCTCTGGCTGAAAATAGCATCTCCATTGACTTGGAAATAGAACACCTCCATCTATTTTCTCAATTTCTTCTTCCGATTCCTGCAGAAGCCATGTCCTTTTGGGAGAGGAGGGTGCAGCTTCGTCGTTCCTAAGAGAAACAGCTCAGGGATTGTGTGGGCGAGAGGGCAGCCGGCTAGCCCACCTCTTTCAGCCTCTTGGTCAGCTGGGTGAAGTACCACCCACTTTCCTGGCCGCCTCTGTCCCTGTGCTGCTGAGTTTGGGGGCGATAGCACAGTTAGCTGTCCTCTGATCAGGTGACTGGTCAGCCCTGCCTGTGGATCCTTGCACATGTCCCTGCTGGTGTTTAAGTGCACGTGGCAAAGGATGGTTTACTGAGACAGCTTCAAAGCCCAGTGCCGACACACAGACCTCTGTGCAAGTCTGTTCACAAAGAGGAAACATCTATAAAAAAGTGTGGGGAAATGTTCAAACTCATCTTGGTTTTAAAAAACAGGCAGTCACTTTTAGCTGTGAAATTGTTAAACAAGCTTTTGTACAATATCCAGCATTGCCAAGGGTGCCAGGAGCTAAGTACATGGTGTGTTCACTGACCCTGGAGAGGGCAGGGCAGACGTGTAGATCAAGGGACAAAAACCTGTCCCCTTTGACCCAGGTGTTACAGTGCCCTTTCCCATGCTGAGTCTGTCCAAGGGCATACGGAGGTGGCTTCGTGGCCAAGTGGTACTCACGGTGTGGGTGGTGTTGGCCAGTGGCCATGCTAATAGATAAGGGCCTGAGCGCAGGCTCTGGAGCCAGCCTGCCTGGGCTCAAGCTCCCGCACTGCCATCCACTACCTGTGAGTCAGGCAAGTGCCATCGTCCCTCTGTGCCCCCGCTGCTCCCGTGCCTGTAAGAGGGGGTTTTCTCAGCAGCTTTACGGAGCACCAGCAGTGGCCCAGATGTGCCAGCGCTAGGTGATGGTACGGAAGGGCCCAGGCCCTGTCCTCTCAGCACTGACAGTAGAGTGAGGCTGTAAAAGATGCGGGGAGGCAGCTTCAGGGAGTGTTCAGGGAAGGCCTCTTTGATGAGGGGCATCTATATATATAAAAGCCTAATATGCAAAGTGTCCCCTCGGAGTTCAACCGACAGGGAGTTCGATTGCTC
>NW_006285993.1:138940-153853 GCF_000327345.1 Myotis davidii
AGGGGAAGGAGGTTAGCAGAGAAAAATCCATCTTACAGTTTAGTAGGCAATGGTAATTCACTCAAAAGAAATTAGAGGTACCAGCCCCAGTTCTGTATTAAGACTGACTTCATATTTGTGGTCATACTTTATGTAAACTTCCTAATAAACTTACTGGTAGAACAGATGCTTAGTCAATTTCAGTGAATTATTTAATAGAAGAATATAACATTTCCTACTTGTGCTTTAGTACCTAAAATATACTACTCTGCTTCTTTGTATGATCCTATATAATAAAAGGCTAATAGGCAAATTGTCCCCTCGGGAGTTCAACCGGGAGACTGGGAGTTCAATTACTATGACGTGTGCTAACTGACCACCAGGGGGCGGTGCTGAACTAAAGAAGGCCCTGCCAGCAGCCGGCAGCAGGCAGCCAGCAGCCGCTAGGGACCCTACCCATGCATGAATTTCGTGCACTGGGCCTCTAGTGTGAACATAAAAGCTTGTTGTGACAGTGACGAGAACAAGCAGGTACAGGTCCCCGCACATCGCCTGCATGGAAGGATGTTCGCTGCGCTGCTGCCACTCCTGCAAACATAGAGAACTGGCTTGGGGTCCGGCGATGGGGCAGAGGACGCTGACACGCCAGGCGGCCATCCGGGGTTCACACATGGGAGCTCGTCTCCCAGTAGTTTAACATAAGGAAACGGAAGCTCAGAGACAGTAACTTACTCAGGTCAGTCAGCTGGGAGATGATTAAGAAAATTATAACACAACCACTCCCGGGACATTGCAAGGACTGGTGGTATCAGGGAAACTGCTTTAGATAAATTATTGGACAGGAGAGGCAGAGTTGCGTGTTCATCATGAGTATCTTACCCGTGGGTCAGCAACATGTCTGAAATGGTGGGGAAGGCACTAGGGAAGGAGAAAGAATGCCCTTATGTTAGATGGTGGAGTGTGGGATAGTAAGTTTTCCTCTAATGCAGAATTTCTGTGAAAGCAACATACTACTTTTATAATTGAACAAACATTGGAAATGACCTGGTAAAGAAAAAAATATCTTGCTCTCAGGAGAAGTGAACAGTAGCAGCAGCAGTAATAATGATAATAAGCGTTAGCTATTACTGTTATTAATGACCCCAAAGCTCGCCTACTATTGATGCAAATTCCTTGGTGGTTACCACCTGTTTTGTTTTATTTTAAACAGAAAGCCAGGAATGGCCATGTTTCGATTCCCGATATGAGGTCAGAGAAAGCGGTCCCCCGGCTTCACTGTCCGTCCCTGCAGCATTTCAGGAAGCATTATTTGATTCCACAGACGCCTGTGATCTTGGAAGGCGTGGCCGACCATTGGCCGTGCATGAAGAAGTGGAGGTGGGTGGCTGCTGAGGGCCAGAGCTTTTCCCTCCATTTCAGCATTCCCAGACTCCCTGCACTCCTCCCCAGCACCTCTAAGTAGCACGGCCCCTGGACAGGTCACTACCAGGCCCTGGGGTGGGTGGCTGCGGGTTAAACAAGAACTGACAGCTCTGGCCTGGTGGTTCAGTGGTTAGAACATCAGCCTGCACACTGAAGGCTGCAGGGCAAGGGCACATACCTGGGTTGCAGGTTCGGTCCCCAGCCTTGATCAGAGCGCATTTGGGAAGCAACTAGTCAATGTGTGTCTCTCACATCGTTGTTTCTCTCTTTCTCTCTCCATCACTCCCTTCCACTCTCTCTAAAAGTCAGTAGAAAAATTGTCCTCAGGTGAGGATTAACAACAACAAAAAGCTGTGGATTCAATTCTTGGTCAGGACACACACCTAGGTTGCGGGTTCAATCCCTGGTAAGGTGCATACAGGAAGCAACCGATTGATGTGTCTCTCTCACATCAGTGTTTCTTTCTCCCCCTTCATCTCTGAAATTAAAAAAATAAAAATGGGGAAAAGGAGACATATGTAATACTTTAGACAATAATAAATAAGTAAATCCTCGGGTAAGGATTGAAAACAAACAGCAACAGTCAGAGCTCTGGCTCTTCGCTAGATCTCAGACCCTCACTCTCCCACTTGCTTGCCCGAAGCCGTTTTTAATTCGGGCTTCAGGGCAGTCCAGGATTAAGTCTCTTAAACAGTTTTGTAGGATCTTGGGAATTTTGTGCACTTTCTCGAGGGCCCTGAGATTTCAGAGTAGAAATAAGAGCCCCAGAAACAGCCTGTCCCCTCCTCTGGGCTCCTGCGTCTCTCGTATTTGCTTCCTCCTCACACCTGCCTGTCGGCCCGCCTCAGGCGCAGGCGCAGGCGCAGGGAGACTGGCAGCTGGAGAGCGGCCATATCGCCATAGCTGCGCATCTTTTTGGGAATGAGGAGGGTCTTAGGGAAGGGTGAGCGAGTCAGCCTGCCACGGTGGTAGCCTTGTGGAGGGAGTGGCTCCCACTGAGACAGGAGCTCTGACTGCAGCAGCCCACGTGCCAGCAAGCATGCGGCATACGTGTCAGGCATGTTCCATGTTTCACTGCATGCCAGTGGTGTTGCATGTTTGCTGCGTGGTACATGTTTCACTGCATGCCAGTGGTGTTGCATGTTTGCTGCGTGGTACATGTTTTATTGCGTACCAGGTGCCAAGACAGGCCCTCGCCATGTGTAACTCTTTGTCCTGGTTCCTGTGGGACAGGCACAGTCGTCACCACCATTTTGCAGTGATGACCAGAGGCTCAGCGAGGTTAGGTAACTTGCTCGATCCCCAGGTCTATTGCGGCAGGGCCTGGAGTCAATGCCAGGCCACCGGGGTTGAGACCCAGGCACTTCTCCACCCTGTACTGCCGGCCATTTCCTCAGCTGCGTGACAAGGCGTGCAGAGAGAAGGCTCCTGGCAAGCTGTGGCAGAGCAGCCGGGGAGAGCTGAGGCAAAAGAGGTTTATTGGATCTGTCCGCAAAGCCATCCAGCGCCAGGTGGGCAGAGCCCCACCTCTGCCCGTGGGGTCTAGTCCAGTGGTCGCCAACCGGTGGTCCGTGAGGTCCAAAAGGTTAGTCAGTGCAATGGGGGTGGCAGCTTCCACCTCAAGTGGTGATGCTGAGAGGAGACCAGTGTCCAGCGTGCTGAGCAGAGTGCCCTGCAAGCGCGAGCAATAGTGATGAAATGGCGTGTATGTTTTCTGACAGCTTGGAGTATATACAAGAAATTGCTGGCTGCCGCACTGTCCCGGTGGAAGTGGGCTCCAGGTACACCGACGAGGAATGGTCCCAGAGGCTCATGACGGTCAGTGAGTTCATCAGCTGCTACATCCTCAACGAGGTATGTCATTCTGACTCCTTTCGAGTACTTATTGGAGGAACACATTACATTTGGGCACATAACTCCGTGCGCTGCACTGGAGGGTTGGGAGTGGTCAGTCTCTAAGAGTCTTGTCAGGAGGCGGCCACAGCCAGGAAGGCAGGCTACTGGGTAGGCAGGTGGGCCACGTGACAGGACGTGAGGGTCTCATTTCAAAAACTTTGTTGTACATTTCAGTGTCTTGAGTATATTCTAACATTGTGCAACCATCCCTACTATGTAATTCTGGAAAAGTTTTATCACTCCCAAAAGAAACCCCAAACTAAGTCATAGTCGCTTCCCCTCCCTTTTCCCCCATCTCCAGGCAGCTACTAACCTGCTCCTGTTTCTGTGGATGTGCCAGTTCTGGGCATTTCCTGTAGATGGGGTCATGCAGTGTGTGCCCTTCTGAGTCTGGCTTCTGTCACTGAGCCTCACGCTTCCAAGGCTCATCCGGGTTGTGGCATCTGTCAGTGCTGCCCTGCATTCCTCTTTACGGCTGATCGTATTCCACTGTGTGGAGAGACCATGTGCTGTTTGTCCGTTCGTCATTGGGGCATTTGAGCTGTGTGCACTTTCCGTCAGTATCAGAATGCTGCTGGAGCCCTGGCCGGTGGCTCGGTTGGTTGGAGCATCGTCCCATACACCAAAAAGGTTGTGGGTTCAATTCCCTGTCGGCACAAAGCTAGGTTGCGGGTTCCATCCCCGGTCGGGGCGCATATGGGAGGCAACCAGTCGGTGTTTCTCTCTCACATATCTCTCCTTCCTCTCTCTCTGAAAATCAATAAAAGCATGTCCTCGGGTGAGGATTTAGAAAAGAAATGCTGCTGAAGCACTCGTGTGAAGTGTGTGTGTGGACGTCGTTTTGTGTCTGTTCGGTGCGTACTGAGTGGCACTGCTGGTAGCGCCACGTGGTCGCTCTGCGCTTCACCTTGTAGGAACGAACTGCCAGACTGTTTTCCAAAGCAGCTGCGCCGTTTTGTCATTTCAGAGTCTGACTAGCGAGGCCGGGAATGCAGCTTGTCTGCGGGGGCCTGAACCATCTTTGTTGGCTGGGACAAGGGGAGCTTTCAGGGGGCGCTGTCCACCCGCACCTGTGGTGGGCAAGGACCTCCACAGGTGTGCGCAGTCAGCATCAGTGCTTTGCAGCTCTTCTGCCACGCCCGGCAACCCGCCCCCAGCCCAGGGGCTCTGTAAAGCTCTGACCGGTTTTCATGGGTCTGCGGCATTGACGGTCCGGGTCAGTGACCATGGGGCTAAGGTTTCCTCGCTTGGCCTTCTCACCTTCTCACCTGACAGACCACCCAGTGGCCCTTCCTGACCCACCTCTGCGCTCCTGCATTTCCCCTCCTCCACGGCACTCGGTGCCGTTCACTTGGCTGCGGGGCCCCTCCAGCAGGGCTCACAGACGTCCTTCCATTCCCCCTTCTGCGTTCCTCCCGGCCCCATCTCTGCTCAGTGCACTGTCACCTGGAGGCCTGGAAAGGGAGCTGTGGCTAGAGACATGCCGTGTGCACGTCCACCTCTGCTGTAGGCATGCACCCCGTGGGCCTGGGCATCTCCCTCCGCCAGGAGGAAGCCTGCTTTCTCGGCAGAGGCAGAAGGTGTGCGCGGGTCAGCATGTGCACTTGCCGTTCAGGCAGAACGGCACTGTATCCAGCGCTGGCCCTGGCTGGCTGTGTGTCGTTGGCTGGTGACTTAACCTCTTGGGTTGCTAGTGCCTCCAAAGCTTCCTCCTTTCACGGGTCCACAATTTGAAGATGCCAAAATCACTGTAGCTTCCGCCACCTCCAAAGCTGCTTCCATCATTACCAACCCATGACAGCTACTATCCCCTGCCACCAAAGCCACTCAGCCACACAGCTCCCTCCACGACCAAAGTCGTCGTTCCCACCAAACCACCTCCACGGCCACCTCTGAAGTTTCCAGAACCCTTCGACCTCTTCGGCCCTGGCCATCTCTTGCTTGGACAGGGCTCTCCCGACTTCTCAGTGTGGCCATTCGCAGGATGGTATTTCTGAATGAGAGTCTTGTCTATGGAGTCAGGTCACCAAAGCCAACCTCTCCTCTCGCCCCTGCCTGGCTCAGTCATGGTTTCAATCACTCCATCTTCCCACAGTTCGGAATAGCCTGTTAGGCGAGTTCTCCTGTGTCTTCTTCAATGCATCCAGCAGAAATCTTCCTCAGTGCGGTGGGGACCAGGTCTTTGAGATGCCTCTGGACACAGCCCTTGCTGACCTGGCATTCGTGGCTGCATCCACCTGCTTGGCATCATGACAAACCCAGAGCCTAGAGGCGCTTGGTGATGGGTCTCATCGCAGCCTGTGTCCCCCTGGCTCAGAAGGGCTCCTCCGACTCACATCATTGTTTCAAAGCTCAAACCTCCGATGAAGAGCCTTGGCAGCCATTGGCTCTTTGGGAGACTCGGACTTAGTGGGGTTGGTGACTGGGGGAGGGGGACCAGCGATGCTGACTCCGCGGCTCCACGGCAGAAAGGAGTGATCTAACCAACGTATCTGCCCTTTTTTTAAATTGATTTTAGAGAGAGGAAGGCGGAGAAACACCAATTTGTTCCCCTTCTGCATTCGTTGATTGCTTCATGTATGTGCGTTGAGTAGGGATCCAGCCCACAGTCTTGGTGTATAGGGACAATGCCTAACCAACTCAGCTCCCTGGCCAAGGCCTGCCCCTTCATTTTTAATCTGAGTCAACTGAGCCCTGGGCACAGGCTGACAAGCTCCAGCAAGCTCTGGCAGAGGCAGCACGGGTCCTGAGACCATATCAGCCGCTGGGTGGGAGGAGGGGGACCAGCAGGACAGAGGGGGCCCTCTGCGGGGCTGCCCGCTAGGCAGGGGCAGGGGCATGGGTGCTGAGAGCCAGCTACACAATAGTAGCACCTGGAGGGCGTCCATCACCACTAACGGGCTTTCTGTGTTGCCTCTGGTTTTTCTCCCATGGACCAGCCAAGGGACGTCGGGTACCTGGCCCAGCACCAGCTCTTTGACCAGGTAGGTCTGAGACTGCGCTCATCTGCCCTTCACTCTCAGCTCCTCTGCTCCCTTCCTGGGCTCTGACCCCAGAGGGCAGCAAAGGGTAGCAGCCTCATCTGCCACCCACTGGTGCTGCTCCCTGCAGAGAGCAGACTGGCGCCCTGTGCAGGTGGCAGGAGAGCAGGCAAGGCCACTAGGCCTGAGAGCCCAGGGCCCCAGGATGGCGAAGGGGGTGGGGCAGGGGGAGGGGGTAGTTGGTGGAGTCCACAGCTTCAGGTGTAGTCAGAACTGGAGAAGGAGTCCCAGGCAGCCAGGCAAGGGCAAGTCGCTGCCTTCCCTGCAACAGTTTTCTGGCCAGGTCCTGGCACCGCCCTTACACATCTCATGTCCCCGGCAAGGCTCTCCCCACCCTGGGCCTGCGCACTCGTGGCAGGGCCGGGTTTGACTCCCTGGGTACCCAGCCTGGTGGGCCGGGTTTAAGGCCCCGAGGACACACCTGCTGAAGACTGAATGAGGAAGGGGGCGCAGGCTGCAGCCGGGAGGAAGGGGGCGCAGCGAGGCCAGAGGCAGGAGGAGCTCCCAGCGGGCAGTGCCTCACTCAGAGGCCAGAGGGGCCAGTGGGACGGCCGTGTTGGGTACATCAACCAGCCGGGGAGGGTTTGTCCGGAATTGCAGAGCAAGGAGCCGGCGAGGAGGGAGGCTGGGGCCAAACTGGGGAGGGCCTTGAATGCCAGGCCAAGAACTCAGATTTATCTGGAAAACAGCAAGGAGCCCTGTGAGGTTTTTAACAGGAGAGTTCCCAGTAAGAGGCAGCATTTCCAATGGAATCCAGCAGGACAGCCAGGGAGCCGGGGTACTTGCGAGGGACAGTGATGGGAGGTGGGGGGAGGTACACAGCGTAGGGAGCAGAGGTGCCGCTGCCACAAATCAGCGCCTGTGGACAGACAGCAGAGCGTGACCCTGGCCGGCATGGGCATCACTGGGAGCTCCCAGCCATGTGGCCTCCATCCTGGGGCTCGGTGGCTGGGCTCGAGGTGACGGGGGCTCCAGAGCCGCCACACTTGGAGCTCACGAAGCGGCCACGGGAGCTCGGACGTCCTGGCTGTGGGAGGGAGAAAACCAGGGTGCAGGATTACGTAAAGGATGCGCTTCGCTGTGCTGAAGACGGGAAATGCCACAGAAGATAGCAGTGATTGTCTGTGGGCGCTGAGCGGTCTTTTCCTTCTCATTTCTGTAGTTTCCAAATCCTCTAGAATGAGTATGAGCGCTCATCATAATGAGAAAAGGTAGACTTGTTTTTAAATGCAAACAACCCGAGAACCAAGAGAAGTGGCAGGAATGAGGTTGCGCTCCGTTTGCAGCGCTGTCTACTGAGGACGCCGGGCGGCCAGAGGAGGCTCGTCCTGGGGAAAGGGGTGAAGTTCGGCTTTCTGCCCAGGCCCTTCCACGTGCCCACCCCCCACTTCTCACTCAGCACTTGGGGGTGTGGCTGGGCCAGGACCCGGGGCCAGGAGGGAGTGGGCTTCTCTGTAGGCCCCCGTGCACCAAGCACACTGGGTCTGCCCTGGATACGGGGCTAAAGACGTCAGCATCACTCCCTGCCCCCGGGGGCCTAAGCCCATCACCTCAGATGGTGAGGAGCCCCCAGAGGAAGGAGGGGCTCCAGGAGGAGGCTGGCGGGAGAGTGGCTCTCTGGGTGGGGCAGCCAGGGACAGGGACCCAAAAGGTGAGCAGTGGCCAGCCATGTGAGGAGGTGAGAGAAGGGTGCCCAGCAAGGGGAGCAAGAGGAGTGAACTTTCACCTTCAAGGGGTGGGGGCTAAGAGGTAGGTGGGGGCTGAGAGGTAGGTGGGGCTGGGTGAGGAAGGACAGTTTTCCGAATGTGATGGGGACTGGAGGGTGGTGTTGACAGCATGTGGGGTGCTGGCACCTGGACACTGGTGGGTGACCAAGGTTGAGGGAAAGGGAGCAATCAAGGACAATTCCTGGATTTGGGAGCCAACCAACTCATTACATGAAGGAGTCCAGGAGAGGTGCTGGTGTGGTCTCAGCCAAGCCAGATACACGGGTGGGGGGTAAAGGGGGGCAGCAGTAATGCCCAGGGAAGGCAGCTCCCGCAGGAGGCGAG
Organism: Myotis davidii; assembly: GCF_000327345.1. Classification (NCBI taxonomy): domain Eukaryota; kingdom Metazoa; phylum Chordata; class Mammalia; order Chiroptera; family Vespertilionidae; genus Myotis; species Myotis davidii. The sequence goes on from NW_006285993.1 coordinate 147,330, forward strand.
GCCAGGCAAGTGAGTCGGTGGCAGGACCACAGCCAAGCATGGCCTGGGCCCCTGTCTGCCAACGCTATCCTCACTGCCTGTCCCGGGGTGGAGTAGGGGGTCCCAGGTTCAGTAGGGGCTGCGCCAGCCTCCAGGAACCTCCACCCCAAAGTTAGGGCAGGCTGGGTGGGCGTGTTGTCTTTTCCCCAGGCCTCCCGTATTAGGGCTCACAGGTCCTGTCTCCTGGACTCTCTTGCTAGGAAGAGAGGGGGTTCTCATTGACCAGCCCTCCTGTGTGATCGAAGACCTCAGTCACACTGGGCACGGCCTCCCAGGGGCTGTGAGCCACAGGAATATGGCTCCCTGCCCTGGAGCAGCCATCGGAGGAGAACAAGAGGAAGCTGTTTGAAGAGAAGGCAGCTTGTGATTATTTTGAAGATGTTTTGGCTGTTGCTGGAGTCTATCTGGGGCCCCAGGGGCGTTTTCCCCTCTGCTGTTCAGAGCGTGGTGGGGAAGTGTGAGCAGCGGGGCCCTGGGGCGTCATGCGGGGCGGAGGGGCTGGGGCCTCTGCACTGTTCTTGGGCCTTCTCTGCCCACACGAGGCTCAGGGCCTCCCACTCAACCTCTTGCCCAGTGTCTCTTACTGGCTTCCTCCCAGAGGCCCCAGGTTTAGGATATATTGGCGACTGCACTAGGCCTGCTTTTAACTATAAGTCATATTGTGGGAGGCTTTCTTCTCTTGGGGTCTCTGAGTCCTGGGCCATTGCTCTGATAACATCAACCAGTCACCTTTCAGAAATCCTGATGATGTCATCAGGAACCAGTGAGCTGCTCAGCATCCCACAGGGCCTGGGGGGTGATCCCCGGGAACCGCGGACAGGGCCTGGGATGGGGTGATCCCAGGAAACCGCGGACCGGGCCTGGGATGGGGTGATCCCAGGAAACCGCGGACAGGGCCTTCTCCCTTAGCCCCGAGCAGTGTCCACAGACGCGTTTCTGCGTCTACACCGGCTGCTGAGACAGACTTAGACCGCAGACTGCAGGGTCTGGTCAGGGTGCCTGCAGGACATTCCAGCTGTTCCCAGCACCCCAACTCGCAGTAGCCCCCCTGCAGGGATGGCGTGGCCAGGCTCCCTGCCCAGGACACCTGGCACCTGACACTGGGCACCTTCCCACCAGGCGCTTCCTCTGAAAGCCCCGAGGCGAGTAGCAGAAGCGGCTCTGGGCAGGTCCCAGCCCTCTCAGGCTGGGAAGGCCGCTGGGCTCAGCTGGCCCCGCCCGGGCTTGTGAGGGACCCACACCCCTCGGGGTGCAGCTGGAGGCTGCTCTGGTGGGGCCGGCACTGGGGGTCAGGGCAGGAGGTGGGTTCATCCAGGGTGAGAGGTGTCTTTACTGGGAGCTGCTGGCTGGTTCTTTCCACTTGAGGCCAGGACCAGCACCCTGCCCGCACCGCCAGGGTTGCCCGCCCTGGCCGTGGCCCTGAGGCTTTGGGAAATTCCAGGGAAACTGAAGCCTGGGCCCAGAAAGAATCGCATGAGTTAAAGCCACAAAGGAGGTCTGGTTGAGTACAAAACGGGCTGGGCTCGCAGGGAAAACGTCTCCTCTCACTCACTGAGGGCAGACTGTCGTCTCGGGCGGTCCCTGTGCCCAGCCTGTGTGCCGGCTCTATACCCTCCCGGGCTTTTAGAGGAGGAAGCCACCTTGATTTCCAATGTCCTCCTTTCCTCCTCCTCTGAGGCAAAGATGTCAGGCTGCCTCTGACCAAAAGAGGGCGTGGGCTGGGGAGGCAGGGGCGGTGAGGAAGCAGTAGGGGGACCATCTTAAAGTACATCTTATCGGACGCACTGATGTCAGAGGAGATGCAGACACTGATGGTGCGGGCAGCGAGCCCACAGCACCTGGTTTCCTGGCAGCCTCCTCCTCCTCTGGGGAGCGGGACATCACAGCCTCGTGGGCCACTCCCACCCCCACCCAGGAGCACAGCACAGCTCGCTTCCATCTGTCAGACGCGCAGGCTTTGAAGCCTGTGCACAGGACCGCCTCGCTATCGGAATGGCTTCCCGCGTGGCGCACCAGCAGCCCAGCGTGGGCACCCCTTCCACCACATCCTCACCACGCTGGCTGCTGTCACTCTTCAGTCTGATGGGTGGGAAACGATGACGTCTCGTTTGGATTTTTTGCTAACGGGACTGAACCGCGCCTTTATATCTCATTCATTTCTAGGTATTATCTCGTTTTTGTCCTTTGTAGTGGGATCCTTATAATTTTGAACGAACTGTGTACGCTAACCCTTACTTATCACAGTTGCTCCAGTCGGGTGCTGGCCCGCTGGTCTTTATAACTACGGTACTGGGCGCGTGCGGCCGTCGCTCTTTACCTTTGGTAAATCTGGGAGCTCTTCCCCCAGAGATGTGATCATCAGTCCCATTTTCTTTTTGTTCTGATTTTTTAAAATGATTAACTCTGTAGAAAATTACTACCTGAAAGAAAAAAAGAAAATTACCAACTGGTTTATTTTTTTAAGGGTGAATTAAACCCATTAAAGACACATTTATAAGAAATTATATTCACGTAGATTGCCTGAGCCTCTTGTGCAGCCTGAGAGGGGAGAGGAGCGCATTTAAGTGAAAATGTCGCCGGACGCCCCTAACTGGCTTTCCTTAGGTACAAAGACAAAGCACCGGTGTTGGGTTTTTAAAAGGAAAGACACACAAAATGCGTGTGACATGGAAACAGATCTGACAGAAAGTCATAGCTCTTCCCTATGATTACATTTTCCAAATTGAGTTTTAAATTCCTGTCCAGCGTGACGCCCAGTCGTGTATTACACAGGAGGACAGCAAGCATTTGGCCTTCTGTCCGGTAGCCCTGTGCCTTCGGGGCTGGCGGGCCCGGCCTGGCCTCGCCTCCCACGCCTGCTCTGCCCCCCACAGATCCCGGAGCTGAAGCAGGACATCAGCATCCCTGACTACTGCTGCCTGGGCGACGGGGAGGAGGAAGAGATCACCATCAACGCCTGGTTTGGGCCCCCGGGCACCGTGTCCCCCCTTCACCAGGATCCCCAGCAGAACTTCCTGGCCCAGGTGGGAGTCCTCCAGAGCACCTGCTGCTCCCGAGCCCGGCCCAGTGCTGCCTCATGGCTGCCTCCCCTCCTGCCCCTGCCTGGCTGGCCTCTCCTGCCAGAACCCTCCCCATGGGGAGCAGCTGCTCGGCCCCTGGTTTCCTGGGACCTGGAAGAGGGCAAGGGAGGGCAGCTGTGCAGCCGCGTTAGTGTTTCCTAAGCACAGGGTCCAACCGATGGGAACATGCCTCCAGCCAGGCGGATGGGTGCACAGAGCAGGCTGCCCCCTGCACACCGCTGGCCCCAGCGTTTTGTGAACCGGGCAGCTCACGCTGCCTCACCGGCCCTGTGCTCTGTGGTGGGAGGACCCGCCCCCTGGCGGTGGGGTCGGAGCTGGTCCATGTGAAGTGCTGGGACGGTGGCTGTCACAGCAGTGCCTAGCGATCGGCCACAGTGACAGGCGCTGGCTGGTCTGCAGTGGACCTGGAGGGACAGACGCTGGACTCGGCACACGTGCAGCGGGGATGGGGATGGGGCTGGCTGGTGCGGGAGCAGCGTGGAAGGTGCAGAGAGGCAGGGAGGGGGTTCAGGGACCTGCAGTCAGTGTGGAGCAGCGGCGGGAGGTGAGGTTGCAGCCGGCTCACTGATGGTCGCTCTCTTCCAGGTGCTCGGGAGGAAGTACATCCGCCTGTATTCCCCGCAGGAGTCGGAGGCGGTCTACCCTCATGACACGCACCTTCTGCACAACACCAGCCAGGTGGGTCCGCGTGGTCTCACAGCTCCTCCCCCACCGCCCGGAGGCAGGCATGTGACTTGTTCTGCTCCCTACAGGTTGACGTGGAGAATCCCGACTTGGAGAAGTTCCCCAGGTTTGCGGAGGCCCCATTCCTGTCCTGCATCCTGTCCCCAGGAGAGCTGCTGTTCATCCCCGTTAAATACTGGCATTACGTGCGGGCCCTGGACCTGAGCTTCTCCGTCAGCTTCTGGTGGGCATAGGCCTGCCCTGCGCTGGCCAGGTGTGTGCGGTGAGAGCCCAGAAAGCCATTCCAGCCATACGGCAAGGCGTGGGCATCAGGCCTGATGTGTTGGGAAACAGGCTCTGAGGTTGGTGGCCTGGCTTCAAACCCGGCCCCATGGCTTAAGAGCCATGTGATTTGGCAAGTGTGTCTCCACCTGGAAAACGGGGCACCGGTCCTCATCACAGAGGGTCTGGGAGGTGGAGCGTGTGCAGAGCCCGGACAGTCATGCTTGTCACACAGCTCTCATGACAGGGCCTCCACACCATAGCCTGCAGGTGGGCATGGTGGGCATGGCCCAGGTCACGGGGAGCGTCCTTGCCAGCTATTTATTTTACTCATTGACTTTGGAGAGAGGAAGGAGGAGAGAGAGACATCAGTTTGTTACCTATGCATTCATTGGTTGGTTCTCACGTGACCGGGGATGGAACCTGCAACCTTGGCACATCAGGACGACACTGCAGCCGAGCTCCGTTTCCGTGCTGTCACTGCTGAGGTGTGACCTGCCTTCAGGGAGATGCGTGGTGCATTCCCTGGGCGCCCTCCCAGGAGGCCGTTCCCAAAGCAAGAAAGCGACCCCTCGCCTCCTGCCCCCTGGGGGCTCCAGCCTCCCAGCTCCCAAGTCACTGCTCTCTGGGAAGAGGCCCGGATGTCAGGCTTTCCATGTACATTTATTTTGTTCATATAAATGTGTTGGTTTTGTTTGTATAAACGTAGCTTGTTGTTTGTGTTTAGCCATTAAGACTTCCCCCAGCCCTGTGACTGCAGACAGGCAAGCAGATCCCCACAGCTGACACCAGGAAGGCCCCGGGCCTGCTTGCCGTCCACGAGACCCCCATTAGTGCCCTTTACGCAGGACTGCCTGCAGGTGACACTTGTCACACCGTGACCGTGAGGTAAACAGTAATCTGTTGCAAACCAATCATAAAAGAAATGTTAAAAGCTTATAATAAACCTTTAAAAAAGTACACTCTTCCCCTGAGCAGTGGTTAGAGCACCGGCCCAAGCACTAAAAGGTTGTGAGTTCGATTCCCAGTCAAGGGCATGTACCTGGGTTGCGGGCTCGATCCTCAGTTGGAGTGTGTGTGGGAGGCAATCAGTCGGTGTATCTCTCTCTAAAGCTCAATGGGAAAGTGTCCTTGGAAGAGGAATAACCTCAAAGTTCCACAATCTCACTCATACTCAACATGCAGTTAGGACAAGCTCCCAGCTACAGTATAGCAGCTTGTTTAAAGCTCCTCCGTGCTGAGAGGAGGATGTCCTGCTGGCAGCCCAGCCTGACACGCTCACGCCCGCCGCTGGGCCTGCTCATCCTCTTCTGGAATCCGTCCCAGGGGACAGCACACGGCGGTCGGAGACACACGCCGGTCCATACAGGTGGCGTCACCTGTAACAGGGGTGCTGAGGGAGGAGCCCCACTGTTTTCCTTTTTAATGCACACCAGGCTCTTGGAACACTCCTGACACTTCTGCTCACCAGACAGGCAGGGGGCACCAAGCAATCCTGCGACATGAGCTGGGTGTCCTGCAGTTTACTTCGGTTCTGACATGTCTCCCGGGGGAGTGTCAGATCCACAGGATAGGGCTCAGTCCCACAGGCTGTTCTGGGCAGGCAGCACTGGGGCACTGAGGACAGGACAGAGCAGCAGGCTGCTCCCAGCCTCGGGCAGGCCGGCGGGGGCAGGGGCGGGGCGGTCCAATTCGTTGGCAGTAATCACGGTGCTGGAGGCTGGTGGGAGCATGTGAGGTGGTCACAGGGAGGAGGAAGCATTGGACCAGGAGATTGGAGGGCCTCTGGTAGGACACAGAAGACACGGTGTGTGCCTGGAGGCAGGGGGGCAGCTCCTGTGTTTGGGATTGCAAGAGGCCAGGAGAGGTGAGGGCCGTGGCCCAGGATAAAACCAAAGGTCATGGAGTCGAGGCTGTGCCGGCTCTGGCTGCCAGCGGCTGGGGCTCCCTGGTGGCAGAAACCCAGCCCAGGCAGTTTAAGCAGAAACAGCAAAGCAGGGCAGTGGCTCCGTGACGGATGCCGTGGAGGAAGCCCAGGCCAGGCCTCCCCCCGCCACAGCTGGCCTGGCCCTGGCTTCAGTCTCTCCTCCGGCAGGTGGGTCTCCCCAGGGGAGATGACCCAGCTGGTCAGCTCCACATCCTCCAGCACCAGGACCCAGCCTGGGGGCTCAGAAACCCCAGGCCACCCGGTCACTACGAGAGGCTGGAAAGTCAGTGGTGAAAGCTGAAATGGTGGCTAATGTAACTGGCCGAGGAGATTGAACTTGATCACAAAGGTCTCGGTTTCAGAGATTTGAGCAGAGACTTGGATAAACACAGAAAAGCTGGCTGGTGGCAGGGAGGCAGGCGGTGGAGCTGATGTGGTGAGTGAGCTCAGTGGGCAGCGTGCATGGAGGACGGCCAACGCCAGGGCGAAAGAATGTGGAGTCAAGCTCTGAATGGGGGAGGCACAACAGACCC
>NW_006285993.1:154161-158520 GCF_000327345.1 Myotis davidii
TGATCGGTGCCCTCGGAACACCGGGTAGAGCCTCTCCTGCAGGCCCCTCTGGCCCAGGCCTTCCTTGCTTAAACCAGTTGGAGCTGGGTTTTCTGTCCGACTAACAGGGTCCTGACTGACACTGAGGGGAAGAAAGACTGGGAACTGAAATTGCGTGGCAAGTGTGATGACCCAGGAAGTGACGCCCTGCCAAGACCTAGAGGGTGGGCAGGTGTCAGCAGGCACAGGCAGGCTCCGAGGAAGGAGGTTCGGGCGGGGGGACAAGGCAAAGGCTCAGAGGGAGGAGCAGGACCTCGCTCAGGAACCGGGGGGAAGGAAAGGCCATGAGATGCGCAAGGGCCTCATCACCTGGGCCCGTGAGTCCTGAGTGCCTGGACCCGAGTCCTGTCAGCAGTCACCGGGGTCTTTAGCAGGGGCGCCAGGCTGATTGGCATCATGGGACAGTTGCTGTGGTAGAAAACATGGAGCAGGTGGGCCGCTTGGAGCCAGGAGCAGTGAGGAGCCGGTGCAGAGGAGGTGGGGGAGGGACCTGGCCCAGGGCAGCCGTGGGGGGCTGAGGGCCACCTGGCAGGGGGGCAGCCAGGTGCCATGACAGATTTGATGCAGGAAGCCAGGGAGGAGGAGACACCGAGGCCAAACCCCCAGTTCAGGGTTGGGGCAGTTGATGGGCAGGGCTGCCAGGCACTGAGCCGGGACAGAAGAGCCCACTGAGGAGAGTACCTTCAGCCGAGCCTGCAGGCTACATGCCCATTTGGGCCAGTTGCATCATGGGCCAGAGAGTCCAGACCAGGGGTCCTCAAGCCCGCGAGCCACATGCAAATACCAATATTGTATTTGTTCCCGTTTTGTTTTTTTACTTCAAATTAAGTGCAGTGTGCATAGGAATTTGTTCATAGTTTGTTTTTTTTAAACTATAGTCCGGCCCTCCAACGGTCTGAGGGACAGTGAACTGGCCCCGTTTAAAAAGTTTGAGGACCCCTGGTCCAGACCATGGGGAGGCCAAGGCCCTCACCAGTCCAGGTCTGGCTGCCAGTGCTGGTGGGACAAGTAACCAAAGCTGGAGAGTGATGGCGAGGCCACCTGAGCAAGGACAGTGGGCCCCTGGGCCAGCGCTGTGCAGGAGCTGTGGCACCTCCCCCGCTGGGACCCGACCCAGGGCTCCCGGATCAGAGAGCTCCAGGGAGACCTGATCGGCCAGGATGCACTTCCCACAGACAGGCGCGTAACACAGGGGGCTGCGGTGAAGTTTTATTTCAAACCTGCTAATAAGGGAAAATAAAGCTCGAAGGAGGTGACGCGTGTGAACTCGAGGCACAGGGTCTTCCAGCCGGGCCCGCAGACGTCGCTAGTGCTGCCTGGGCCGCAGGGACTTCCTGCTGGGTTTGGAGAGCCCAGCCCCCTGCTCCTTCTCAGGGTCGAAGACTTCTACACACAGAGAACATGGGGAGGACACTGAATGGCAGGGCTGGTTGCACCTGACAACAGCCACGTTCCCAGCTACACGTGACGTGCCTGGGACCCTGTCCTGACAGTGCCCACTGCTAACCCTCCACCCACTGCGAGGACAGGGAGTGAGCCCGGTGACACGTGCACCACCCGAGGGAGCTGCTGGGAGACAGCCCCGTCTAGATCAGGACCCATGTGCCTGGGGCTTTCTAGTGAGTTCCAGGGAGCCTCTGACCGCGCACACCAGGCACCCCGCTGACCGCAGAGCCCTCTGCATGTGGGGTCCCGGCCCTGCTGATGCAGACCCCACAGGTGCCCCACCTCCCAGGGCCCCTCCCACAGGCCAGGAGAGCCCAGGAGCCGCAGGGACACCAACCTGGGATCTCATGGGGCCAGTAGTCGTTACAGTTGGGGCAGCGCGGCTCGGAATTCGACTGGAAATACTTGGCCACACAAGGCAAGTGCATCCTGATCCCACAGGTCTCGCAGCTCTGACCCTGGAACAAGAACGGACAGCCGTGGAGTCCCGTTCGCACCTCCGCGCACACACCTGCAGGAAACTGTCCACACGCTACATGTTTGTCTTCCAAGCCCCAGATGAATGATAATCATCCCCAAGTCCTTGGTGCAATGGCTGATTAAAGAATTCCAACGAACGCAGCTCAAGACTACAGGCCAGGGCTGGCAGTGGTGGCTGGCAGGCCCCGCAGAGCAGCAAGGGCACCCCGAAACTCAGCTCCCTGCGCGGGTAGACCTCGTATCCTGCGGGTGGATGTGATACAACTTTTCAGAAAGCACCGGGCAATGTATTTCAGACTCTTCTAAAAACACCTTCACTCTGTCCCAGGAATTCCACCTCCGGGGATTCAGCCAAAGGCAGCAACCGCCAGGCACCCAAGGGGGCAGGTGCCAAATGGCCCATCAGCGCGCAGTTAGCGCTGCACAGAGATGCACGTTAACGAGGAGGAGCCCTGTCTAGCACTGGCTCGGCGGCTGGGAAGCCCCACGAAGTCCACCGTGTAAAACCAGCAACGGGCACGGGAGGGCGGTCCCCACACAACAGCCGAGGTGACAGGAACACGGCCGACCTCGGACCGCCTCCTGGAGAAAATACAGCCAAGAGCCCTGGGACCAGCAGAGGGCCAGGCGCTGCGTTCATGGGGTCGTCCAGACACCTCCGAGGAGAGGCCCTCCTGCTCACATCGGGGGTGACGGCAATGCCAGAGGCCGGGGCCCACAGAGCTCAGTGAGGTGCCCTCAGAGCGCCGGGGCCACGCACCCGGTGGGGAGCCCCCAGCGGCACCTGGATGAGGAGGCCATGGCAGATGTTGCAGATCTTCACGGCGTCGGGGTACGTCTCCCGGATGTGCTGCTCCATCTCCAGGATGGCCCGGGTGTGCAGGGTGAACTCGCCTTCCTTCTGCAGGGACACAACAGGCAGCATCTCTGAGGCCACCGCACACCAGCCTCCCCACTGGGTATCGTTCCCCTCTGAGCCACACGCTCACGGCCCAGAGGCACAAAGGCCAACGCCCCCAGCACTCAGGCGCACCAGCCCCGGCCCATGTGTCCACGCTGGCCCCTGGGCAGCACCCCCAGTGGGAACCTAGGCAAAGACCGAAAGAAATCGAGGACCCCCAGCCCTCACATGTTCTTAGCGCCTCACTTGTGCCTAGACAGATGAGTCACGAGTCTGCACAGCAGCCCACCTACAATGGGGCCGACCAGGAAGGGAGACCATCTCCCCAAGGGGTGAACTCAAGACAGCCCCCCTCACTCCCTGGAAGCATACCAGGTGCCTCCCCACACTGCTGCCTGGAGCCTCCAGAGACCGAGATCACATCCGGCCACATCACCTTACAGACAAAGCTGGGAACTGTGCCAACAGGGCCGGGGCAGGGGCAGGCCCCAAGTCACACTGTGGGGCACTGGGGGGGCGGGGGGGCGCCTCCCCGGTCCCAGGTCCAGAACACAGTCCACATGCCATGTGACCTAAAATCCCTGGGACCAGGAAGTGCGGGAAACCGAGGAAAGAGCTCGGCTGGCCTGTCACCAAGTTACAGGGAAGAGGCGGCCGGCTGAGGGGGACCAGTTCAGAGGCAAATGGCACCGAAGCCCCTGTAAGCTTATCTGATTCATAGAGTCAACCAATGGACTGGGATGTGCTCTGTTGACCATTTTGTTACGTCTGAGCCTGGCCTCTGATGGGAGAGGGAGGCCTTGCCAGAAGGTGCCCTTGAAGACGGACGCCTCCACGTCATCCCCAAGGGCCCCTGCACTTCTGCTACTTTCTGTCTAATTTTTACAACAAGCAAGAGCAATTTCTCTCACTTCGGACATTAAACACCCCCACCCCTGCTCCTGCCCCAGGAAATGGTGTGCTTGTGTGACCAAGCCAGAAAGTGCATTCACTCCACTCCGGCCACCACAGCGGCCCAGGTGACCACACAGAGGGAGACGGGCCCACGGGTGCCCACGGGTGCAGAGCGTCAGGCCGAAGAGCTGGCTGCCGGGAGCAGGAGAGTGGCAGGAGAGCGGCAGGAGGCGCTCGCGTCCAGCACTGCAGGCCCTCCAGCCGCCAGAGTGCGGCGCGCCATGCCTCGTGTGGTGGGCGTAGTCCTGTTGCTGTTTCCTTCGCAAAAGCTCCCAAATCCATACGGAGTCCCTGTCCTCAGCCACCACCGCCCACCTCACTCCGCCTGACTGCTCTCTGCCCCTCCTGCCCCTCTGCACCCTGACTCTGCAGCACCTGACCCTGCGGCACCCTGACCCTGCGGCACCCTGACCCTGCGGCACCCTGACCCTGCGGCACCCTGAGCTGTGCAGGGCAAACAGCCTTGTCTCTGCCTCGACCCGTCAAGGCTGCCCCGTTCTTGCTGAAGAGCCAACTGTCACCATCGCGCAGGCTCACTG
>NW_006285993.1:158833-184123 GCF_000327345.1 Myotis davidii
TAGGACGTGCACTGACCACCAGGAGGCAAACACTCCGACCAGTAGGTTAGCTTGCTGCTGGGGTCCAACTGATCAGGACTGAGTGAGATGAGCTGGACACACCCTGGGACCTACCCGAAGTCCCTCCCTGGCTGGCCAACCTCCCACATCCCGCCCTGGACCCAGTCGTGCACCAGTGGGGTCCCTTGGCCTGTCTTGCACTTTCTCACAATTCAGGACCCTTTGGAGGATGTCGGAGACCCAGTTTCAGCCTGATCCTGCAGGCCAGGCCAAGGGACCCCACTGGTGCATGAATTCATACACTAGGCCTCTAGTGCTGCTATAAACATCATGTGTAGGTTTTTGTGTATATACTAGAGGCCTGATGCACAAAATTCTTGCACTTTGGGCGGGGGGGGGATCTCTCAGCCCAGCCTGCATCCTCTGGCAGTCCAGGATCCCTTGGGGGATATCCACCTGCCGGCTTAGGCCCCCTCTCCCTGGGATTGGGCCTAAGTTGGCAGTCAGACATCCCTCTGGCAGCCTGGGAGCCCTCAGGGGATGTCCACTTGCCAGCAGGGATGCGGCACCCTGACCCTGCGGCACCCTGACCCTGCGGCACCCTGAGCTGTGCAGGGCAAACAGCCTTGTCTCTGCCTCGACCCGTCAAGGCTGCCCCGTTCTTGCTGAAGAGCCAACTGTCACCATCGCGCAGGCTCACTGTCCTGCGTCCCCCTCACGCCTGTGCTCAGCACGCTCTGGCCTCCGCTCCTTGAGCACCTGTCCCCTCGGGGCACTGGGCCTTTGCAGAGGCTGCTCCCCCAGCCCTGGGTAAGCTTCCCCACCCCAGCTGCCTCCCGCAGCCTGCAGCTCCTGCCAGCGCCTTTGTTAACGTTATAATGACATCATGTTTGCTTTCTCTCTGCAAGTACTTCAGGGAGATGGCTGACTAATTTCTGGGCTCTCCCTCCACACCGGCCATGAGCCCCTGAGAGCATGAGCCGGTCTGCTTTGCTCCTGTGTCCCAGCACTGCAGTGACCAGCCCTCCCCCCTGAAAAACATCTGAGGGGAGACAAGCGGCCCTTGTTCAGCTGAGTTGGGCTTGAGCCGTGTGTACGAAACGCCTGCTACATGCCTGAAACTGCCCAGTGCTCACCATTCGTGACCTTCCTCAGCCCTGTGGGCGCGTCACAGGGAGGGCCGTGTCGGGTGCCAGGCAGGTGCCAGGCCCTCCAGGGAAGACCACACAAAGTGACCTCCGATGCCTTGCATCTGACCACCCCGCCCAGGGCCTCGGACAGGCCGCACAGCCGCCAGCGCACTCCATGCCCAACAGAGGGCCGCACAGGGCACAGGAGCGGGGCCCCCGGCACTAGAGTCCTCTGTAGTAATGAATGCAAGGTGCGCACAGTGTCTGTGAGGGCCCATTCTGAGGGTGTCCCTCTGATCGCAGTGCTGCCCCAGGGAGGCTGGTCGGGGGCCAGCCAGCACCCCCCAGGCCCCAGCTGCTCCTCCACAGCTCAGAGAGGGGGTGCTGTGGTGAACTGGGTAAGAGCAGAGCCTGTCTTTTGCGGGAAAAGAGTGGAAGCACCAGTTCTGTTCGTCAGTAGAACCAGACATGGCTGTCTAGAAGCTGCAGTCTGATCCTCACCCGGACTCCCCACGCCTCGGCTGGTCTGTGTGTCCTCGTCGGGACAGTGCTCACCATGACAATGAAAGCAGTTCCTCTGGGAGCCCATCTCCGGGCCCCTGACACACCACTCCTTCCGTCCTTCGCAGCCCTGAGGCGGGTCCTACACTCCCTCTCACAGACGCAGAGCTCGAGGTCACCGGCCATGATGCGGGCCCGGACCTGACACTGCACCTGTGCTCTTACCCGCTGCACACACTGCCTGCAGCCCACAGGCCTGGGTGCGACCCCGGCTCTGCCACCGGCTGTGGCCCCGGACAGATCGCATGTGGGCATCACAGCAGATTAGGGCCCTGGAAGGACAGCCGCTGGATACCACCGGGTTCTGAAGGAAACAGTATGAATTCTAAAAAGGGAGCACGCTAGCTGGGAGCCCACGGGCAGAGTACCTCAATCAGCCACTTGTTTTGTACGAACTTCTGCAGCACCTGCTCAGCTTCCTTCTTCCGCATCTTCTTGCCTTTAAGTTGATCAACCACATTCAAAATATTTGTGGAAGAGGCAAAGCCGGTTTCCGAGTCAATAATCAGCTCCAACTGGAAGAAACAGCAGGTATCACAGTCATCTATTAAGTTGGCAAACACAAGTTTTAAGCAGGGACACCAATCCTGGTGGGGGAGGGGGCTAGTAAAACTATCATATCTCCGGCAGAGCTGCACACGGGATGATCCTTCAGGAAAACAACCTCATCACATGCATCAAAGCCATAAACTGCCTGGCCAGGGGGCTCAGTGGGTTGAGCACTATCCTGTGCACCAAAGAGTGGCTGTTCAGTTCCCAGTCAGGGCACAGACCCAGGTTGTGAGTTCGATCTCCAGTGCTCTAGTTGGGGTTGTATGAGAGGCAACCGATTGATATTGCGCTCTCTCTCTCTCTCTCTCTCTCTCTCTCTCTCTCTCTCCTCCTTCCTTGTTCACTCCTTCTAACTCAACAGTCACTTTGTAACATTGTCCCAATAAATCCTCTCAACGCTCCCAAATCAAAGAGGGTCACCTCACCTCTCATGTCCCTACCTCCCCGAAGATGGAGAAGCTGAAAGATGGATGAGTGAGTACATGAGGCTGCACCCCTACAGCTCAAAGGTGCCAGGCCCTCGAGGCTGCCTGACTGGCAGGCCGGAGCCGGGCAGGGCAGAAAGCAGAGCCAGGGTGCGCTGGGAGAGCGCAAGCTTGGGAGCCGCAGGAGCACTGTGGACCCAGGCGGGGGAGGCTGACGGGCGAGCAGCCCGAAACAGGGCGGAACCGCTGGGGGGAGGCTTCCTGCACGCACAGGTACACAGGGTGTCTCAGAGCCTGGTTCTCAGCCTGGCTGCTGACTGTCCCCAGAGGAGGCTTAGAAAGGAATGAGTCTAGGACTCTGTCCTCAGGGACCTGGATAGACAGACCTGCTGTGAGGCCCAATGTCGGAATGATTTTTACCGACCCAGTTACCATAATGTGCGCCCAGGGCTGAGGACCGTCTTACCCAGCTACTCTGCCAGGTGAGTGAAATGGGGACTGAGTACCCAGCTCCGAAGCAGGGCATGCGGAGCGGCGCCGCTCCGTGTAAATGAGCCAAGGGTCTGGGTGAGGACGTCCTAGCAAGCTCCCCGGTGCTGCTGCTGCTGGCGGTCCCAAACCGCACGCCCGTGCCTGCAGTGAGGCTTGTGCGCCTCCATCACACGCCCGTGAGGCCGATGCTCGTCAGGGCTCAGGCCGGGCCAGCCCTCTCCCAGCCTCGGTGACCCCCCACGGTCACGGGGCAGCTGTAAGTTCGGGGTGAGCGCTCACTGACATTCCCCTGCGGAGGCTTTCTTGGGCAGCAATGGCGGTGGCCCCTGAAGATGCAGTTTCCATTTCTAATGATGAAGGCTTCCCATAAGAAGCTCGGCTGGTGGGAGTCCCCATTACTTACAGCCTTTCTAAACAAATCCAGTTCGTTCTCTGCAAAATCTGAGGCCATTTTGGAGATCGCAGTTGTTGCAAGATTCACCTAAAAACAAGTCAGCACGATGGTCAGGCTGTGCCTTCACTTGTCAGCTAAGGCACTTGCTGGTGCTCCCTCCCAGCCATGAGGACCTATGTCCAGGCCCTGTGGGCCACAACGATGGATTTGTAACCAGGCTGATATTACAGACATAAATCTTTAGCTCAGTCAACATGTTTAATTCTCAAAGATTTGAGAACTCCAGAAGTTGTACAATATTTTTCAAACTCAAGATACATCTGGAAGACTTGCCTGCATACTCCTGGAGCTTCACACGCACAAGCCCTGAGCACGGCCGCAGAGAGGTCTGACCCACCGTTTAAACTGCATTTCTGGTTATTTGACTCTACAACCCTTTCTTCCCTGGTACAGAGTTTGGGAAACGGTGCACTGGAGTCCCTGTCTATGTAGGCCTGACTGATAGGAGCCTGATCTTTGATTGGCCTAAGACAGTTCCCTAGCCAAAGAGGGGGGCTTGTCAGCTTCTCCCACCTCTCTTTCACTTTGTTCCCTAGCTAGGAGGGAAAATCTAAAAACAGGAGGCTCCAAATGGGCTCAATCCGTTGTGCCCCACACCTTTTCTTTCCACAGTTTCTAAGTCTTGTTCCAAATGAAGAGCATTTTATCCCTTTAATGCTAATAGTCCATACATTTGGGTGACTTCTTGCAGAACCCAGTCAACAAACAAAACAAAGTCAAATGCATCCCACTGGGGCAGTGAGGCGAGCACTGAGGGCAAGAGTCCGGGTGTAGGTTCTGGTCACCCCGCCCTGATAAGAGCAGGGAGTTCTATAGAGACCACAGGCCTGGGGGGCACAGAGCGGGCTGGGTCGGAGCTGGAGGGCTCAGCCATCTGTCTGGCTCCCTCCTGTCTCAGAGCCTTGTTGAGGCGGGTCACCCTGGTTCGTCCCCAGGAGGCACCGGGCAGCTGTCTCAGTCCCAGTTCCTCACAAATGCCACCAGAGGGCTCTGCCTGGCACTTACCAGCGCATAAATGGGTCTCCCGTCATCTTCGCTGACTCCTTTCTTTATCTCAATATACAAGGACTCCAAGACGCTGTTAATGTTGTGGATGAAGTCCTCCAACTTCTCCACAGGAGCGTTGCCTGGAAATAAACAGGCAAGGGGGAGGGGGTGTGCTTCATCAAACGTGTGTCAGCCTGAGCGGGAGAGCAAAGCCAGAAATGGGCCAAGGCCCAGCCTCTTCAGTGAATGTGGCTTCTCTCTTCCTGGTCTGTTCGGAGGGACAACAGGTCCTGGGAGGCAGAAAGGCCCAGGAACAGGTATCTGAACCTGCTGCGGTCTTTCTGTCTTTGCTCAGCCCCAGCCTGCTTTCCCACACAGCTCCCTGATGCCCAATACCGTCCCCACACGGCACCTTGCACACCCTTGTGTGCCCAGAACCTGTGCTGAGCACCTGCTACACGCAGCTCACAGCCCAGCTCCCACCTCGTCCCAGCTCCCTACGCGAAGCCTCTGTCCCTGAATAGCCTCACAAACGCGTGGGTGCGACAGTGTAGAACAGCAGCCGGGGTACAGACAGCAGCTCACACCGAGCATTCCCAGCAGATGCCCTGATCCAGTGTTCCGCACACAGTAATGCACTGACCTGCCCACAGCCCTCCGAGCCGGCACTGCCGTCCTCCCCCCAGATGCGGAGGGGGGGCGGATGCCCCAAGCATCACACCACCAGGCACGTGAAAGCAGCCAGCTGACTGCTCTCCCACCTCCACGTTGCCAACAGCCTAGAGACTACAAGAAGGCAGCTACTACTGGCAGGGTCCATCAGCCCATCAGAGGAGGGGATGGACAGAGCGCCAGGTGGGGCCACCCAACCCAGTACTGCAGGGGTCTGGGGTGAATAGAAAGCGGAGAGCCTGGGAGGGAAGAAGGTCCAGAAGGGCCGATGAGGCTGCAGTGGAAGCAGGAGCCAGATGGCACAGGGCCCTGCGGGCAGGGGGGCGTGTGACCTTCCTCCTGTGGGCAATGGGGAGCCTTTCCGAGTTGGAAGCAGGATGGTCAGGGTCACCTTTCCTCTTCGTACCACTTATACTATGACACATTTTAAAACCAAGAGTATGTATTACTCTTTTCACTTATTTCAATAATCAATTGAACTTCCAGTCAAGATGGCAGCTTAAACAGTACTCACCTCCTTCCTACAATCACATCAAAATTACAACTAAACGACAGAGCAACCATCATTCAGAACTGCCTGCAATCGGGCTGGTGGAACTTCTACAATTAGCGATTTAAAGAAGCAGCCACATTGAGACGAGCAGGAGGGGCAGAGGTGTGGAATGAGCTGGTCCCACACTCGCATGTGGTCGATAAAAATCGAGAGGGCTATCTCAGCTGTGGAGGTTCCCCCTCAGGAATGAGGGTCCCAGCCCCACACCAGGCCCCCCAGCCTAGGATTCCAGTGCCAGGAAGATAAGTCCCCAAAACTTCTGGCTATAAAACCAGCAAGGATTGTGGCTGAGTGAGACACAGGGCTGCTGGAGTCCCAGGCAGTTCCTCTTAAAAGGGCACAGACTTACCCAGACTCACTCGCTCTGAGCTCCAGCTCTGGGGCAGCAGCTTGAAAGGCACCAGAGACATATGGGAGGAACTGAATTGTCCAGCATCAGGGCGAGAGCTGGAGGGGCAGCTTTCTCCCAGACAGAAGTGCTGGCAGAGGCCATTGTTCCTTTGATGAGCCCTCCCCTCCCAGAGACAGCAGGCTGTGCCATATCTGAGATTCCCTGAGGCCCCGCCCCACCCAACTTTGGGGCCCACCCACGCTGTTTCCCAGTGGCTTTTCCATATGAATGGCCTCTCTTGGCTCATGCTTCAGATTTTCCTAAAATCTCAAATAAGCAGCATTTGGCCTCAGCAAGCCCCATACCTCTTACTAAGTGGCCCAGGCCCAGCCCTAACAGCAGTCAGCCTTGACTCACAGTTTGGCCTTCCCAGGGCACCTTCAAGCCCCGCACAAGTAGCAGCCATCTGCAGATTGCTTTATAGCTCAGGCCAGTGGCCCAGGGCAGAACACAGGCAGTGGCTGACCTTAGCCTGCACATCCCAGGAGGCCCCAGAGCCAGCGCACCCAGTGGACAGTTTCAGATCACATCAAAGCACCACCACCCAACCACCTTCACAAGCAACAGTTAAGGGGCAGACTCAGTGGGCACCAGAGGCCTGCTGAAGTAAGTCCTGGTCTGTGGGGTGGACACCTGCACAGCTAATCCTTCACGGTGGTCAGAAGTCAGTGGTCTGTGGTCGCAGCCAGTCCTTGCAGCTGATTGGCCCAGGGGTAAATCCTTCCCATTGATGTACCAACAGCAATCAAGGCTCAACTACAAGAGGAGGGTGTATACAGTCCCCACAGGAGGTGCACCTCGAGTGCCCAGCTTGGGTGGGTGATCAGAAAGGCTGGGGCACCGGACCCTTCAGGACACCTACTACATCACACCACTCTCTCAGGCCTGGGAGACGTGGCAGCTCTAATGCATAGAAGCAAACAGAGGGAGGCTGCCAAAAGGAGGAGACAAAGAAACATGTCCCAAATGAAAGAACAGAATAAAATTCCATAGAAAGAACTAAACAAAATGGAGACAAACAGTCCACTAGGTTAAACACTGGTTATAAAGATGCTCCGTGAACTAGTGAGAACCTTAACAACACAAAAAGGACCAGTCAAAAATGAAGGATACACTAACTGAAATGAAGAATAATTTACAGAGAAGCAACAGTAGAGAAGATGGAGCTGAGAATCAAACCTGCAATTTGGAGTAAAAGGAAGCAAAAAACACCCAATCAGAACAGCAAAAAGAAAAAGAATTTTAAAACAGAGGACAGTGTAAG
Source organism: Myotis davidii (assembly GCF_000327345.1). Classification (NCBI taxonomy): domain Eukaryota; kingdom Metazoa; phylum Chordata; class Mammalia; order Chiroptera; family Vespertilionidae; genus Myotis; species Myotis davidii. The sequence continues at coordinate 166,315 of NW_006285993.1, forward strand.
GGGCACCTGGAACAGCTTCAAGCATACCAACATTTGCATCATGAGGGTGCAAGAAGGAGAAGAGAGAGGGCAAGAAATTGAAAACCTATCTGAAAAAATAATGACAGAAAACTGCCTTAACTTGGTGAAGAAAATAGACACACAAGTCCAGGAATCGCAGAGTCCCAAACAAGATGAACCCAAAGAGGCCCACACCAAGACACATCACAAATGAATTTAAAAGTTTAAAGACAAAGAGATTCTTAGAAGCAGCAAGAGAAAAGCAGTTAGTTACCTACAAGGAAGTTCCCAGAAGATTGTCAGCTGGTTTCTCAAAAGAAACTATGCAGGCCAGAAGGGAGTGGCAAGAAATACAGCGGAACCTCGGTTCTCAAACTTAATTCATTCCAGAAGGCTGTTCTAGAAGTGATTTGTTTGAAACCAAATCATTTTTTCCCATTAGAAATAATGTAAATTGAATTAATCCATTCCAGACCCCCAAATGATTCCCCGTTTTAACCTTTCTCAATTGCGGGTGATCATTGTTTCGTGAGCACTTTCACACCATTAGCAACATCAGCACTCTTGATAGCCTCTTTATGTTTTAAAATTGTGCTGAGAGTCGATTTTGCCATGCCATCCTTGATAGCCAGATCAAACACACACAAACACCTCTATCATACTTTGCAATTATGTTTTCCTTTTTTAAAAAAAATCCTCACCCAGGGATATTTTTCCCATTGATTTTTAGAGAGAGTGGAAAGGAGGGAGGGAGGGGAAGAGAAAGAGAGAGAGAGACAAATCAATCAGTTGCTTCCTGCATGCACCCCGGAGGTCATGGATTGAACCTGCAACCCAGTACATGCCTTTGACTTGGAATCAAACCTGCGACTCCTTGGTGCACAGGCCAGTGCTCTAACCACTGGGGACACCAGCCAGAGTGCAAATTTTTCTTTTTAAGCTCTATCACTGTTCTCTCAACTTTCCTTTTCACTTTGCTGCTACCACTAACCTCTTTAGGACCCATGGCGAGTTACTGTAGGTATTTAATAACAACAATAAGCAGCAACAAAAAGCAAAAGAACATGAAAATAATCACAGAACAATTTCCTGAGATGTTAATAATGTGAGGTTTAGCAATAAACTGACTTATACTCATGCATTCTCTCCCTTGTTGCCTGAGACACGTGACTGATCACATAGCTTTCAGCAGTAAAGGGTCATCGGGTTGAGAACTGAAGATTTGTTGGACAACAGACATTTTTTCCATAAACAAGTTGGTTGAGAACTGAATTGTTCAAGATGGGAGATGTTTGAGAACTGAGGTTTATATTCAAAGTGATGAAAAGCAAGGACCAACAACCAAGATTTCTCTACCCAGCAAAGCTATCATTTAGAATCAAAGGGCAGATGTAGAGCTTCCCCAAACAAGAAAAAACTACAGGAGTTCACCACCACCAAACTAGTATTATATGAGTCTTCTTTAGGAAGAAGAAAAAAAAGATAAAAAATATGAATAATAAAATGGCAATAAATACACATCTATCAACAATTGAATCTAAAAAACAAAACAAACAAGCAGAACAGAAAAAGACTTACAGATACAGAAAATGTTTTGACAGTTGCCAGATGGGAGGGGAGTTGGGGGATGAGTGAAAAAGGTGAAGGGATTAAGAAGTACAAATTGACTGTTACAGAATAGTCATGGGGATATACAGTGCAGCCTAAGGAACATAGTCAATATTCTATTAACTATGTACGGTATCAGATGGGCGTGAGATTTCTGGGGATGATCACTTAACAAGTGATATAATGTCTAATCACTGGGGTGTACACCTGAAACTAGTATAATAATGTATGTCCACTGTAATTGGAAATAAAAAAAATGATAAAAAATTTTTAAATAATTGATTTCAAAAGATTTGTGCCTTAAAAATCACTCTGAGAAGGAAAAACCAGCCGAAAACACATTTGTGGTGCCATTTATGTTAAAAACAAGGAACCATTACTGCAGGAAAAAGGCCTGGCAGGTTACCCACCAAGGTGATGACCACGGGGGTCATCCCAGGGCATTTAAACGCTCTCTGTATTTGACTACCGACAGAGAAAGGTATTGGTAAGCTCCCTGTGTACATAAATATCACTAAAGAAAAGATCGCGCTGGTGGCTGGGGAAGGCACAGCCATGTGGGCCACGTAAAGGAGACAGACAAGAATCTTGACAGTAGAATGACAATGAAATTTAGCCACAGCTGCTGAAAACTGGTGATCAGAGGGGTGAGACACGACTAGTTCCTGCCTCCGTGCCTCTGCTTACGTCCTTCCGTTCTGAAAGGCCTCCCTCCTTCTCATTCCTATTTCTGCCTACTATGAAAGCCAACTCAAATGACACTTTTTCCATGAAAGCTTCTCGGCTGCCCCAGTGCAAAGTGCTTCTGCGCCTTCTTCCTCGGCTCCACCACCCAGAACAGTGGGTGGGCCTGCTGTTCCGCACAGGCCTGGGCCTGGCTTGCTGGAACCTCCCTGCAGAGCACACACTCTGGGAACCTCAGACCTGCAGGAACTACCTCTCACTGACTGACTGACAGGGTTCTTCATAGCAGGAACCACTCCTGTTCGCCTCATGTGGTACCGCAGCAAGTCCCACCTCCCTCTGAAAGTGACAGTTCACATTTTCCACTGAAAAGGCCTCTTCTGGGTACCATTCAGAAAAATGCACTCTGGGGGCAGATCAAACGCATTCGAATACATCAGACTTTCCAGACATCTGGGCCACGTGAAGATGAGCCACCCTGCACTGTCCTCTCTCCCCACCACCTCTGGTCTGCTGTCTAGTCTCCTATTTCAAAAACATGAATGTTTTTACTGTATTTTTATTGTAAAAGCTACTTCTGACTGCTGCCCTTACTTATTACGGAAACCAGCCATCTGCTCAGTTGCTCACGTTCCCTTGAGTCCCACCCTCTCCGACCACACAAGCTTCCTTCAGGGCCACTGGTCCCTCTTCACTGTTGATAGTCTACGTGTCACAGACACCCTGTGTCATAAACCTGAGAATAAACTTCTCTGTTGCTCAGTGACACTCTCCGACCAACTTAACTTTCTGGCAGCAACAGAGGCAGCCGGTGCCATGGGGCCAGCAGTGCGTGGGCTCCAGCCCAGTCCTGCCTACCTCTCTGTGGGTCCCTGGCAAGTCTCCCCCTTTCTCCCATCTCGGAAGGCAACCCATCGCCTTACCTCCAACTTCACACATGCCTCGCACACATGCCTGCAATCGTGTTCCCACCACCACCACGGCTCCAACCACCCAGGCTCCAATTCTCTGGCATCCGGACATGTCCCCTCCCATATAGGCCCTCCCTGACCCGACCAGATGCGGTTCCCATGCCACCCTCCACAGTTCCCAAGCACCGCCTTCCCCGACACACTTTGTTCCAGTGACCAAACCCGGCTGCCTAGCAGCCGTTTTCAACCCTAACCAGACCCTAGCTTTTCTTGTTGTTGTTTTAAATTGCCTTTCCCCTATATGTACGATTTTGGTGGGAGAACTATCCCATATCCAGAGAACAGGGGGCAGGAAGCTAAAGAGGCAGATCTTCGGTCAGCCAGGAGTGGGCCCAGCAGCTACGCTCAGCCTGTCCGGCACACTCGGGCTGAGGCAGGGCAGCGGGGAGAACTGGAGGTGGCTTTGGCCATGAGGTGCAGCTATGGTTGAGCCCTTGTGCTCCTCGGTTCCTGCCAATCCCTCAGCCTGGCACCCAGCCATCAGCCAGTCCTATGTGCCCCTTCCCCAGGAGCCTCCCAACACGGACATTCCTTTTGAAGTTGGCCATAACTGGGGTCTCTGGCTCACTAACAAGATCCCTAACGTGCTCATTACGTGTCAAGGTTACACCAGATTAGTACTTCCAGGACTGTCTTCAGACCAGCTCATCGTCAGTGCCCTGCCCAGCCCCTCGCCTATGGTTACAGCTCATGGTCGAGGCTACCGTTTGCAAATCTGCAGGGATACACTGGGCTACAGGAGCATCGCAGGACCCATTTGGCTCCAATGTCCTGAGTCCACGCTCAAGGTAAGTGCACAACATAAAAACGGATCACACAGTTCTGAGGCAACTATTTCATTTCCAGTCTTGGTTCTGTCACTTTAAGGACTTCACAGAACTAATTAATAAAGCACTTCTCCCTTCAGAATCCCAAACTAATTGGGAAAAAAAAACACTACAAACTTCATGTAAGTAGGAAAGTATCAGGGGTTTTTGCAGCTAGAGCTGGATCAGAGCCTAGGTCCCTCGATCCTGCTGACCTGCAGTCAGTGACGTGGGGTGAACAGCTACAAGAAGTGAGGAACAAGGCTGCGCCTATCACATGCGCCTCTCCTCAGAGAGCAGACACCCTAACCCGGCACTTTGCACCATATCTGAAGCAAGCAAGGGTTTACAGAGCTTAGGTGCCACCTGTGTTCTCTCTACTTGTCAGCAGGCTACCCCTGGGCACGTTCTGTGGGCTGTGATGAAGTTGCTATTGTTAGGCCTGCAGATGTGGGGCTGTAATTCACCTTAGAACATGCTGCCCACCGTTCATTAGCTTGGTTCTTCCCATCACTGCAAGAACAGTAACTCCGTGAGTTATTAACATCATCTTTACATGTAAGAGGCTGGGAGATGTTAAATAAGTTCTCCAGAGCTCCCACAACTTGGAAATGGAGGCCAGGCCTGCCTACTCCAGATCCCAGGCTCCTGGCACTAAGCCACAGCCTCTGTAGAGCACAGCCAATGCTCTCTGAGAACACTCCCTCTGCCGGACCTACCACAGTCACACGGGTATCCTCTGAACCAGGCACTGCATCTTCGGAGTCACAAAGAGGGACTCAGACACCAGAGAAAGATGGAAGTGTCTGCAGGGCCTGGGAGACGCCCAAGGCGGTGCTAAAGACAGAGGGCTGCGCTCAGAGGACACTGGAGGCTGAAGCCAGGCCATCACCTCACTTCCGTGGCAAAGAAGGGAGGTCCAGCCCTCAGCACTCATCCAGGTCCCAGGGGGTCAGCACACAGTGCTGCAGAGGAGCTGAACTGAAGGCCCAAGACCCAGGAAAGGACAGAACAGCACTGTCTCTGGCAGGAAATGCCTTTTTGTTCGGGAAACTAAAAAACTGGACTCAGGGCAGTGGACACGCTGGGGCAGCACTGAGCAAAATGGGACACTTCTCCTCTGAGAACCGAGGATTGGTTCAGTTCATTCTGAGAGATTGTTTTCTGGCCGCCCCTGTACATATTATCTCCTTTTCTAAAAAATTAAAATTTTAATTTAACCAACAAACCTCTTCTTACTAATCAAGGCCCCCTACTGGGTTCTGGTGCCTAGGGCTCGCTGCATTCTCGGCCAGCAGGCAATCGGAAGTCTGCTGCCCTAATTCTGAACAATAAGTAGTTTTGTTCCAAACTAGACATAGATAGGAAATGCTATTTTTAGGCAGAGGAAATAACAGCAAAAAATAAGACCCCAGGGGACCAAGCCACTGTCGGCCCTGTCACAGCCCTCGCATGTGATGAGGCTGGCTGGGGGGCCCTGCTGACTGTGGCACCGACAGTGGGGAAGCTCGGCCCCTGGATCAGACAGGGGAGCGGGAGGGGGAGCACATGAGGCCTGAGAAAGCAGACCCCAGGCCTGGGAAAGGCTGGCAAGCAGGGACAGTGGGCCCCCAAGGTGTGTGAGGGGTCACTTTTCAGACTGTGGCTTTTGCATCAATTTCCAGGGGGAAACGGTTCTCTCGAAGTTCAGATATGTGAGTGAAAAGATGGGAGGTGACAATGGCACTCCCCAAGTATGGCTGGTGAACGGTGCTGAGAAGAATGGAGGGAGGAGAGTTGTCTTTTGTGCAGCAAATATATTAGACAAGTAATTCTCTCCATCTGCACATCATTCACTCTGTGCTACAGCTCTGCCCCTTACGGTCCATCAGACCCTCCGCGGAGGTGAGCTGGGATGCGGCACAGTCTGTTCTTCAAAAGGAGACACCAAGGGCCCCAGAGGTTAAGGACTTACCTGAGATCACAGGCCCAGGAAGTGACAAAGTCTCAACCAGAAGTCAGATGTCTGAACTTCAGTTTAGGGCAGTGACAAAGGGACTTGAGCATGCATTGTAAAAAAGAAAAGTCTTATTTAGATATGCAATGATGCCTAAGAATTACTTTAAAATAATATGGGGTAAGTAGGTTTGAGTATAGATAAAACAAGGTGAATCATGAGTTATCATTTTAATTGGGAGATGGGTACAAGAGGTCTCATTGTATTATTCTCTCTACTTTCTCTCTGTTTCACTTTTTCCACAATAAAAGCTTAAAAAACATTTCAGTGCTCAACAACAATGTAACTTGACACCTTAACCCTCAGGAGTCTGAATCAAAGAGAGAAAAATGACAGCGCCTGTGACAAAGTGGATTAGCCAGGACTCGGCGGGTACAGGTGGAAAGGCTTTAACAATGGACTGTTTCAAACCTTTGGTTAAGAGATCTGTTTCCAGGTGCGTATATGTAAATCTCTCTTTTTTTTCAATCAAGAGCTTATTTCAGTGGGGAAGTCTTTGTCCTTTCTTTAAATGACAGTGCATAAAACCTTTTTTTCAGTGCTTGGCACAGTTCCTGCATATCAGCCGCATGCCCTAAAACCCATAAAACAACACGGCTGGAGGGGACATAGGCCCTTGTCCCCACATGCGCAGGAAACACACCTATCACCATCCCTCTCACCAGAGCTGTGCCAGTCAGTGCCCCAGGGAGCAACAGAGCAGCACCAGCTCTTCATCGTGAAGGCTCTGAGTCAGGGCAAGTCCTGAAGTCCAATCTGAGTCATCGCAGAAAACTAAACCACTTTCAGCTCAACTTTACTGTTGATGCTGTTAATGTGCATTTCATTTTTGTCTCACTCTTTGAAAACAGGTGGTCTGCTGAGATGAGTGGCAGGCCCCCCTCCCACCTGCCTCGGGGAACCCCAAGTTGCTGATGAAGGCTCTGCAGGGGACGGCCGACCACCCTGAAACCACAGCAGCTCGCTCGGTCCCTGCTGTATAAGCTTCCTCTTCCTGAGACTTCACCTGGGCAAAGCTGAGACGACCCGTCAGACGCCCAGATTTACATTTTAGATGTTACTTTTCATGCTGATTTTAATGCCACTTTTCAGTTATGACCACAGACATAATTCCCCTTGATTAACTGGAAAGGCAAGCAGGCCCTGACAGTGGTAAGTTTATTAACTGTTCATCATGTCCAACGAGGAGAAATGTACAATGAAATCACTGTAGGAGGAGAAAGTACTTGGAGCCAGCTCCTCAGTATCACCGAGTCCTCCTTGGAAAGAGCAGGTATTGACAGCTCCAGATACGAGATGGCACACTAACCCAAGATGTCAACAGTATCGCTGTGACTCACATGCATGCGTGCAGCCTACTGTGCGCGTGAGCCTTAAATACTCACCAAAACAACGCAGCAAGTCTAGTCTCCTAAGTCAGCGTGAGGAAAAAAAAGCTAGGATGAGGGCGGATCGAGGTTTGACAAAACAGAAACTATCTATCAAACCCCAATGTCCTTCTGATACTGTACTCACTGATCTATTCTTGGTACAGGTATTTAAATTAACTTGTTTTTTGCCTGAACATCATATTTTATTTATTCTGCTCAGTGAAATAATGCCAGATCCTAATTTTTTAATCTAAAATTTTAGATATTTTACCTAATTTGTCCTTAAGACAATAGATAAATTTTATTTATTTATTTTTTCAACTTAACTTTATTTTCTTGGTTTTAAAAAAGTAGTTCTGCCAAAACTGGTTTGGCTCAGTGGATAGAGCGTCGGCCTGCGGACTGAAAGGTCCCAGGTTCGATTCCGGTCAAGGGCATGTACCTGTTTTGCGGGCACATCCCCAGTAGGAGATGTGCAGGAGGCAGCTGGTCGATGTTTCTCTCTCATCGATGTTTCTGACTCTCTATCTCTCTCCCTTCCCCTCTGTAAAAAATCAATAAAATATATTTTTTAAAAAAGTAGTTCTATCATCTACAAATAATGCTATTGTCTTTGCTTGCATTTAGGTATTCTAATTTCTTATATGTCCTTAGGACAATAGATAATTTTAAACCCCACTAACAGTTATAAAAAATAAAAATAAATTTAGAAATATAAAACCCACTAACAGTTTTAAAATAAAACATAACACAACATAATTATAAAAGGTTGGTGCTAGAGTACAGAACAGCTCCTCATAGCAAGTTGGTAACCAATAAGGGATGAGTGCATTTAAGGAGGAAATACCAACAGGCGCTAAGACTCGTGGGTAGAAGTGGATGCTGTGCCCTGCAACTTGACTAAACTCACTTACCACGTCTGGTAGCTTTGGGGAGGACTCCACAGACTTTCTACACAGAAGATCATGTCTGTGAATAGAGTTCTACTTCTTCCTTTCCCGTCTGGAGGCCTTTATTTGTTTGTTGCCTGAGTGTACTGGTTACAACAGGAATGGTGAGAATGGATGTTCTTGGGGGAAAGTATTCAGTCTTTCACAATTAAGTGTGGTGTTACATAGGTCTCCTTTATCAAGCTGAGGAAGTTCCCTAGTTTTCCTTCTCTTTCAAGGGTTTTTATCAGAAATAGCTGTTGGCTTTTTAAACTCTGTGCAGAGAGAGTTGACTAGTCTCTCCTCTCTCGCTCTAAGCCCAGAGGTTCTGTTTATCTCACTTATGCCCTTTCCTTGGGGTCTCTTTAGTTTTCTGTAGGAAATATCTGCTGCATCAGCCAGACAGGCGTAAGTAGCGTGTTTTCCTGGCATCTGTAGGCCATTCTAGCAAACTGTGAAACCTGAGGAGGGTGTCAGAGGAAAAGCAGGGTGGCCTGACATCTGAAGTGGGGGTACCCTTGTGGGATTGAGCCCCTTTTATGTGTGGGATCTGATACTATTGCTAGACAGTCAGTATCAGAACTAAATTAAGTTACTGGATATCTAGTTGGTGTCTAGGGAATTGGAGGGGTGGTGTTAGAAAAGAGAACATGTATTTCGTGTCAAGAGGGGGAAGACCGCCCTCGACGGGTGGCTCAGTCAGTTGGAGCATCATCCTGTGCACCAAAAGGTTTCAGGTTCAATCCCCAGTCAGGGCACATACCTATCTTGCAGGTTCAATCCCTGGTTGGAGCATGTACAGGAGGCAATCCATCCATATTTCTCTCTCACATTGATGTTTCTCCCTCTCCCCCTCCCTCCTTCCTTCCCTTCCTTTTTCCCTCCCTCCCTTCTTCTTTCTCTAAAATCAGTGAAAAACATATCCTTTGGTGAGGATTTGAGGGGAAAAAAAGAGGAAAAACCCTCACTGTCTCTGTCAAAAGATTCTTGGAGCATGTACAGGAGGCAATCCATCCATGTTTCTCTCTCACATTGATGTTTCTCCCTCTCCCCCTCCCTCCTTCCTTCCCTTCCTTTTTCCCTCCCTCCCTTCTTCTTTCTCTAAAATCAGTGAAAAACATATCCTTTGGTGAGGATTTGAGGGGAAAAAAAGAGGAAAAACCCTCACTGTCTCTGTCAAAAGATTACTGTCCTTCATTGACTAATGCCCAGTGTTTCATATAGTCTGTCCATTTTTAATTATTTCAGACAGAAGGTAAACTAGTCCCTGTTACTCTGTCTCAATCCAAAGCAGAAATCCTCAAATCCAAGTCTTCCTTTTTTTTTTTTTTGTTAATCCTCACCTGAGAATATTTTTCCATTCATCTTTTAAAGAGAGTGCAAGAGAGCGGGAAAGAGAGAGAAACACATCAATTGGCTGCCTCCTGCATGTGCCCTGACCAGGGCCCAGGCCAGGGAAAAGCCTGCAACCAAGGTATGTGCCCTTGACCGGAATTGAACCCGGTCCTTTGGTCCACAGGCCAACACTCTATCCACTGAGCCAAACCGGCGAGGGCAAATCCAAGTCTTCTAACCACCACTCCTGAGGCCTCCTGTACCTACCACCATTAGGAGTGTCTACTGGAATCATCTGATTCTATGTGTGCGGGACGCCCAAGACCCAAGATGCAGCCGAACTTCATCTCAGTAGCGGCGGTCCCTCACAGAGGCCGGGTGCTCGGGAGCCTCAGGAGTTGTGCGGAACGGCCACATGCGTGTGCACAGCCCTGGCACAGAATCTAAGGGGCACTAGGAACACAAGTCCCAGTGCCATTCAAAGGCCAAACCCAAGGCTTTCTTTCCACCAGGACCGCAGAACAAAGTCTACATTCTTCCCTAGCCGGGAGATTTGGGAAATTTGTTCTCCCCTAGTGACAGTAAGAAGAGACCCCAAAACAAAGCCCAGAACAGGAAGTTCTTTGATAAACTGGACAAAACCCAAGGGAAACTGCAATTAGAGTAACTTGCAGTTTCAATTACTCCTTTGTTTTTACTTCTCTTAAAAGCTAAATATGTTTCCAGTTGGTAAAAGGGCCTTTCCTAGGCATCTCTCAAAAGATAAGAGACGGACAATACTGGTTTTATAAGTATTTACTTAATTTTAGGTCTTCTCTTTCCATCATTCTTTGTTTAAACCTCTCAAGTAAGAATAATACTGTGAATGACCTTTTTTGTTCATGAACAACAGGAGAAAACAAACTATAGTTCTGCCCTGATAACCCTAACCATATCTTGATGTGCAGAAATGGTACATAAAGTGTGAGAATAAATCATTTCCTAGACACATTCTACAGGACTTTTCTATATTAGATCATAACTACTTTAAAGGTCAAATAAAGGCAAAAACACTTTCAATCTTAGTATTAAGGCATTATACGGCTCTTTGCAGTGAGCTATGAAACTTCCCCATCTATAGTAACATTCATATCCGGGACATATATAAGATACTAATGGGAGAAGGAATGAATTGTTACATAGAGACAAGAAAAGCCTGCTATGCCCATCACTGAAGAATACTGAGGGGTATGTTTAAAGTCCTGTTGTGCTTTCTAAAAAGCAAGAGAAGCTAGCTTGACAGGTGTAATATTCCATGAAGGAGGCTCTCACCAAAGACCCCGTCCACCACAGTGCAGGCACTTAGAGCAGACATGTTCTCACCAGGAGAGTTCCCAAACACAGCACTAATTCTGTCACTTCTACCTTCAAATCCTCCTGGAAGTCCACACTGTCTACAGATTTAAGAGGAGAGAACAACACTACTATGGTAGCCCTGGCCAGGTGACCCAGTTGGTTGGAGCATCACCCCATTCAATTCCAGGTCAAAAACAAAAAATTCCAGGTCAGGGCACATACCTAGATTGTGGGTTCAACCTCACGCCAGGGCCTATGTGGGAGGCAACGGATCTATGTTTCTCCCTTCTCTCTTCTCTCTTCTCTCTTCTCTCTTCTCTCTCTCTCTCTCTCTCTCTCTCTCTCTCTCTCTCTCTCCCTCCCTCCAAAATCATTAAATCATACCCTCAGGTGAGGATTAAAACACACACACACACCAAAAGAAAAAACCACTACTATGGTATACATACTATGGGTTTTTCCAGATCTGTAAACCTTACACACAAAAAACTTATTCTCTTCCCACACATCATATAGTTTTATCTAGGGTTTCCTGAAGCCTGTTATTTGTCAGTTAAGTTTGGATACACAGGATTAACAAAGGTAAACAGGTTTCCTTACTATAGACCTGTCAAGCCTTTATTTGTGGATGTATAACAAAGCTCCCAGAATTCCCCACAGAACACCTCAATGGACCAGTGGCTCAATCCGTGCCTCTTCTATAACCCACCACCCTCTCCATCTCCCTTCTGCATATCATGAATGGACTTGTTTCTGTACTCTCTCCCTCCTGACGCACACACTCCTCCACCCTGGGACCTGGCTTCCGCCCCTATCATGCCGCAGACTGCAGTTCTCCAAAGGTGACACTGGGCCTTGTGTCCCTTCACCTAGGTGCTTGAAGCCTCTCCCATACCTTTCCTCACCCCTCTTGACTTGGCTCACATCTTTTTTCCACTCTTCTAACAATTAAAAATAGAGAGAGGTCCTGGCCTGTGTGGCTCAATTGGTTGGAGCATCATCCTGTACACCAGAAGGTGGGGGCTTCAATTTCTGGTCAGGACACATGCCCAGGATTTGAGTTTGATCCCTGATCGGGGCCCGTGGGGGAAACAACTGATCAATGTTTTTCTCTTACTTTGATGGTTTTTTTTCTCTCTCTTCCTTCTTCTCTCTCTCACATCAATAAAAAAACATATTCTCAGGTGAGGACTAAAAAATAATTTTAATAGAGAAAATACAAAAACATAGCATAGAAACCTATATTCCCATTCATCACAAGTGACAGCCATTAGACTAAACTAATAATGCCATGTGTGAACCAAGATGGCGGCATAGGGAGTGGACCTGTGCGTGCTGCCTCCCACAACATCATCGAAACTACCAACTATAAGACAAACAACCACCATTCAGAACCATGGGGAAGTTGGCCCGGTGGAAGTTCTACAACTGGAAGGAAAGAAAGAAGCGCAGTGAGACTGAGTGGGAGTTACAGAGGCGCCAAAAACAGAGGCACACAGTCGCATGCCATGCAGGCTGCAACTGGATGCGTGTTTTTTTTTTTTCAATCGGCTTGCTCAGGGCGGGTCTCTGAGGCCCCAGACAGTAAAGGATGGTCTTTTCAACAATGGTGCTAGAATTACTGGATATCCACAGGCAAAAACAAACAAAAATAACAACTTTGTCCCATACCTCGCACAATGTACCTAAATTAATTCAAAAATGGATCAGAGATCTAAATGTAAAGCCTAAAATTACAAATCTTTTAGGAAAGAAGCATAAGAGAAAATGTATGGGGCCCTAGGTGAGGACAAAAATACCTTTTTTAAAAAAGGCATTTTTGGAAGAAACCAAGATGGCGGCATAGGTAAACACCAGAGATTGCTGCCTCGAACAACCACTTCAAAAATACAACTAAGTGGGAACCAAGATGGCGGCGTAGGGAGTAGACCTGTGCGTGCTGCCTCCCACAACATCGAAACTACCAACTATAGGACAAACAGCTATTCATACAGAACATGGGAAAGCTGGCCCAGTGGAGGCTCTACAACTGGAAGGAAAGAAAGAAGAGCATTGAGACTGAGTAGGATGTGCAGAGACACCAAGTACAGAGCCCAACCCAGCAGGCTGCAGATTCTGCTCCTCGCATCCAAAAGGGACGCACTCGGGTGGTGGAGTCGGGTTCGGGGCAGCCCAGGGCCGGGCCCGGCTGGGTCGGCGATGTGGAACCGCTGTACCAGCAGGTGCACAAGCATGCCCACCGGTTCCAGTCTCGCGTGGGACCCTGGGGGAGGGCGAAGTCCGAGCAGGCGTACTGGATGTTCAGCCACCAGGAACACCTGGAGATTTTGTCTGGTGGGGAGCCGCCCGGCAGCGGACAGAGTGCCAAACTTCGTGTTTCCCCGGTGAGGCTGGGACGGCCCCGGTGAGGTCGGGACAGCCCCAGTGAGGCCAATACAGCCCTGGTGAGGCTAGGACGGCCCCGGTGAGGCCGAAACGGCCCCGGTGAGGTCAGGATGCCCCCAGAAAGGTCGAGACAGCCCCGGTGAGGTCGGGATGGCCCAAGTGAGGTTGGGACGGCCCCGGTGAGGCCGAAATGGCCCAGGTGAGGTTGGAATGGCCCCGGTGGGGTTGAGACGACATCCGGGGCCGGAATGGCCCCGGTGAGGTCGAGACGGCACTGGTGAGGTCAATACGGCCCCGGTGAGGTCGGGACGGCTCCAGTGAGGTTGGGATGGCCCCGGTGAGGTTGAAACAGCCCTGGTGAGGTTGAAACGGCCCCGGTGAGGTAGAGACGGCCCCAGTGAGACTGAAACGGCCCACGGCCCCGGTGAGGTCGGGACAGCCCCAGGGAGGATGAAAAGGCCCGACAGGGCAGTCTGTGCACTTGGTGGAGGGCAAAGTCCGAGCAGGCATGCTGGATGTTCAGCCACCAGGAACGGCTGGAGATTTTGTCTGGTGGGGAGCCACCCAACAGGGGACAGAGTGCCAAACTTCGTGTTTCCCCGGTGAGGCTTGTATGGCACTGGCAAGGTCAAGACAGCCCCGGTGAGGTCAGGACGGCCCCGGAGAGGTTGAGACGGCCCCGGTGAGGTCGGAACGCTCCCGGAGAGATCGAGATGGCCCCAGTGAAGTTGACACTGCCCCGGTGCGGTCAGGACGGCCCCAGTGAGGTTGAAATGGCCCCGGAGAGGCTGAAATAGCCCCCACGAGGTCGGGATGGCCCCAGTGAGGCGGCGAAGGCCCCGGTGAGGGCGGGACCTGTTCACACACTACTGTGAAACCAGATAACCAACTGGATTTGGGCTGCCTGTCAGTACTTGAGCCAATTCAGCAAAGACAGGATTGAATCATATATGAACATTTATCCCACTAATGCCAGCAGTGTGGGACAGCAGCAGGTCATCCACAAAAATCTGTTCTCCTCACCCTCATAAGCAAGACACTTCTATTAGGTAGAAGGACAAAGACTACAGGGAGAAATGGGCAAAAGGAATAAGAAAGGAGACATATGTAATAAATACTCTTTTACTTCAAGAAATAAAAATTATTTAAAAAATAATAATAATAATAATAATGCCATGTTTGCCTCAAGTCTGTTTTTAACAATAAAAGAACAGAACAGGGTAAAGATGAAGTCATTTGATTTCTGTTGAGAAGCCTATTCCTCTCCTCCTCTCTCCAAAGGCAAGCATGTGAGTATGCTGCACATCTTTCCAGTCCACTTCCATATTTTCACATGCAGATGTATGCACTCATGAACAATAAAAATCACTAAGTTTTACACAAAACCTAACACAACGACATCATACAACACGTATAATTTATAAACTTCCCACCCTAGCCTGTTTGGCTCAATGAATAGAGCATCAGTCCCCGGATTGAAGTATCCCGGGTTTAATTCCAGTCAAGGGCACATACGTCAGTTGCAGGCTCAATTTGTGGCCCTGGTCCGGGTGCATGCAGGAAGCAACCAATCAATGTGTTTTTCTCATATCGATGTTTCTCTCTCTGTATCTCTCCCTTACACCCTCTCTGCAAATCAATGGGAAAATATCCTCTGATGAGGATTAACAATAAATAAATAAATATTAAAAATATAAAATTTCCTTTTCACTCCATAAGACCTACCCAGGCTGACACTCGACAAGACCTAATACTGATTTTATCAATCTATCAACATTGATCCCATTGCTTTATTGAAACCTCCAGCTGCTGAACTTAGTACACACCCGCGGTCCTGTCTCTAAGAGCTTCACATGGATTATCTTATTTACCCTCCCAACAACCGCTGAGATGTTCCAATGCCGACGGCCAGCAAAGCAGGAAGGCACTTCTCCAGGGATGGCCACGTCCCAGGCTGCGCCCTGAACCACTATGCTAAGCTGCCCTCTGACTACCAATAGCCAACTCAGCACTTTCCTGTGCCAGGTGTTCTTTATGGATCGTGTCTCTTAACTCTCTGAACCACAGTACGTCAAGTACAATGAATTCTCCCCGTTTCGTGGTGAAGAAACTCAGGCTCGAGGCGGTGCTGGAGCCCGGCTGTGAACCATGACTCCACTGCTTCAGAGGCCAAGTCTTACCTAACCTGAGCTAAGTGTAAGATTTACTTAAAAACAAGTCAAAGATGAGATTTGAAAGATGGGCTGAAGGGAGATTGTGAGAGCCCTGAATGGCCAAGTCAGGAGGATGGGCTGACTGGTTACCTGGCATTATACCAATGTCACTAGTCCCTGATCACACAGCTCCAGAGCCTCCTGGGAACAGGAAAACGATACTTACAGTCATGGACCTTATAGCAGTGCTTCTGCAAGCGCTTAACCTCCCATTCCTCCAGCACTCCGTGAGTCATCAGCAACTGGAGGAACCGCCGGTGGACATCAGTCATGGTGCCCGTTCTCCTGGAGCTACCCTGCATGCTGACGGAGCTAAAAAAGACGTAATGAAATCAGCTTACCTCTGAACACACCAAAAGCAATGTGCTAGATTGTGTATGAATTTGCATTAACAAATGTAAGTTTGTTATTGTTTTTAAAATCAAGGTCAACATGCTGAATAGTACAAAACTGAAAAGGACACAAGTCGGGGGCCAGTCAAATGAGTACTGGGCAGTGGTGAAATGCGTGGGAGCCAACCCGAGGCCGGCATCCACAGCCTGCCCCATCGCCTCGGGTGTGAAATTGGGAAACGTCACCTCCAGGCGCTTCAGTTTCGGATCAGTAAGATCAGAATAATGATAAAAACGTTCTCCACACAATTACCATGAGGAATAAATGAAATAATACACAGAGAAGCCTGGTAACAGACTAAGCGCTAAATAAGTGTTAGCTATTTTCACTATTAGATGATTCTAGATCTGAAACTTGGCTTAGTCACTTACCAGCTCTATGGCCCTGGATAAATTTAGCTGAGGCCCCATATTCTCACTAAAAAATTAGAATAACATTCACTGCCTAGAGAAATGCTAGCACACACTGAGTAAGTACTAGTTTCCTTCCCTTCTCCCAAACCACTAATAAAACTGACCTCACAGGACTACAGGGTACTTTCTAAATCTCCTGCTCTCTATTAAAACAATGTCTTTCCACAAACCACAAAGATCAGAGCTGATCAAAAAGCCCGCTGCTGCACAGGGGCTAAGAGCGCGGCTTCAGAACTGGACAGATGGCTCTGAGATCAGTTCTTGCGAGGCCTGACTGAGCTTAAAAATCACGTAACCTGTGCATTAAAAATATGCGCCCATGGCTTCTTTCCTGGAGGCTCTGACTGCATAGGGGCCTGGCATTCTGAGATTTTTAACATTCACTTCAGGTGATGCCATGATCTGACAAGAAATTTGCCGTTACTTAGGCAAATATAACACAGAAACATTTTTAGCTAACACGTTTAATCTCCCTGAGCCTCAGCCTTTTCACCTATAATATGAGGGTAATAATAACTATATTAAAGGCATAAGTTTAAGTGAGATATGACTACCAAATGTTTCCCAAGGACCTGGCCCATAGGAGATGCACAAAAAGACTAGTTACTGTTCTTTCCAACAGCATCACCAGCTGGACCTCAGAGCTGGAAAGATGCACTGTCCCAGGATCGGTTTCCCTGCCTGCCTGCTAGCTTTCCTCGAGCGTCTTTCACCAGCATCTCAAGCTCAACAAATCCTAAACCAGATTCCTTCTCCTTTCAGCATCTGCAACCCTATTTCTCCTGAGTGCTCTTTGCAAATCACCTGCTTTAGGTGGTACAGTCCACAGTCAGGCAAACACCACAGGCCTGATCGTTTCCCTCAACCTCAGATCCAGTGCGCTCTCTCTCTCTCTCTCTCCCTCTCTCCTTCTCCCCCCTCCCCTTCCTCCCCTTCTACTCTCTAAAATCAATGGAAAAAATACTCTCGGGTAAGAAGGAAATTCCTTTGTCTACAAAAACCTACAGCAAACATAATACTTAGGAACAAGATGTTGAAAGAAATCACTTTAAAATCCAAATTAGGCTCTGGCCAGGTAATTCACTTAGTTGGAGCTTCATCCCACACACCAAAAGGCTGTGGGAGGCAACCGATTGATGTTTCTCTCACAGTGATGTTTCTCTCTCTTTCTCTCCCCTTCCCTCTCTCTATAAAATCAATAAAAACATACCCTAAGGTGAGGATTAAAAAAATTAAATCCAAATTAATCCAATGCAACTAAATCAACGCAATTCCAGTCAAATTCCCAATAGGCTTTATGTCTGTGTGTGATCTGACAAGATGATTCTAAAATTTCATGGAAAACATAAAGGCAAAACAGCAAAGGCATTC
>NW_006285993.1:184170-185971 GCF_000327345.1 Myotis davidii
TAAAGGAGAACTTGTCCTACCAGGTACCAAGTAACTGGAAAGCTAGAGCGGTGAATAAAATGTAATACTGGTGTAGAAATAGACAAAGATCAATGGAACAGAATAGAGGACTCAGAACAGAATTGTAAATATGTACGGGTACTTGACATGTTGGAGAAATGGAATGCCAGATCCAAGCAAACTTTTCAATAAAAGGTGCCAAAACAACTGACTATCCATAGGAGGCAGGAGGGAAAGAAAAAAAGAACGAGACCCTTACCTCACACTATGTACAAACATCTATTGCTAAAGATTAAGGTCATAAGAAAGGAAACACTATGAAACTTTGGTACAACAACGCAGGAGAATATCTCCCCCACCACCACCATCCCTCCCCCACCCAGGCCACACTGCCTAGAAGAATATCTTTTTGACCAAAAGTAGGGTAGGATTTCTTTAAAAGATTTTTTAAAACGTATAAATCATAAAGGATTATAATGATATATTCAGCTTTGTTAACATTAATGACTCTGTTCATCAAAAACACCCGAGAATGGAAAAGAGAAAGACAAGCCACAAACCAGAAGGTATTTAAGCCACAATATATTTGTAATCAGAACATATAGGAACGCCTACAAATAAGGGGAAGACAACGATAAGAGAAAAATAAGCAACAGAAATTTTACAAAGAGGATGCACAAATTATTAATAAATACATACAAAGATGCTCCACCTCAATGTCATCAGGCAAATGAATATTAAAACCACCGTGATTAAAGTCTTAACCATCACCAGATAGGAAAAATCCTTCAGAGTGGCTGAGACCACTGGTCGAGCATACACTCTTATAACCACTTCAGACAACTGGGTACTGCTAGCTCACTTGGGTGTCCTTAGAAATCTGTTAGATATATACCTTACAGAAACTTTTCCACACTGGCCCCAGGAAATACGTTTGTAAAAGCACCACGTAATAGCATAAATCTGGCAAGAGTACAAATGACGATCAACTGAAGAACACCTCCGTAAAGCATGTATAATCATACCATGGAATTCAAAGCAACGAAGACCAAGTAGAGAGCTACTCACATCAACAAGGATGCATCTAATACACATATTATATGCAAAAGTCAAGTCCCACAAGATACATATTAGGATCCCATTTATAAAAAATTCAAAACCGTGCATTGCATTCATTAGAGATATATCAACAGTAGAAAACTACAGAGAAAAACAAGAATATTAGTAACAATACTCAGAGCAGTGGTTACACAGGTATTTGGCAAGAAGAGTGAAAGATTCAGTGGGGGTTTTGAGGATACAAAAATGTTCTATTCCTTAAGTTGGTAGTGTTCGTTGAATTTTCATTCTTCAAACTTATTATTTTTACAGGTATGATACATATCTTAATAAAGAAGAAATTATGTAACTACTAGAGGCCTGGTGCACAAATTCGTGCACGGCTTGGGGGGAGGGTCAAGGGTGGTTTGCAGGCTGGCCCCACCCCTGATGGGGTGAGGGAGGGGCCTCGGGCAATTGGCCAGCCGCCCCACATCCTGGTCAAACTCCCCGTTAAGCTGTAACCAGTTTGGCTCAGTGGGTAGAGCGTCAGCCTGCGGACTGAAGGGTTCCGGGTTCGATTCCGGTCAAGGGCATGTACCTTGGTTGCGGGCACATCCCCAGTGGGGGGTGTGCAGGAGGCAGCTGATGGATGTTTCTCTCTCTCATCGATGTTTCTAACTCTCTATCCTCCCTTCCTCTCTGTAAAATATCAACAAAATGTATTTTAAAAAATAAAAAGAGAGGCTCTTTTTAAAAAAAG
>NW_006285993.1:188882-193941 GCF_000327345.1 Myotis davidii
GTGGCACACCCCTCGGGGAGAAGGAGGAGAAGACAGTGACATCAGGAGCCCAGTCCCTTATCTGCAATTCTCCAACCTGTTTTCTGGAAAATCTCAAGTTTGAAAACTTGATGTGATCTCAGGTGAAGCTACTTATGGTTGTTCCTTATCCCTTAAAGAGTTAGTATAGATAGACAGATGATTAGATAGATAGATAGATAGATAGATAGATAGATAGATAGATAGATAGATAATCTGTGAAAATATTAATGTATTGATTCCAAACCCTGCCCCGAACCCTGCTGAATGTATGCAGAACATAGATATGCGCCATATCGCCTTCCGAGACCGGAGAACTGCGGGATTCTGAGCACGGCTAGCCCAGGGCTGTAAGATAGGGGCTGGGGGCGTGCACAAACAAGTTTCATACACAAAGTCGAGGGCGGCAGCAAGTACGGCGAGATAACGGAGGGTGCTCGGCGAAGGCCTATGTTATGTATTCAGCTCGGATATATTTTGTATTCTGTTTTGTCACCTAATATGATGAAAAGTGTTTTTTTCACCGACTATTGCGATTTTAAAACGTCTGTGTGCGAGAGGGTCGAGTTTCAGGTCTATGTGCCTCACTGCACCTCTCTGGGCCTCTGTTTTCCCCTCCGGAAACGGAAAACCCCCGGGTCCCCGCACCTGGCGCCCCCTCGGCACAGCGCGGGCCTGACCGCACCTCCTGTCTTCCCTCGCGAGCGAACGCGGATGCGGCGCTCCCATTGGTGGTCACGCAGATTCGCCCCGCCCACTGGGTGACACACTTCCTGTTCTCCCGCCCGACGCGTTGCCATGGTGCCGCGGGATCCTCCGTTAGGTAGGGAATTGCGCCCTTCCCCGCCGCTCTTGGCGCCGCCGGAGAAAGGGCAGAGCAGGCGGGCAGCGCACCCCACGCCATGGCCGGGCCTCAGCCTCCCCCGTGTGTGGAACTAGTAGGGTGAGCGCGTGGCCAAGAACGAGGGCTCTGTTGCCAGGTCCGCTGACTGGAGTCCTGCCTCTGCCCTCACTGGTTGCTGGGTCGGGGGCAAGTCCCGCAGCGGAGCTGAGCCTGTTTCACCTGTGAAATGGGGAACAGTCCCTGGGAGGCAGCGTGTTTGTGGGTTCGCACACGGCCGTGCTGACTGAACGTTCCTGTCCAGGGAGCGCCGTAAGGGGTCCGTGAAGGGATCAACAGCAGCGAGCGGATGGCTCGTGGGAGGCTCCGGGCGGCCCTGGCCCACGTGTGTACGTTGTTCCGGCCTCAGGTCTGAGCCGGGAGCGCAGCCCAGCGCGGGGACCGGTGGCGGGAGCTTCAAATCCTACGCGGACAGTCCCCGCTCCCGCGACCTTAGACACCTCCGCCGCCTCCCGGACCTCCGTCTCCTCTGCTGAGCAGGGAGGCGCGGCATGTCTGGTTCGAGGCCTGAGGTCCGAGCTGGGCCTCCGGGACTGGAGTCCAGGTTCTGAAACTCGGCGTCTCTGCGACCAGGACAGCCACCGAAGCCGCCCCTCGCAGTTTGCTCGTCGATAAGCAGGATAATGGTTGCCCTTTGCTGATGTACTTGTTATGAATGTTACATGAGCTAATGCATGCAACCCACGTGGGAGAGTGTTTCCCACACAGTGTGCCCTCAATCCGTGTGAGCTGCCATCGCTAATGCAGCACTTTATAGGCTGCCTTGGGGGCCCTGGAATAAGAGAACAGCCCTGGGCAGGACCACCCGCGTTTTGTTTGTCCTGCACAGTTTTGTGTACTTTGAGTTCATTGTCAATATTTAAAGTTAAGGGAGTTCACATAAAACTGTGACGGCTCCTGAAAAACGGGGCAACGTGGCAACAACAGACCACACTGGAGAGCTTAGTAGAAACTCCACCCCTTTGAAACGAAACCTGTGCTTTCCCGGTGTGTAAAGAAATAAAGACGGAGGGTTGTGAATAGGAAACACTTGGAACCCTGACATTTCAGGGTCAAAGAACAAAGGAGAGGGTAGTGAGAGAAGAAAGGGAGTCAAGATTGAGTGGTATCAGAGGCAAATAGGTAAGGGAACGTTTTGAGGTGCAGGGTGTGGTCAGGATTGTCTGTGATCTGGAGAAATCACGAAAGATAGGCCTGCCAGGCTGGTGTGCTCAGAGGTTGAGTGTCGAACCCTGAACCAAGAGATCACCGGTTCAATTCCTGGTCAGGGCACATGCCTGGGTTGCAGGCTCAATCCCCAGGAGGGTGAGTGCGGGAGGCAGCCTATTGATATTTCTCTCTCATGGATGTTTCTATTTCTCTCTCTCTCAAATTAATGAAGACATTTTCTAAATCATAAATAAAAGATAGGCTGCCCTGATCTAGAAGTTAATGGCTAATAAGAGCCCATTAGAGAGGCGAGGAAGCTCACCTCAGCCGCCAAGAGGAGTGCTGATTGCTGTTAGGCAGGATGGCCTTGGGAAGGGGAGATCAGGAGCAGAGTGAGTAATAGATAGATAAACACAGGGAGACAGGGGAGGATGGGGTCAAGGGTATAGGGAGACAGGATTACTCTTAACCTAGAGAAGAGGGGAGACACTTCTGAATCAGGAGAAAGGGGGTTAGAAAAGCCTAACGAAGGCTCACCCTAATGTTTCTGTTTTCTCCATAGAGTAGCAAACGATCATTCGGCTGAGTAAAAGAGCTGGGGAGATGCTGAAGATTTGAAGGGGATCAAAAAGCAGATTCCGAAGGAAATAAAAAAAGTGAGGTTCCAGCTAAGGTTGAAGCCATGAACGTGTAGAGAGGACAGTTGCTCACTGATTTCCCCCACAACCTCCCATCCCCATGCCAGGGGCCTCCGAGCAGAAGCTCAGTGTGGATTCCACCTGGGCTGATCTCTGTTGGGCTTGTGCAGTTGTCTCTAGAAGGCAAAGCACTGGACAGCATTGTGGAAGGGTCCTTGTATGGGCAGGCGGAGATGGGAAGGGGGAAGTGCAGAGAAATTAGCATGCAGGCTCACAGCAGCTGGAGGTCTCAGAGAGCTGGGTTGGGTTCGGAAGGAAGAAGTAGTGATGAAGATTGGAACTGGCGATGAGGGAGTGACCCACCACAGGGCAGCTGTCCAGCCTAGCATGACTCCACCCTCAAAAGACAACCCATTCGGTAAGATTCTCTTAGGATCTTTGATATGCCAGACCTTGGACTGTCCGCTACAAGACAACTCTGACAGTTCAAATGTTTCAGAAAGTTGACCCTAAAAGGTACAAAAGCTGCGTGAACATAAATTTTTTGTACATAAGGAGGTGGCCGAGCCTTGGCTAGAGAGGAATAAGCTAAGTCTTAGGATAAGGGCTCAAATCATAGGCGAAGGGGCTCTGTCTTTCACCTGAAGACCATTGAAGCTGAGAGAGGAAGTGGTAACATCTGGTTTGTATTTCAGAAAAAGAACATCGGCATATCTGTCTTTTCAAACATGTTTGGAACATTTACAGAAATTGACTGTGTACTGGCCACAAAGGAAGCCTCAATGAATTCCGAAGAATCTATAGATCGTATTCACGAACCACAATAAAATAAAATTTAAAATCAACAACAAGCCTTGGCCGGTGTGGCTCAGTTAGTTGAGCAACATCCTGTGCACCAAAAGGCCTTGGGTTTGATTCCCAGGCAGGGCAACATGCCCAGTCATTGATGTTTCTCCCTCTCCCTTCCTCTCTCTAAAATCAGTAAAACATATATTTTTTAAAAAATCAACAACAAAAAGATATCCAAAAAGAAACCCATACAATTCATAAAATATATCTTAAATTAGTAACGGCAGTTACTTCTGAGGAAGGACTAGGAAGACAGGATGGTTTGTTTATCTTATATATCTATGACTTATCTATACTAATAAAAGGGTAATATGCTAATTAGATTGGACGTCTTCCGGACAAAGCCACAGTGGCGGGAGGCCAAGACAGAGGCAGTTAAGGGCGATCAGGCCTGCAGGGGAGAGCAGTTAGGGGGAAATCAGGCTGGCAGGCAGAGGCGGTTAGGGGTGATCAGGCCGGCAGGCAGGGGAGCAGTTAGGGGCATCAGGCAGGCAGGAAGGCAAGCAGTTAGGAGCCAGCGGTCCCAGATTTTGAGAAGGTGCAGGCCAGGCTGAGAGACCCCCCACCCTCTCCCCACGCACAAATTTCATGCACTGGGCCTCTAATCAATAATAAAATTTATAAGCATATGTTCTAGTTTTATTTCTTATATTTTATACTTTTTTCTGTTGACAGATTTTATAATACATTTTAAAAAGAAAAAGAACAGCCCTGGCCGGTTTGGCTAACTGGATGGAGCGTCAGCCTGGAGACTGAGGGGTCCCAGGTTCGATTCCGGTCAAGGGCATGTGCTTTGGTTGCGGGCACATCCCCAGTGGGGAGTGTGCAGGGGGCAGCTGATTGATGTTTCTCTCTCATCCATGTTTCTGGCTCTCTATCCCTCTCCCTTCCTCTCTGTGGAAAGTCAATAAAATATATTTAAAAAAAAGAAAAAGAACATACATTTGGAAACAAAATTACATATGTTTTTTAAAAAATCAATATGGAAATTACAAAATATTTAGTAGTGAATGACAATAAAAGTCTTACATAATCAGACCTGTGGGATCCAACTAAAACAATAATTAGAGGGGGATTTATAACCTTCAGTGTACTTAATTAAAAACAAGAAAACAAAATTTAATTTGTATCGATTTAAAAGGTAGAAAAATATATAAATCTAGAGAAAACAGAAGGAAGGAAATAATAATAAAGCAAAAAGCAGAAACTAAAACGAGGCAAAAGAAAATAAAGTTGCTTATGGAAACCATACACTCACATTTTTATTTATTTATTACATTTTCAGTTGGATCTGATGGAGGTGATGGGCAGGTGCTGTGAAGCAGAGAGGGACAATGGTTCCCCTCAGCTTATCTCTCACCAGAGAGGGATGGTGACAGGCCCCAAAGGTCATCTTTAAAAACGGTTCCTGTGTAAAGTCCGGGGAGGCTTGGACACTGGGTGGGGAAATATGCACACCGCCAGAAGCCGTGCGGACCATTCAGCCCTTCAGCACAGACGGGGG
>NW_006285993.1:194058-198429 GCF_000327345.1 Myotis davidii
CACTTCTGGGAACCTGCCTGCGGAAATAACCAGAGATGCTCACAAAGGTAAATGCAGAGAAGGGCACCACGGCCTTGATTCTTCCAGGGGAAGTGGCAACCGCTCACACGTCTCCAAATACAAAGGGAAATGGTGGTCAAGATAAGTGAAATTCTGCAAAATCTTATGCAGCCTGAAAATCATGTTTTCAAAGAATACTTGAGGTCAGAAGGGGGGAAAAAACCCATAATGTATATTTTAAGAGAGACAGAAAACTAGAAGACTCTATATACCAAAATATTATGGGTGAATATTCCTGATTGGATGGATATTAGGTAAACTTTTTCTTGTCACTTTTTATGTGTTTCAACTGTCTCCAGAAGCATGTTTTATAGTCACAAGAAATATTACTTTTCAAAATAAATGGACTCTATGTGATCACAAAGATTTTAGATATAATGAAATCGATACTATATAAAATTGGAATATACTTAAAGCCACATTTATCCAGCATCATCAGAGAATTGTTATACATTAGTGAATTTTCTATATAACTAGAAAACATTTTAAGCACAAACATTTTTTTTAAATTCTATTCCCTATATTAATAATCCTAAAGTATATACTTATCTCTTTCGTATGACATGACGAGCACTACGATGTCTTTGAGGACATTTTCTACATCTCGGGCTTTTTGCCTTCACCCCAGGATTAGCCCTGTTCCTCTGGCACCTCTGTTTTCATTTTTAATTTCATGAGTTTTCATTTTTTATATGATAGAGTCAGCTCTTCATAATATTTCCATGTCCTTCCCTCTGTCAAGTATCAGCAGTCCTAATCTCTTCTTATAATTACCTTCTTTCAGCAACCCCTGGCCTGAGCAAATAAATAGCCAGTCTTATTGTAAAATGGGAAAAATAAATAAAGCTAAATACCAGGAAAATGCACACATTTTAGTGTGTGGGATTGGTTACACCTTTTTCACCTCTCAGGCCTCTGTCTTGCCCGCTTCTGTGTTCTCAACTAGTGTCTCAAGAGACAGTGAAGTTCCCAGAGAAGTGATTTCAAGATAAGAGACAAGGCTATGGTGATGTCCTAACAGATGTAAAGGAAACTGATCAAAGGTTGAATTCACAGCAACTTGATCAAAACCCCAAATTCAGTGTGGTCCCAGGTGGGCCTGGCAGGAGCTCTTGAATTGCAGTGCTGATTCTTATCTCACTCGGAGCGTCTGCAGCTGCTCCCCCAGGGTGGGCTGGGGACCAGCAGCAGCAGAGCCTGAGGCCCCGCCCTGACCTGTTGCAGAAGAATCTGCATTTTAACAAGATCCCCAGTGAATCACATGCCTGTGGTCCAACACACCCAAATGTATTCACCTCTCCGATGTCCCGTGCCCTTCAAGTTCATTCCAACAAAGACATTGTGCCAGGCTGGTGTGGCTCAGTGGTTGAGTGTCAACCCATGCACCAGTAGGCTGCGTGCAGGAGGCTGCCAGTTGATGTTTCTCATCGTTGTTTCTCTCTCTCCCCCTTCCTCTTGCTCTAAAAATCAATAAAAATATATATTTAAAAAATATATCTATTTCTGTTCAACTTTGGTTTCCCAATTCATTTTCAAGTGAGCATTAATTAAAAGAGATCCTAAAATATGATTACACCTCTGTTTTTATGATGAAGGTGGCATATATATATATTTTTTTCAATCACATTATGATGTCATAACTTCAAAAACTTTATTAAATGCCAAAGAGTAAAATACTTTTGAAACCCCTCTCTCTCTCTTTCATTGGGAGCAGATTGTAAATTATTTTCATTTATAGGTGTTTCTTTTTTCTTTTTTTTTAAATCTTCACCAAAGATATTTTGGGGTCAGGAATCAAACCTGCATCCCAGGTACATGCCCTGATCGGGAATCTAACCCACAACCTTCTAGGGCACTGGAAGATGCTTCAACCCATTGGGCAACACTGGCCAATACTACAGGTGTTTCTTTTATTTATGTATTTTTTATTTTGTATAGACATAATTTAAGCAAAAAATCACCAACTTTTTAAATAAAGAGGAGCAAGCTTATTTTAATATCATTATGTCAGGCTAAGCTCATTTTTCTATACGGAATTATGATAGGTTTTTCTTTTAAAGTGGAGGATCTTGTCCAGCAGATTCCTGAGGCACTTTTTTACTGATGTGAAAATTATTAATTTCTTCAGGAACAATAGACAATTACATCCAAATTGCTGCTTCTCCTTTTGTCTACAATCTGATGTTAACCATCAGGACTGGGAGTGGGGTGGGACAGGAAGATGAAAAATTAAACAGCCTGCATGTAGTGCCTGTCAGGGGTTGAGAATGCACTGAATTTTGCTGCTGTTCTGATGTTTTCAAAAGTATTTTACTCTTTGGCATTTAATAACACCAGCCGAGAGCGCCCAGCTCAGAGAGCATCGGGCACAGACAGGACATTTCTTGGCTACAGGTGACCAATCACAGTCCTAAAATTATCCCACCACTCCCCACTTTTTAGCTAACTTTTGACTTGCCACAGGACCAGCACACCTAGAAGCACGAATGTAAGTATTACATGAACCTGTACGAGGTACACACCAGTCATCTTTGAAGTTATGACATCATAATATGATTGAAAATATATGCCACCTTCATAAAGAAGAGGTGCAATCATATTTTAGGGTCCCTTTTAATTAATGCTCCCTTGAAAATGGATTTGGAAACCAAGGTTGAACAGAAAGTATCTAGGTGATTCATCCAATTTTTCATTTTCATTCCATTTTTGTATTCATTCAACACATAATTATCAAGAGTCTTATAAGTGTACCCTAGTGTGATAGGATGCAAAGTTGCTCTCAGCTGAGAAGGAAAAATAAGACAGATGTATGTTAATAAGTGTATTAAGAAGAAACTGCTAAGGACTGGGAGTTTATCAGTTAAGCAATTTTAGGTGCAAGAAACGACTCGGGTAACTTGAGCAAAAAAAAAAAAAGCATATTGGAAGGGTAGGAAGGGTATGGGGTATGTGTTATTCAGGTTATGGTGCTGTAACAAACATCCTCCAAATGGTTATTTCTAGGTCATGCTACATATCACATGAGGGTCTACAGAGGCTCCACTCTGCCCTCACTCAGGGACTCAGCCTACAGAGCATCTGCGATCTTGCAGCTGCATCCCCTAAAACACCCGAAACACAAAGCCTCCTCGATGACCGTGCAGGGGACTCTAGGGATGGAGGTTTGCATGGGGGCTTTTTACCGCCTCAGCCTGAAACTGCATGTGTCATTTCTCCTCTGTCGCCCATCAGCGCTAGTTACAAGGTCTGCCCTCCCCGCAGGTGGCTGAGAAATAAATGTCTGGGGACAAATGGAATAATTGGTGAGCTTGCTGTCTCTGCTCCAGGGAGGCTCAGAGACTTCATGGAAAAGCTGAAGAATCAGCTCTTGCCCTGGACAGGGATCAGAATAGCTGGGAGACCTGGCCTGCAGGAGCTGGTCAGGCAGTCCTCCATTAGGACCTGCCCTGGAGGGAGAGAGCAGCTGATTGGCCCTGTCAGGTTTTATGTCCTACCCAGGACGGATAAGTGGACAACTTGATTGACAGTTCCACCACAAAGTGGGAGGGATCACGTATCCAAACAAAACTGGTGTGCTGCTACAGGTGGACAAAAACACATACCTGCTCCAGAGCCGGTCAAAACACCCAAGTGCTCAGAGCTGACGCAATCGAGAAGGTTTTATAGAAGAGGCGGCATTCAGGAACCAGAGCCTTGAGGGATGGGATATGTGTGGTGAGAAGAGCTCATCTAAGCTGAAGGGGCAACATGAGCAAAGCATGAGTGCACAGGAATAGCCATCATGGACTTCAACCACAAGTAATTTTTAGTTACTTTCTCACCCAGCTTTCCCTGCCTGCCTTTGCTCCACATGACGTCAGTGCAGGGGAGCAGTGGGGAGGGCTGGCTGGTGTGGCCCCAGCTCCCACAAAGCTACTCTGTACTGCCTGGGCCTCTTGGTTCTTTCCAGGCGCCTCTCCTGTGGTCGCGTTGCACGTCCTCACCACTCGGTGGTCTCGGCGCAGTTGGTGGCTCATCAGGTGGCTTGGGGCTGCTGAGGGGTGGAAGCAGAGTGTCCTCGGTGCCCGTGGCCCAGGTGGCACAGCTTCGCGCCCTTTGCATTCTGGGAGTTAAACTGCTTCACAGGCCCAGGGCAGACGTGGGGGAGGGCTGCACAGGACTGTGAACCCGGGAGATGGTTCATGGGGGGCCGTCCTTGGGACCAGCTACCGTGGAGGACATGCCTGCCCCTGGCCTTCCTGCCCCCAGGCTCCTTGTGAGGAATGTGGGAGGCGTGGGTAAAGCCGGAGGAAAACAAGGGGAGAGCTGTGG
>NW_006285993.1:198850-200730 GCF_000327345.1 Myotis davidii
TTAGGATTGCTGCCACTGGCTTCATCAATCACGAGTCAGTCTCCGGCAGGGCCTCTGCAGCCGGATGAAGTGGAGGGAAGAGGGAACAACGGGGCTGGGTGGCTCTGCACAGAGGCTGCCACCAGCAACAGAAAGCAGGGAAGGCGGTCCCCTTAGTTTGGGCGAGAGGGAGTTAGGGCTGGACCAGGGCAGGAGCAGTGGGAGAGGGAGTTAGGGCTGGACCAGGGCAGGAGCAGTGGGAGAAGGAAATAGGCCAGATGCGAAGAGGAACGCAGAGGTGGAGCGGACAGACCACGGCGGCTCCTGGCTGCCTTCCTTGAGAGAGACGGGGAAAGAGAAAGAGAGAGAGACAGACAGAGAGGGAAGTAAAGATGACGGCATCATTTCCAACCTGCTTAACTGGAGGTGACACCTTCACTGAGGCTGAGCACAGAGGGAAGCAGGGCTGGAGAAGGGTGATGACTTTGGTCGTAGGCCTTTGGGGTTGGAGAGGTCAGAGGGAGAGCGGGGGACGTGCCTGCACAGTGTGGGCGCCAAGCACTGGACATGGGAGCCCGGGCAGGCCAGGTGTAGGGACGGGGCATCCACACAGCACTGTAGGCACAGCCACCCTATCGCTGCGGCCTCTGCTCACACGTGGCCCGCCAGCGCGCGCATCTCCAAGGGCTCCTACAGGGTCCTCCTGGGAAGGGGGGCAGGCAGAGTAGATCCGGGGGGATGTCCGCTGACTATTACGTACACACGCTGAAGCTTTGCATGTGGACATGTATCCAATGAGGGAAGGTGAGTTTCTGAATGAGCTGGGCAGGGAGGATGTGGGGAACAATTCTGTTTAGAGAACAGGATGAAAAGGAAGAGAACATGATTAGAGAGTCAGTCCCGAGTCCTGTGAGTCCACGCAGGAGAACGTCCCATGACGAAGGAGCGGCTGTTGGGCTGGAGGAGCGGGGAAGAGGCCTGTGCGCTCAGTGCCGCTGCCATTGCCGGCCCTAGAAAGTGTGCGAGGTGGAGATGAACTGTGGTCAGATTCAGGGAAGCGTGGTGCCACCAGCCGAGAGCGCCCAGCTCAGAGAGCATCGGGCACTAAAACTGGGCTGTGCCTGTGTCTTTCCCAGAACATTTTTCTAGCCACAGAATTAACCAGAAACAAGAGAAGCACAACCTCCTCCCCGCTTTTCTCAGCAACAGAAAGGCAGCGTCTCCAATAGAAGAGAATAAATAACGGGCCAAAACCAAGTTAGAAATCTCAGTGAGGCCAGGCTAGCTGGCATGCAGTGGGCTCTTTGCCAGCCAGCCGCTGCCTGAGCTCAAGGTTGCAGTTTAGATTATGACGCCCATATTACATGAACAAGGGACAAGACGGGGCAAAAACAAAGCCCGAGGGTTGTGGACTATTCCTGTCCTTTGCACTCACTTTTGCCTCGAGTTCACCCACTTTCCTAGGGGCAGGCTGCAAAACCGCCCGAGCCAGCACACGTGCTGGTGGACTGAGAAGCATTACCCATCTATGACCTCCCTTGGCAGCCAGCTCTTCCCCTAATGTGAGTCTGCAGGATGGGGGGTCGGGGGTGGCTCACCTGGGCCTCCGTGTTCAGGATTTCCATCCTGGCCCTGCCACTTCCTTTCAAGAGTTGCCAAGTATCACTTTCAATAATAACGTACTCGATGAACTGTATTTCAGCGGCTGACACCCACCCGACGAAAAGTACCCTCACAATAAGGACATTTCAGATATCACGGAACAAAGTGTTCTCAGCTGGAAGGTGCCAGGGTTGGGGCAGCGACTCCATGTGCTGTGCGGGCCCACGCCGCCCCTCTCTCTGCTCTGGCCGCTTCAGCCGTAGCTCTGCCCTCACGGCCACCAGGTGGCTGCCGCAGCT
>NW_006285993.1:200769-202311 GCF_000327345.1 Myotis davidii
CGTGCTGTGCGGGCCCACGTCGCCCCTCTCTCTGCTCTGGCAGCTTCAGCGCTTGGCTTTCAGCCGTAGCTTTGCCCTCACGGCCACCAGGTGGCTGCCGCAGCTCCGGGCACCGCCGCTCTCCAGGGCTCTGTCCGAAGTCGGTGTCTATCTCTCTGTCTTTTGACCAGAGAGGTCATCCTTCCCAGCAGGCTTTGGGCTCCTCCACCCAGGTCCCGCGGCCCAGGTGGGTCACAGGCTCACGTCCCAGGTGCACAAGGACGGGCAGGAGAGCACGCGGCACCCTCGGTCTCCGTAGCGGGAAAAGGGAGACGGGATGGCTGTTGGGTAGGCAGCCAGCATCCACTGCAAGCAGCAATAGTGAGAATAAAAAGTAATATAGCCGCTACCATTCGCGGAGCTATCGGGCGTGTCAGGCAGTGTTCGAGGGACCAACTCACCTTACCTTGGTTCATCCCAACCACACTGCTATGAGACGGGTATTTGACAGGCCAGGGAACGGAGGCTCCGAGAGATTTTTAAAACTTGCCATGACCGGTCAAGGGCACGTGCTGGGGTTTTGGGCTCAGTCCCCAGTGTGGGGCGTGCAGGGGGCAGCCGATCCATGATTCTCTCTCATCATTGATGTTTCTATCTCTCCCTCCCTCTCCCTTCTTCTCTGAAATCAATAAAAATATATTTTCGAAAAAAACTTGCCACGATCGATCTACCATTAGGAAGCCCGCTCTCGGCCTGGAGGCGACCAGGGTCAGCGAGGCAGCCGTGACCCGGGAAGACCCACAGTCCAGAGGAAGCCCAGGCGGGAGCTGAGACAGCGCAAAGCGGTGAGATAAGTGCTATCGATGTAACAGGGCGTGAGTTAGTAAGAAACCGCTGGGCTCAGCCCCCCCTGCCTCTCCCCTACGCACGCGAGACCCACATTGTGCTTCCAATAAAAGCTCCCAGGGGCCTCAGGAGGGGGCCAGCTCCCCAAACTGGGAGGAGGGGTGCAGGCCTTTCCGGCTGTGTGACACTGCAGGGCTGCCTCAGGGTGCCCAGGGAGCTGACAGGACCCAGGGGAGTGCCTGTGTGATGCTCTGAGGGGAGGCCCCCCACCACACACACACACACACAGACACACCCTGGGCTGCCTGGGCACGCATGTCCAAGCTGGGAAGGAGAGCGACGACCCCGCCTACCAGAGCAGGCGGACTTGGACTTGGACCTTGGACGGCAGCTGCTCAGATCGGAGCCCAAAGGGCTCGCCATGAGTGTCTGCCCTGCACGTGACGCCTAGCCCTCTCTTTCACCCTGGAGGCAGGGAGAGATGCCAGCAGCCACAGAGAGTAATTGATTATATTCTGGGGCCAAGGGCTTGGCATCAGACTTAGTTTTGTTCGGAATAACACACTCCCACGGCGTTCCGTACATCCAGGGAGAAGCCAGCCTGGCCTGACAGCCCCATGCACGGGTCGGTGGGCATGCAGAACAAGGAGTCACTGCTTCTGCCCTGAGGAGAAGAATTCCAGGGAAGTCCGCACAGGGGAGGTGCAGCTTAAGGGG
>NW_006285993.1:202430-208575 GCF_000327345.1 Myotis davidii
GAGGGGAGGTCTATGCAAAGGCAGAGAGGTCTGCAGGCCTTGCTGCTCCGTGGCAGTGTGAGCAGCCTGCGCAGTGGGGCACTGAGGGCAAGAGGGGAGGCGGCTGAAGAAGGCCCTGCAGCCTCATCTTAAGCTCCAAGACGTGGGTCAGTCACACCCACGTGCAGAAACAAGTCTGAATTGCAGGCTTAAAACTGCAGAAATGAGTTGGAATCAAAGTTTCTAAACTTGCACTTTTTAAAAAAATATATTTTATTGATTTTCTACAGAGAGGAAGGGAGAGGGATAGAGAGTTAGAAACATCGATGAGAGAGAAACATCGATCAGCTGCTTCCTGCACACCCCCTACTGGGGATGTGCCCGCAGCCAAGGTACATGCCCTTGACCAGAATCGAACCTAGGACCTTTCAGTCCGCAGGCCGACGCTCTAACCACTGAGCCAAACCGGTTAGGGCTAAACTTGCACTTTTAAGTAGAGCATTTTCTTATTCATGAGCCGCTGTAAACATTGAGGTTAACTGCAGCTCCAATCTATAACTAAGACACAAGAGGGATCAATTTTTCCTGACCACAATGGTCTTGGATGCAGGAAGCATGATTTTCCTAGTGTTAAGCCTGACCTGCGTGCCCAGTGACAAGGCCGAGTCACTCTGAAACCCTCCCCCAGCCAGAGTCAGTGAAAATCCAGGGTGTGATCCGGTCCAGATGGTGAGAAGGGCCTGCAGTTTCAGTCCACACGCGTGACTTCCAGAATGTGGACTCCCTCTGCGGTCACCCGAGCTGGCTCCCCGAGGCAGGACACAGGACCTTTCCCTGGTCCAGCGTCCCTGGGGACACCAGGCAGCCATTGCCTCTGAGCTGGGCACAGGCCCCGGCTCCTCCCCAGGACCTCCAACTGGCCGTGGCCCCCCCACCCCCCCAGCAGGGAATCAGCCCAGCTCAGCCCACTTCTGGGGGCCCGGATCCCCCAGGCCCCCTCAGGTTAAAGTTCAAGTGTCGAAGCCTGCTCTAAAGCAGTGCTTTTCAAACTGAAGATCATGGCCCATCAATAGCTTATCAAATCAATGTAATGGATCATGGCCTATAACGCTGTAATCATTATATGTATTATTTTTTATTGTTTAAGATTTGAAGGGTGAAATGACTTGTTAAATTTTATTTAATGATTCATTTGTTTTGGTCATGCATACTTTTTTTTCAACCATCTAAGATCTTTTTAATGTTTTTTGCCAAACATCTGATTACGAACAGGTTCAAACACATCAAAAGTTGAAAGAATTGTACAATGAACGTGCATATCCCCATCATTTAGAACAGTGGTTCTCAACCTTCCTAATGCCGCGACCCTTTAATACAGTTCCTCATGTTGTGGTGACCCCCAACCATAGAATCATTTTCGTTGCTACTTCATCACTGTAATGTTGCTACTGTTATGAATCGTAATGTAAATATCTGATATGCAGGATGTATTTTCATTGGTACAAATTGAACATAATTAAAGCATAGTGATTAATCACAAAAACAATATGTAATTATATATGTGTTTTCTGATGGTCTTAGGCGACCCCTGTGAAAGGGTCTTTCGACCCCCAAAGGGGTCACGACCCACAGGTTGAGAACCACTGATCTAGAATCTATCGTTAATTTATATTTTTTAACTTTGTAGGTTAAGGTATAATTTAAATACAGTGAGATTCGCCCGTTTTAGTGTATAGTCCAGTGGTCGGCAAACTGCAGCTCGCGAGCCACATGTGGCTCGCGAGCTGCAGTTTGCCGACCACTGGATGAGTTTTGACAGACACAGTCGAGTAGCCCCTGCCACAGCCATGATACAGAATAGTTCTTCAACCCAAGAGAAGCTCTCTGGCCCTTCACAGAGCCCCACCCCTGCCCCCCGGGCCCCTGGCCACCACTGGCCTACGTTCTCTCCCTATAAACTGTCATAAACAGTCATACAGTGTGGGGCATTTTGAGTCTGGCTTCTTTCATAAGGCATTGGAGATTCTTCCGTAGTGTATATAAAGCAGATGTTTAAAAATTGCTAAACAGTGTTCCCTCGTGTGGATGTGCTGTTTACCCACACACCAGCTGGGCCGTCTGGGTTGTTTTCATTAGTTGGCAATGGCCAATAAAGTCACCACAAACACTTGCAGATGGGTTTGTGTGTGAACCTGAGTTCTCCGGGGTAAATGCCCAGACGAGTGGGTCGTGCGGTAAAACACGTTTTATGTTTATAAGGAACGGCCACACTGTTTTCCAGATGACGGTGCCATTTTGCAATCCCCGCAGCTGTATGAGAGTCCCAGCGGTTCCAACCCCCACCATCGGCCGGTATTGTCTACATCTTTGAAGTGTTTGAGCCATTGCAATCTGTGCGTCAAGGGTCTCGAGGTGGTTTTATTTTGCAATTCCCTGATGACTAATGCTGTTGGTCATCTTTCACGAGCTTCTTGCAATGCATCTGTATTTATTGGCAAAATGTAGGTTCAAGTCTTTTGCCCATTTTTAAAAATGGATTTGTTTTCTCATTGAGTGTTGAGGGTTCTTTATATATTATGGATATAAGGCCTTTGTCAGATATATAATTTGCAAATATTTTTCACAGTCCGATGTGTACCTTTTTATTTCCTTATTTCTTCAACCTTTGGAGAGCAGAAGCATTTGCTGGAGTGCATTCTCCTTTTTCATTTGTGTTCACATGAAGGTTTTAAAACAGCTTTACTGAGATACAAACCTTACAATCCATCCATTAAAAGTGTACAATGTGGGTTTTTTTTAGTATATTCGCAGGGTTGGGCAACCTTCACCACACGCAATTTTTGGAACATTTCCAATCCCCCAGAGCACACCCTGCAGCCCTTCACCGTCAGTTATTCTTCCAGTCCAGTCGCCAGCCCTGGACAATACTCATCTGCTTCCTGTCTCCATAGACCAGTGGTTCTCAACCTTGGCTGCACATTAGAATCACTTGGGAATCTTTTTAAAATCCTGCTTTCTGGGCCTCATCCTCTGGAAATTCCGTTTCTTTGTTACTAATGTTGTGGCCCCACCCCATAACAAAGAAACAGAATTTCCGGAGGATGAAGCCCGGAAATCAGGATTTTAAAAAGATTCCCAGGTGATTCTAATATGCAGCCAAGGTTGAGAACCACTGCTATAGACATTTCACAAAAATACCATCACACAACATGTGGTCCTTTAGACCAGCTTCTTTCATTTAACATGTTTTCAAGGTTCATCTATGTTGTAGCATGTATCTGTACTCCATTTTTTAAATTCCTAAATAATATTATTTTGTATAAATACACCACATTTTATTTGCCATCAGTTGGCTACTATGAATAATGCTTCTGTGAACATTCATGTACAAGTTTCTATATGGACACATGTTTTAATTTTTCTTGGGTATGTAGCTAGGAGCAGAATTGCTGGATCATATGGTAGCATGTTTAAACCATTTGGAGGACTGCCAGACTGTTCTCCAAAGGGCTGTCCGTGTTATATCCCCATCAGCAGTGTATGAGGGCGTGAAGTGATGTCTCACTGTGGTTTTAATTTGCATTTCCCTGATGATGCTGAGCATCTTTTCATGAGCTTCTTGGCCTCTTATATATCTTTTTTGGAGAACTGTCTATTCAGATCCTTTGCCCATTTTCAAATTGGGACTTTATTGTTATTACCGAACTAGTGCCCCAGTGCATGGATTCATGCACATGAAAGGAAATTAATTAGAAGGTGGCCTGCGGGACAGGACTGGGCAAGACGGGCTGGACACAGTCCCTCCCCAGCTGGCCACACATCTCCGGCAGGTGGGGTCCCGTCCTGGCCTATGGGGATCAGTTGAAACCAGCTCTCCAACATCTCCTGAGGGGTCCCGGATTGTGAGAGGATGGTTCTCAAGTGATGCACCCTGGAATCGGGCTCCCTCCTCTCTGGGTCCAGGGTGCATCATCTGAGGACTGCTGCTGCCAAGTCACCGCAGCTTAGCAGCTCCTGTGTTGAGCATCTGCCCCCTGGTGGTCATTCCACATCATAGCTACTGGTCGGACGGTCAGACAGTCGCTTAACCTTTTTTATATATAGATGGTAATTGTTGTTTACATATTCTAGATACAACTCTCTTATCTGCTATCTGATTTGCAAAAGTTTTCTTTCATTCTATGGATTGTCTTTTCACTTTCTTGGTGGTGTCTTTTAAAGCACAGAGGCTTTTAAAATTGATGATGTTAAGTTCATCTGTTTTCTTTTGTTGCTTGTACTTGTGTGTCATAACTAAGAAACCATTGCCTAATCCAAATTCAGGAAGATTTACACTTATGTTTTCTTCTATGAATTTTGTACGTTAGCTCTTACATTTAGATCCTTGCTCTATTTTGAGTTAATTTTTGTATATGGTGTGAGATAAGGATCCAACTTCATTCTTTTGCATGTGGATATGCAGTTATCCCAGCACCATTTATTGAAAAGGTTAGTCTTTCCTCACTGAATTGTCTTAACATGTATTAATATTTTATTATATTTGCTTTATGACATATCTGTCCATCTTCCCATTCCTCTATCCATCCATCAATATATCTTATTTTTTCATGTATTTCAAAAAGTGAGTTGCAAACACCAGAATACTTCAGCCTGAATATCATCAACTACAGTTTGATATTTGCCCCCAATTTTAATGTAAAATTTACATACAATGGAATGCACAATCTAAGTGTCTCATTTGCTTAGTTTTGACAGATGCATTCACTTGTGCAATGCAAATCCCTTATCAAAATATAGAACATCGACACCACCCCAGAAAGTTCCCTCACATGCATTTATTTTTATATATTTATTTTTAACAAATGCATGTGCCCATGTAACCACCGCCCCAATCAAAATATGCACCATTTCCATCTCCTAGGGAAGTTCTCTTTCACTTCTTTGCAGTTCACCTTGCCCCACCCCACCCGCACCCAAGCAACACTAATCTTGTTTCTACCACAATAGCTTGGTTTTGCTGTTACAGAATTTCACATACATGAAATTCTATGATGTGTACCATCTTGTGGTCGGCTTATTTTGCCCCTATAGGACTGAATAGAAAATACATGAATGAGTGGCATCTTGCAAGGTGACATATTGCTTTGTTGATGTGTGTGTGCGCACGTGCGCACGTGCGCGCGTGTGCGTGTGTGTATGATTGTACTGAGCCAAAATAGAAAATGCATTTCTTTTTTTAATATATTTTTTATTTTTTAAATATATTTTGTATTGATTTCAGAGAGGAAGGGAGAGAGAAAGAGAGAGAGAGGGAGAGAGAGAGAGAGAAACATGAGAGAATCACTGATTGGCTGCCCCATTGACTGCCTCCTGCATACCCCCCATTGGAAATCGAGCCTGCAACCCAGGCATGTGCCATTGACTGGAATCGAACCCAGGACCCTTCAGTCTGCAGGCTGAAGCTCTGTCCACTGAGCCAAACCAGCTAGGGCTTAATATATTTTTATTGATTCCAGAGAGGAAGGGAGAGGGAGAGAGAGATAGAAACATCAATGATGAGAGAATCATTGACCGACTGCCTCTTGCAAGCCGCCCGCTGGGGATCAAGCCCGCAACGTGGGCCTGTGCCCTGACTGGGAATTGAACCATGACCTCCCGGTTCATAGGTCGATGCTCAACCATTGGGCCATGCCGGCCGGGTGAAAATGCATTTCTTACTCTGGGTTGTAATCAAAGAGACTTAAGTTACCGTTCTCCTGGAACAGAACCCTGCTTCTTTCCTTCCTGCCCTGTCACTCTCCCTGCCTCCTCAGCGTCCCAATCGCATATCAATTACCCCAATGACTGGTCTCCCCTTCATGCCTGTCAAGTTCTGTTCCTTCCCTTGGGTCACTCCCTGCCTGGCCTCACTCGCCCTCACTCTGGAGAACTCCTCACCCATCAGATGCCCTCCTAGTTGGCCTCTCCTCTAGAAAGCTCTCTCCGTTCCTGTCCTCCCCTTTTAGAACGGGTACCAAGTCTTACTCACCTTTGCCGTCCCCAGCTCCTAGGATGGCTGATTCATAACAGACATCAGTAAATATTCACTGAATGAATGAATGAACCCCAGGGCGCTGGGTGACAGGGTTTCAGATACACCAACCTGATTCTTTCCCAAGGCCCCATT
>NW_006285993.1:208607-214648 GCF_000327345.1 Myotis davidii
TGGTTTGGTAACCATCATGCTCTGCAATCTCCTTTAATTGCCCTGAAACCTTAGTCTTTCCGTTTCTTCTCCCTATGCCCAATGTTAGGCCTTTCATCATTGTTACTCCCTCCCAGACATGCTGAGGCAAACAGCTCTCATTTATGAGGATGACATCATAGCCTTATCTCTGTGGCCTTTGCCCCAGGATCCTCCCCCATCCTGCCAAAGTGACATAAATTCTGTGACTGTGGATATGGGAGGAAGTGCGTAAGGTGTGTGCACCTGCACCCAGGGAGATGTTCACCAAAATGTCACAGTGGCTACATCGGAGGTTTCAGATTATTTCACTTAATTTTTTTATTATATATTTATATTGATTTCAGAGAGGAAGGGGGAGGAAGAAAGAGATGGAAACATCAATGATGAGAGAGAATCAGTGATTGGCTGCCTCCTGTACTCTCCCTACTGGGACTGAGCCCACAACCTGGGGCATGTGCCCTGACCAGGAAATAAACCGTGACCTCCTGGTTCTTAGGTCGACACTCAACCACTAACCCACACAGGCCGGGCTCTCTTAATTTTGTATACTTTTCTGTATGGCTTTAGCTTTCTAACTGAAAATTGCATTCATTACCTACTGCTATGGTAATGCTGCCACAAGCCCTCCGTGGCCTGCAACAGTAAGCATTTATTGCTCACACTCGGTTGTTGATTAGGTGGCGCTGCTGATCTTGGCTGGACTCTCATGTCTGGGCATAGACTGGCTGATCTAGCCTGGCCATGACTGGGACAGTGAAGGTGACTTTGTGCCACATTATTTCTAATCCTGTGGGAGAGTCCATCCTGGAGACATGCTCATGACAATGGCATGAATGCAAATAAGTCCAGTCATGGAAGCAAATTTCAAGTTTCTGCCCCATCACATCTGTTAACATCCCATTTTCCCAAAACAAGTCATGCAGCTGAGCTCACAGTCCAAGTGAGAGACACTTATAAATTACATGGTGAGGAGTGTGGGTACAGGGAGAAAGGAGTAAAGAATTGGGACCATCATTGTAATCTCCTACAAATGTGTTCTAACTTTATATTCAGAAAAAGCAGTAAAGCTGGTACAAGATGGCTGCCAGAGCTCCAGCCCCAATCCTCCAGCTGGTACAGGTGAGAGACGCCTGTGGAAAGGGGAGGCGGCCATTTCGGCCCCGGAAGAATCTCAAAGCATCTTATTGGCTCTGATGGGTCACATGCCCACCTCTGACCAAATCACTAAGGCTGAGGGACCAGTGTTCTGATGGGCCACTCCTGATCACCGCCCACTTTGGGGGTTGGGGTGGACTTGTCTGGACTGAGAGCTGGAGAGGGTGCTCTTCAGAGGAATACCAAGGACGCTGCCGGAGGGGCCGACTTAGATAAGATGGCCCAGGGGCTCCTGAGACGAGGGCTGGAGTGCCCTTCATCAGCACGGGGGATGGTCCCAGAAGACACTGAGGGAGTGGGGAAGTGAAGGGGGAGGGAAAGAAGCCAGTGAGGTGTGTCCATGAGTGGGGGGACCGGGGCTCCGTCTCTCTGGGACCTCCGGGAGGCTGCTGACTGTGTCTCAGAGCTGCCCCCGAATTCCCTGAGAAGTGAGGACACGGGTGTTCATCCCCCAATTCCAGTCATCATTGCCAAGGCCTGCCCTGTGGGCATCAACTCTCCATACACCCTCTGCTCAGGGGAAGCTGGCCCCTGTGGCCAGAGAATGCCTCGGGCAGAGTCTCCGGTGCTGGCAGCGAGAGGCTGGGACTGGTGAGTGGGAGAGGATATGGGCGGGGCATCAATAGTGTCTGCTGCAGAGGGAAAAACAGGTCATGGTGCCAACCAGCTGTTAGGACAGGGGCTCATTTTGGTCTGGGTCCTTCTCTCAAGGAAAGGAGGCCATAGGTGCCGCCTCTGGGTAGAGTCCCAGAGAAGAAGAAAGCAGAGGGAGAAGGGACAGGCTGTGGAGTAGGGCAGATATGAGGGGGCATACAGTGTCCTCACGTGCTGGCTGTGAGGCCTTGGGCAAGTTACTTCACCTCCCCGAGCCTCAATCTCCTCATCTATAAAATGGGAACATATAGGGTTGTTTGAAGATTAAATGAGATAACTGATTACATAGCACTGAGCACATGGTAATCAAAGAGTTGGTTCAAGTGATCTTTGACAAAGGAACAAAGACAATTTGATGGAGAAAGAACAGTCTTTTCAACAAATGGGGCTGGAACAACTGCACATCCATTGGAGAAAAGAGAAAGAAAATAAAGAAAAAAAGAATCTAGACATAGACTTTCTACCTTTCACAAAAATAACTCTAAATAGACCATGGACCTAAATGTACAACGAAAAACTATAAAATTTCTAGAAGATACCATAGGAGAAAATCTAGGACCTAAGTTTAGCAATGAGTTTTTAGATCAACATTTAAAGCATGATCCATAAAAGAAAAACTTTGTTAAGTTGGACTTTATTAAAATTTAAAACTTCTGCTCAAAAACAAACAAACAAACCACTTAAGATCATTAAAAACTAAGCCAAAGACTTGGAGAAAAATATTTGCAAAGGATTTATATCCAAACTATACAAAGAATTTTTAAAACTCAACAAGAAGATAGCAACCCAATTTTAAAATGGGCAAAAGATCTCAACAGATCATATATATACATACAGATGACCAATAAGCACATGGAAAGATGCTTAACTAACATGGCTTTAAGGAAATTGCAAATTAAAACAACCATGAGATGCATATCTACTAGATGGGCTAACATTTCAAAAACTGACAGTGCCAAATGCTGGCGAGGATGCAAAGCCATGAGGACTCTTGCTCATTGCTGGTGGGAATGCAAATGGCGCAGCCACTATGCAATACAGTTTGGTTTTTAAAATATATAATTTTTTACTTATTTTAGAGAGAGAAAAAGGGAGAGGGATAGAGAAATAGAAACATTGATGAGAGAGAAACATTGATAGGCTGCTCCTGCACGCCCCCTACCAGGGATGGAGCCCACAACCCAGGCATGTGCTCTGACTGGGAATCAAACCAGTGACCTCTTGGTTCATGGGCTGATGTTCAACCACTGAGCCACCTGACCAGGCCAGTTTGGGTTTCTTGCGAAACTAAACATATTTCTACCTTAAGATCCGGCAATCACACTTGGTATTTATTTATTCAAAGGAGTTGAAAATATGCCCACACAGAAACATGCACATGAGTGTTTATAGCAGCTTTATTTGTAATTGCAAAAACTGGAAGCCCCCATAACTGGTTTGGCTCAGTGGATAGAGCCTCGGCCTGCGGACTGAAAGGTCCCAGATTGGATTCCGGTCAAGGGCATGTACCTTGGTTGAGGGCACATCCCCAGTAGGAGGTGTGCAGGAGGCAGCTGATCAATGTGTTTCTCTGATCAATGTTTCTAACTCTCTATCCCTTCCTCTCTGTAAAAAATCAATAATATATATATTTTTTTAAAAAACTGAAAGCCAGCAAGGAGTCCTTTAGTGGTGACTGGACACAGAATCGCTGGTGCTCCCAGACAAGGGAATATTATTCAGCACTGAAGAGAAATGAGGTACCAAGCCACTAAAAGACATGGAGGAATCCGAAATGCATCACTAAGACTTAGTCGCTTAGTGACTAAAGTGAAAGAAACCAGTCTGAAGAGGCTGTACTGTCTGATTTCAACTATATGACATTCTGAAAAAGGCAGAATTCCGGAGACAATGAAAAGGCCAGTGACGCCTAGGATTCCGGGGGAGGAGGATGAGTAAGTGAAACCAGGTTGACACCCTAACCACTTAGCCATATGGGTCAGGGCTAAAATTAATTTTATTACTTTTTTAAAACCTGAGGATAGGCTTAAAAACGAGTGTGTTGTGATGTAGTCTGAGCTGAGCTTGTACTGTGGCAACACTGGGAAGCCCCTGGATTGCGGGCCTGAGGTTTTATTATTTGAGGCCTCCTGGCCGGTCTCCAGGCCTGACCCAGAGCAGCCCCCGATACAGTGTGGACAGCTTGGGCGGGACTGTGTATGAGACAACAGACTTCACGTCTGCTCTTTCTCGTGGGCCTCAGGGCAATGCCCTGTTTTCTTTAACTCTTTGTTTTGACATAATTTCAGACTCACAGAAAAAGTGCAAGGAAAGTACAAAGAATTCCTGTGTTCCCTTCCCCCAGCTTTTCCAAATGCCTTCGCACCCGACCACACCAGCTTGACCCTTTCCTGTCTCTTCCCAGCCAGCACACAGGCTGAAGGGCGGGCTCTGGCCCGGCCTCCTTCTCATCGTCAAGCTGGTGAGAACCACAGTGA
Organism: Myotis davidii; assembly: GCF_000327345.1. NCBI lineage: Eukaryota > Metazoa > Chordata > Mammalia > Chiroptera > Vespertilionidae > Myotis > Myotis davidii. The sequence goes on from NW_006285993.1 coordinate 212,915, forward strand.
ACACGATTGAGCGCCTCACTCGTGCCAGGCTCTGCCCCCGGCACCTTTCACCTACTTCACCCTCCACCCTCACAGCCCTCAGAACGGGTCCATCGCCACCCCGCCCTGCAGAGGCGAAAGCTGGGGCTCCGGGACCGGTGTGCTTTGCCCAAAGTCTCATGGTCAGCGAGTAGCGGAGCTGGCGTGCAGGTGCAGGCCTGGGGGCAAGCGAGGAAAGAGCAAAGAATGACTTAACGATGCAGAAAGCTGGGTGGGAGCCCAGTTCGGGGCAGTCAGCCCAGACCACACATTCCCCAGATGAGACCTCTGCTGTCGTGTGCAGATGAGATTGGCGCAAATCAGAGCCAGCAGGACTGGAGGAGAGAAGGTCTGCTCCTCACAGAGGGGCGCGTGGCATTCATTCTGAACTGCCGGGGCTCAAACACTGACCACATAGGCATGCGAGTGTGAGTGTGAGTGAGTGTGACTGCGGTGTGGGAGGGAGCACGAGTCCGCAGCATTTGTCACAGGTTAGGCACACAGTAGAATCAAGAGAGAATGAGTGTGTGAATAATGAGGAAAGAGAACTGAAGTACTCTCCCCGCAGGCTCCCACCCCCCACCCCCCATCCCCGAAAGCCAACCCTTCCTCACCAGAGGCTTTGCTGCTTCCCTGGCTCACCTTCCACCACAGAACCCCTGGGGCTGCCCTTGACTCCCAGGAGTTTGCCTCCACTCTCAGACCAGGCGCTCCTTGAGGGCAAGGTGGGGTCAGCATTCTCTCTGGGTCCCCAGCACTGCCAGGCCTGAGTCTGCCCATCTCCTACCTCCCCTCCTTCTGCGCTCCCCTCCTCAAAGCTTTACAGCCAATCTGGCCTTCAGGTCATCCCTGTAACATGCTAAGTTGGTTCCCACCCCAGGGCCTTTGCACTTGCTGCTCTCTCTCCCTAAACTAGTCTTCCCCGCCCCCGTCCTCTTCAGGTTCTCAGCTCCAGTGCCTACCCTTAAGGATACGTGCAAGCCACCAGCCCCCCTGGCCTAATAGGTCCCTCTTTTTGCTTTCTTCTAGAGGCCTGCTTGTTCCCTGAAATACTTTATCCATTTAGTGGTTTTCCCACCTTCTGGCTGCATCGGGGCTCTTATGTGGCCCAGTGGTTAGTGGTCTATGGAGCCTGGGTTCGAATTCCACACCCGCTGCGACTCTGAGCAAGCTTCCCTCAGAGGTTCTGTGCCTCCGTTTGCCCGTCTGTGAAATGGGTGGGAGTAGCCGAGCTCCTCACTGGGCAGTTGCGAGCATTAACCGAGCTAATGGGGGCCCTGAGCACAGGGTGTCGGGGTACCAGCGATTGAGAACGGTGCCTTACCGTCTAAATATGCCCGGAGCCCGACATACAGCAGGCGCTCAGGCAGCATGAGCACCCACTGGCACTTAGCAGTCCTTGGGCTGCTGGGGAGGCGAGAAGTAAAGGTGCCCAACCCTCAGCCCCAAACGCACTGCCCCCCCGGGGGAGGGGGCGGGAGGGCAAGGGGAAGGGGGGCAGGGCAGGAAGGACAGCGGGAGGGGCGCAGGGACCGGCCGCAGCGAATGGGCCTGGTCGGGACGGGCTTTCATTCTGAGAGCACCGGGAACTACTGCGGGCTCCCCGAGGGCGCGAGCTCACTGCTGCGGGGAGACCGGAACCGGGGTGGGGGGACGCCCCCAGGAAAGGTCAGCGGCCCGGCTCAGGCTCGCGGGGGCGGAGGGACAGTGGCTGGG
>NW_006285993.1:214819-222012 GCF_000327345.1 Myotis davidii
GAGCGCGTGGGGTGACACAGGTCTTCTCGGGCCGTCGCCCCCTGGCCCGCGCGCCGGGAGCTGGTGAGACTGTGGGGGAGAAAGTGCGGCAGAGCGGAAAGTACAGCTGGGGACGAGCTGGGGGCGAGCTGGAGGAATCTGGGGCCGCGGCCTGCCTTCCACCTTTGGCCTCCTTATTTGAATGCCGTTGGGTGGACCCAGCCCTGGATGCCTCTGCGCAGGCCGTTCCGAAGCTGCAAGTCTCCGGAGTTAAGTCAGAAAGCCTCTCTCCGCGTGCTGTGCACCACGGCCATTTCCAGGTCAGGGCGCGGGCACAGGCAGCTTAAATGCCCCGGGAAGGCGTGGATGAGGACTGACGGGCAGTCTGCCCCAGAGCCTCCGCCTCCTCCTGACAACTATTTGTCAAACCTCGGGAATGAAGGAATCCTCCCGGATCCGATTACCTGCAGGTTCCCAGGCCCCCTTCCGCGAGAGAGGCTCAGTAAACTCCGGAATCTGGCTGTAAAAACAAAACCCCGAATCTCTGTTTGCTATAATCAGCAGGGCCCGGGACCAGGGACTGGTGGCCGATGCTGGGGTTCACAGCGTGCCCCCAGACCGGCTCTCACCTGCCTGAGCCCCAGTCCTCTGAGAGCTGTGACCCTGCAGCTCCTCCCCTCTGGCTGGCCTCTGAGGAGCTGGAGCATTTATTCAAAACCTAAAGTCTTTTGGGGAAACTGAGGCTCGGTGTCCATTTGGCCAGGGTGTCCCCCACAGTCAGGGGGTTCCAGAGTCAGCAGAGGCCCTGAACTGGACTTGCCCAGCCTGTGATTAGAGGAGGATGCTGGGGCTGGGCTGGGAGGGGCCAACCCAGCCAGCCCCTCACTGGCCAGCCCTCACAGGGCTCCCCCCGGCACCGCTCCAGTGCTGCTCTGGGCTCTGCTGTTTGCCCTGAGGAGGCCTCCCTCTGGGGAGGGGGGAGCACAGTGGGGGTGATCAGCTCTTCAGGGGCATGAGACCGGCCTCACGGAGCAGGACCCTGAGCCAGCCGTGGAGGAGGAGCAGAGGAGCTGGGCAGGGGAGAATGGGAGAGAGGATCCGCTGAGCAGCGGGAACAGCGTGGACAAAGGCTGGGAGTGTGCAAGGCGGGTGTGGGGTGCTAGAGAGCAGGGAGAAGCCGGGGGGGTGGGGGGGGAGGTGGGCTTGGCCGTGTTGCAGAAGGTCTCGAGGCCCATACCGAGGCGTAGGCCAGTGTGTCCTGCCGTTGCCTGAACCCTAAGCGCCGCCATGCAGATTTCTGGGCCCCACCGGCCTTTGGAATGGAATCTGGAGGGAGGCGCAGGGAAGGCAGCGGGGGTGGGGGAGACCACTAGCGAGTCGCCCTGGTTACAACACACCCGTTTCCCAGCAGGTGTGGGTGACCTCAGGGTTTCCACATTCAGAGCAGTGACTCAGTGCTGGTGTTTGTACGCGGACCCCGGACCCTGATCCGGGCAGGGAGGTTGTTGCTCCGGTTCAGAAAGGAGCTGAAGTGAGGTGTCAAAGAGGTGGGAAGAGGGCCTTTCCTGGACCCTCCTCGCCTACCCCCTGTCCCCTGTCCCCCGGATGGAGGAGTTTGGGATCAAACAGCTCACTTCCCTCAGCTGCTTCCCGTGCATCTGGGAGGGGGCCGGGACCGAAGGCCCCTCAGTGCTGCGTTTCCTCACATTTGTGAAATCAAGCATCATGTTTTAGAAGATGCTGATCACAATTTCCAACACATAGTCCATCCATAACAAGGGTTTTTGTCCATCGTTACTGTCGAGAAGCATAGCGCAGAGGTTCCGGAGCCACCCTGCCCGATGCAGGGGCCAGCTTGGCTACTTACTAAGCAGCTGACTTCTCGAGACCTCAGTTTCCCCATCTGTGAAAGTACAGTGCCTGTGCCATTGCAGTGACGATGAAATTAGTAAGTGTCAAGCACACAGAACAGTGCCCGGTACAGAGTAAGCACTATGTATTTGTTAAATATTAAGAAATGAGCCCCATTGGATGGGGGTTAGTCTGCCCATTTTGCAGGTGAGGAAACAGAATCAGCGATGTGTGTGGTGGCCTTGCCTGCGGTCCCATGTGTAGGACTGACAGAGGGAGGGATTCGAACCCACTTCCCGCCCCAGCCTGTGTTCTTCACTGTCCCAGTTTGCTGGGGTGACCAAGAGGGACATCTTTCCCAGCATTCCTCATGGCCGGCACTGTGGAGCCATACCTGGCCATGTCAGACCAGACTCCCCGTGGCTAGTCTGGAAGACAGGCCGATGGCTCGCGTGACGGTTGTATGAACTTGCCCTTGCCAGAGTGGGTGGGAGAGCCCAGCGGTGGCTGCGGGTCCTGCCGGAGCCTGCGTCAGGTGGGCTGTGTTCCCGTTGCTTGTGGTGTGACTTCCAGCAAGTCATTCTGTGCCTCTGAGCTGGAGGTGCGGAGAAGGGCTTGAAGACAGAGGCCCAGGTTCAGATGTGAGCTTGCTGCTTCCTCTCTGTGATCTGGAGGCCGCTGCCAAACCTCTCTGAGCCTCGGTTTGCTTGTCAGTGAAATGGGTATATGGGAGGTGGTGTTCACAAGATAACTTTTATAGGCACCTTGCCCGTGGCTCAGTGATTGCAGTTTCTGTCCCATTTAGGACAGTCACCTCTCCATATCCTGGCACCCGGCTTCCTCATTCATTTCTTCTTCGAATGTGTGCTGAGCACGTACCTGTGCGGGCAGGTGCCCGGTGCTGCCGACAGAGCACTGGACCGTCCCTGCCCTCCTGAGCTTCAATTCCACTCGAGAAGGCAGGCCACGCCTACACTCATGCTCACAGACCCCACCCTTATGTATAATCCTAAAGCCACGGGCTCGGAAAACCGCACGTTTTTTCACAAAAACGTCAGTCGGGTGCACAACCTGCCCTGAGCTCTGCTTGAGGCCACTCGGCCTTTGTTCCTCCTCCTCGCTGAGCGCGTCCATCCTGCAGGGATGTCCCTGTGATGGGTCCTGGGGTGCTGCTCTGGACACATGGGGGGGGTGCTTCCATCGGCTGGCGTTTTGTTCATGGCGACCTTTGTATAATCGGAGGGATTCTGGCCCCAGGATTTTGCTGAGAGAACGTGGACCTGCGATGTCCTGTTGGTAGTGACAGCACCCGAAGAAGAAGGGGAGCAGGTGACGCGGGCCATGGCCTCCCTGAGGAGGGACAGTAAAGACGGGGGCAGAGGCTGGGAGTAGAGCAGGTCTCATCCATCGCTCACCTGCTTCCGCCGCTGCTCGCCCTGCGTGGGCCGCCCGTCTCCTGCGTGTCTGTGCCTTTCCAAGAAGCGCTGATGCCTGGGGTTCAGCTTTGGCTCCGCCGACTCATTCTCACCCTGGGCCCCCAGGGGCCTCCCGCCTCCAGGTGGCTTAAGAAGTCCAGGGTCTGGGCTGAAGCAGGCCTGGGTGCGGGGACCTGCTGGGCCGGTCACCAGCCGGGTGTGTGGAGCAGGTTCCTGAGGGGAGGCTGTGTCGTTCTGGGCAGAGGACTATCGGGGGACTAGCAGCCTCCAGCCCGCAGAGCCGCTCCCCCTCTGGGGCTCGCCTTCACTCAGCGAACATGCCAGGTGCTGGGGACACGGCTCGCCTTCACTCAGCGAACATGCCAGGTGCTGGGGACACGGCTCGCCTTCACTCAGCGAACATGCCAGGTGCTGGGGACACGGCTCGCCTTCACTCAGCGAACATGCCAGGTGCTGGGGACACGGCTCGCCTTCACTCAGCGAACATGCCAGGTGCTGGGGACACGGCTCGCCTTCACTCAGCGAACATGCCAGGTGCTGGGGACACGGCTCGCCTTCACTCAGCGAACATGCCAGGTGCTGGGGACACGGCTCGCCTTCACTCAGCGAACATGCCAGGTGCTGGGGACACGGCTCGCCTTCACTCAGCGAACATGCCAGGTGCTGGGGACACGGCTCGCCTTCACTCAGCGAACATGCCAGGTGCTGGGGACACGGCTCGCCTTCACTCAGCGAACATGCCAGGTGCTGGGGACACGGCTCGCCTTCACTCAGCGAACATGCCAGGTGCTGGGGACACGGCTCGCCTTCACTCAGCGAACATGCCAGGCGCTGGGGACACGGCTCGCCTTCACTCAGCGAACATGCCACGCGCTGGGGACACGCAGCCAAGCGAGGGCTCTTGTGGAGCTGAGTCTAGTGAGGGAGGTGACTCCAGGAGGTGACTTTTGGGCTAAGACCTGAAGTAAAGACGCGCGACTACCCTCCGGAAAAGAGTGCTCTGGAGGAGAACAGCAAGTGCCAAGGCCCTGGGGTGGGGACAGGCTCGGTGTGGGACCCGCCACAAGGAAGCCGGTGCGGTTGGATGGGACAGCCAGGCGGGGAAGGCGGGGCCATGGGGAGACAGGGCCGGTGCCTCCGTGGTCTCACTCCACGTGTAGAAGAGCCTTCAGAGCGGGACCCGCTCTTCTCCAGACGTCACAGACGGGAAACAGCACAGAATGGTCTAGTAACGCGTCCAGGGTGACAGCTGCACAGCGGCAAGCAGGGCTGCTGCGACCTGCGCTCAGGGTCCTCAGTCTGCACCGCTGGGTTAGACACATCATGGAAACGGGCTCAGTGCGGAGGCCCACCTGCTGCTGGGATCCCTGCTGGCGTGGCCCCTGCTGCGGTCAGCCCAGCAGCCCGTGGGCGTGGCCAGGCCAGGCGTGGCGTTACAGATGACCATGTACCAGCGAGCCCCTTCCCCCCGCCAGACAGGGAGGACGCACCCAAGCAGAGGGGGCGGGGAGGTGGGACGGGACGGTGAGGCCCCGCTCCATAGCAGGCGCTGTGCTGGGGCGAGGTGGATAGACGTCTGGGTGCCCCCCCCCCCTCCATTTCTCTGAGGAGGAAGCTGAGCTCGGGGTAGATTCTTACCTGGTGACACAACTCGGCAGGGGCAGCGTCCGGATTCCAGCCCAGGGCCGCTGACCAGGAAGTCGTCCCTTGCACGTAGCCGCTGTGCTGGGCCGTCCCCACGGGGAGCAGAGGCGGGGATGAGTTTCTTGGTGGGAGATAAGGAGCGCGGGCGCTGAGAGCGTGGGGAGTGTGGAGAGGCCCGCGGCTCCCTGAGCAGCAGGAGGGGAGGCGCCTTTTCAGAGGAGGACAGGCACTTTCGGGAGGAGAGACCAGTCTCCGGCCGCAGCCCTCAGAGCCCACCGAGCTGCAGCCCCTGCCAGGCTGCCCGCCGCGATGGGGCAGCGGCCTCCGCGGGCTCGCAGCCGGACAGCTCCGACAGATCTGTCCTGAGATGGAGCCAGGTGAGCTTTCTGGGAGCGGTCACCTTCTGGCTCCGGTCCTGCCTGTTGGAGGCGGTGACCATCGCCCTCCAGCAGCTACCCAGCTCTTCTCTTTTTCAGGCTGCACAGCCAGAGTTCTTTAGCCAGTCTTCCTGACGCAGGGCAGGGTGAGAGCTCAGTCTGGCCTTGGACGTGATCCAGTGGTCAGAGTCCCCTCTAAAGCCCATTGCTTCCCGCACAGCCTGCCCAGTCAGAGGGGAGGGGAGACTCTCACCGCCTTGGATCTGGAGCTCATGCCCCCCCGGCCCCCACCCGTCTACAGTGGGATGAGAATAACAGCCATCACCTGCCGTGTTCCTCGATTGGGAAGGTGGAGCCAGCCTGTCCCCAGATGGCGCCTCCTTCCAGGGTCCACGAAGGGGGCCCGGCACCGGCCTCTCCTGTCCCTCTAATGGCCGGAGGGGCTGGGGACAGGCCGGGCAGTTGTGGTGCCGTCTGCGGACCTCAGGAAGGAGGCCCCCTGAGAGCCGGACTGTCGCTAACAGCCACAATCTAATCAGTGCCCCGAGGCCTGACGTCATGTGTCTTGTCTCCCAGGAAATGAGTAATAACCGTGGTAATGCCCCAATTACCGGCTCCCGGAGGTCAGCTCTCCGGTGGCCCATCAGGCCTGCATTGGGGTGTTAAGGGGACTCCAGGCCAGGAGTGGTCAGTGTTTGCCCAGCAGTGAGAGGCGGAAATGCCAGCTGACCAGGCGCCCTGCGCACGGCCGCGGGTGTTTGTTCAGTCCTTCCATTCACAGGGATCTGTGGGTCCTGCCCTGTGGGCACTGGCCTGGGCTCTGGGGCCACAGCAGGAAGGTGGCGGACACGGGCTCGGGCCCCGTGGGAGCTGGCGTCCGGCGGCATCTGGACAGTGACCAGGAAGGGTGCGTGTGTGAAGTGCTGCAGGAGGAAGTGCTGTGCAGAGAAATAAAGCAGGAGCAGGGCTTGTAGGGCTGCCGGCTCAGCCTCCTCCCCCGGCCTCCGGGGCCTCCCAGATGGAGTCGCCTGTGCCTCCCCAGGGCCCCACTGGCTGCTTGGACTCGGCGTGTCCACAGCCGGCACAGGTGTACACACTGCCATAAAGTGGCCGTTGGCACAAGATGCCAGCCTGTCCCCGAGATGGCGCCTCCCTCCAGGGGTCCGGCCCGCCCGTCCATGGAGGAGGCCCCCGCTCCAGCCTCTCCTGCTCCTCTCAGAGTCGTGGCTCACTGCAAGGCCACCAGCCTTCAGCCACCAGGACATGTGGCCTCCCGGTTGGCTCCAGGGCCACCCCCGCGTGAAGTCACGTGTCTGCAGTGTGGCGGAGTGTGTGGTCTCCCCCAGCAAGCCGGCTCCCTTCCTAGCGCCACTGCCCGCCAAGGCCACCTCCACCCCCAGCTGCCACCAGCAGCCATGACTCTGCCACGCCCACTCCCAGACAGGGAGGAGCCTGCCCCTCCCCCAGCGCCAGCGCCGTCCTCCTGCCCCGGGGGTGGTCCACGCACACAGGTGGATGGGGTTTCTGGAAGCAGCCTGTCCTGTGGGACCTCCCTCAGGGCCCCGCTGCCTGGGGGCGTCAGGACTGCACGCCAGGCCTGCAGACTGTCCCTGGCCCTGCTCCATCCTGACCTCTCCTTCCCATCGCCACAGCCAAGGGCCCGGCTTGTGTGGCAGGAACTGGCTGTGCCCCCTCCTGGCCCTTCGCCCGCTCTTCACTTGTCCCTCCCCTCCTCCTTCTCTCCCAGGAGCCTTCAGAATCTGTGAAATCTCTATATAAAAGGCTAATATGCGAAGTGTCCCCTTGGGAGTTTGACCGGGAGAACAGGAGTTCGATCGCTTGCTATGATGTGCACTGACCACCAGGGGTGGCGCAGAACATGGTGGGTGACCAGTGGCTGTAGTGG
>NW_006285993.1:222097-226074 GCF_000327345.1 Myotis davidii
GTGTACCAGGCCTCTAGCGGGTTTAATAATCGTACTCACCTCAGGGGGGGCCTTAGACCATCTGAACAGCGAGAGACATGGAGGGCCTCAGTGAGGACACAGTGACAGGCACGTGGCCGTGTACGGAGTGCCCACTGTGTGCCAGCCCCGAGATTGGGGTTCAGGTTCTGTGGGTGAAGCACGTCCCCTGCCCTCAGGGAGCCGCAGTGCCCTCTGGGACATTCTTCCCCCTCTCCACACTCCCCACCTCCCCTGGAGGGTTCTGTTCGTCCTCCGGGGGTCACCCAGGAGGAGCAGCGTGCCCCTCACCCACGGCGCCTCCTGCTGCCTCTTAGACTTTCTGAGGGTGCTGTCCCCTGCTCTCTGCGGCCTGCTTCTCACGCGGTTCCTCCAGGGTCCATGCCACCGGGTCAATGGCCACTCCTCCTGCTCAGGGCTCCGGCCTCGGCCTCGTTCATCCCCTTCTCCTCTCACCCACCCCCAAGTTCCACTCCGTCAGCAAACCCTGTGGGCTTCACCTTCAGCCAGACCTAGGCCGCAGCCCCTGTCCCCAGTCCTTCCCCACAACCCTGTGCGAGCCCCGCACCTGCTGCCCGGACCAGTCCGGCGACCCCCTCACTGGGCCCTGCTTCTGCCCTGGGCCACACAGCCAGGGGGATGGTTTGGAAAGTCTCACAGTGTCATGTCTCTGCTCACACCTCCAAGTAACTTCTCTTCTCACTCAAATATTTGTCAAAGGGAAGAAGGAAGAAAGGAATGAGTGAGTGAATGGCCTTGTTCGCATCTATAGTACCTGGCACATAGTAGGTGCTCAGAAAACACCTGCAACAAGGACACACAGGACAGGGGTGAATGGGCGAGGACCTGGAGCACACAGTAGGTACACAGGAGCCTGGTGGGCTCCGTTGGCTGAGTTCCTGATTCTCGCTCCTGGTTCTTGCTCCAGCAGAGCCCGCATGCCGCCAGCCCTCCGATCACTGGCTGGGTGGGAGGCGGGGCAGGCAGGCGGAGCCCACGCCATCTAGGGCCCTGGTCTGGCCTGTCTCGCTGTCCTGGGTGGGGCTGTTGATGCAGCTGCCGGTTCTGGGAACCCCGGCCAGGCAGCGGTTACGGGAAGGCAGCTGCCTCAGGGAGAAGTGTGTCCCTGGCCCCCTGCCATACCGCCCGCTGTCCCCAAGGCCGGAGGAAGCTCCAGGCTGGCCTAAGACTGGAGTTTTAGGGACCAGTGGCTCCCCAGGGAGGCCACGGCAGCCTGAGTGTCGCTGGCTTCCTCCACAGGCCTCTTGTCCTGGGACTGGCTGCGTCCTGTCTGCCGATCCAGCCCCTTTGCGCTGGTTTGTGATTAGGAGTGAGGACAGGGGCAAGAGGCCCGCACACCCTCTGGGCTCAGGAGGAGCCCCCTCGGTCACTTCCGGACGGTGCTGGCCGCTGACATTTCAGGACCCGCCACTCCCCTGCCCAGATAAAGCACGAGTTAGATGGGCTTCTCCGCCAGGGCGCTTCCCTCTGAGCCGCTGTCTTCCCGGCCCAGGCTGTCACCCACTCTGCTGCTTCCTACCTCCGTGGCCTTGGCTTGTCACCTGCCCTCTCTGGGCCTCAGTTTTTCTCTTCGGACAATGACACCACATCCCAGGGTTGCAGGGGCTGCATTTCAGAGGCAGCAGGACACAGTGATGAGGCACCTGGATTCTGGACTGAGACTGACCAGGGTCAGTCTCTAGCTCTGTGACCACAAGCCAGGGCTCTCACCTTTCTGGGCCTCAGTCTCCTCATCCGGAAAATGGGGATTTTCATGGCACCTGCCTCTCAGAGTTGTTGTGAGAACCAAGTTGGTTCATACATTGTAAGCCCCGAGAACAAAGCCGGGCACCTGATGGGCATTACGAATGCATAGCAATTATAATGGGCAGAAGCTGGGTACGTACCCATGTTTAAAACTAGATGACTGAACTTGCTATTGTTGAATTTTAGCCAACCACTCATTTCCTAGCTGTTTATTGAGCACATACTGGGCCCGTATCAGGCCCTGGGGACAAGGCAATGCCCACGGCAGACCACAGCTCGGCCTCATGGGCTCGCCTTCTCTCCTCTACATGTGAAGACCAAGAAATCATTTACGCGTCACCGGCCATCTTCTACGCTCCCCACGTCAGGACCAGCAGCAGCATGAGAGGGGCCATTCTCCTCTGCCTGCTTTTCTTACAGGCCTGTTTGTCTTATTGCTTTGTCAGACCTCTTTATATATTAAGGCCATTAACCCTCCATCATGTATATTGCTATCTCTTTCTCGACTTTTGCTTGCTTGCTTCTTTTTTTATGGCGTGTTTTGACCTGGGGAAGTCGAAACATTTTTGCAGTCGGATCTTTCTATCTTTGCCATCGACCCCCTGAAATAAAACCAGCATTTACACATGTAACCTCAGTGATATGATTAGAGACAGTGATGAGTACACGGCAGATAGAAGCAGGTGCTGTGATAAGTACCAGGGGCAGCCCTGGTTAGGTGGTGGGTTTCTGGGTGCAAAGGCTGCACCGGACACAAGGGCTGGGAGTGTCAGGGCCCGTGGGACGCAAGACTTGTGGGGGACGGAGAGGGGACAGTGGATGGGTGGCAGGGGCTTGAGGTTTTCTTATTTCCTTAAACCTTTAATTTTGAGATAACTGTGGACTCACACGTGGGGTTAAGAAATGATACGGAGATCCCCGTACGCTCAGCTGCGCGCAGGTGACACCTTCCAGAACTGAGGTGGCTGCCACAGCCACGGCCTTGTGCAGCTCGCCCCGCTGTCCTGCACTCGCTCGCATGCAGGCCTTTAGTTCTGTGCAGTTTTACCACACGCACAGCTGTGTCTCCGCCCCCACAGGCAAGACACAGAGCGGTCTGTCCTCACAGGGATCCCTCCCTGGGTTGCCCTTTATAGCCACACCGCCCTCCCTGCCTGCCTGTCCCCACTTACCCCGCAGTAACCTGCGCGCCCTCTCCAGTGCTGCCATTTTGGGAACGTACCACACCGAAATGGTACATACGTGGAATCGGGCAGAGCGTCCCCTTGGATTGGCAGCTGTCGCTCCCAGGCGTGGACTGTGTCCTGTGTCGGGGATGCTCCTCCTGGGTGGGCCGTGACCCCTGGGGAGCTGTGCCTCTGGCTGAAGACACCTTCAGGAGCTGAGGCCAGTGAGGGACATGAGCGGGCAGTTCGTGGCCTGGGTGCCAGTGGCATGGAGAAGGCTGGGGTGACCCGGGTCTGTTTTAGTCCGCATCCCCTTATTCTCTCGGCCCCACTCTGGGCTGAGGAAGATCCTGCCACAACCCTGTTTAAAGACCCTCCCATCTGCTCATTGCCCAGAGGAGGGGCCTCTGACCTGGAGTCCTCCCTGGGCTCAGGGATCTGTGGACCCCTAAAGTGGAAGGCAGAGCTAAAGGTCCGCGTTTGTCTAGAAAGAAGGGTTGGAGTTTGCACCCATGTTCAGACGGACCCATGGTCCCAGGACATTAAGGACAGAGGGAGAGGCTCTGGGGCCTGAGCGCCCTGCTCACATCCAGGCTGCCACACCGCGGCCAGGCCAGTCGCTAACACCGCTCTGTGCCTTGGTTCCTCCTCTGAAAATGGGACATAATAGCACCCACTTCCTGGGGCTGTTTTGAGTGTTGAATGAATTAATATGACTGAAATGTGTAGGGAGAGCCTTAGCTGGTTCGGCACAGTGGATAGAGCGCTGGCCTGCAAACTGAAGGGTCGAGAGTTCGATTCTGGACAGAGGCAGGTACCTCGGTTGCAGGCTTGATCCCGTCGCTGGTTGAGATGCTGTGGGAGGCAACCAATCGATGTGTCTCACATCGACGGTTCTCTCTCTGTCTCTCCCCCTCCCTTCCACTCTCTCTAAAAAACCAATGGAAAAATACCAGCGAGTGAGGATTAACAAGAGAAAAATAGCACATTGTGTAGAGCGTCTATCAGTGGTTCTCAACCTTCTGG
>NW_006285993.1:226129-227093 GCF_000327345.1 Myotis davidii
CTCTGCCTGTGCCCTGATCACAGGTTCAGGGTCACCACTTCCAACAGCCTCTGCACAGACCACGGCCCAGGAGGGGACGCTGGGGAAGGTCCCCGTCCAGGGGGGCCCTGCAGCCCTCAGTCCCTGAACTGCAGCAGCTGCCTGCAGGCGAGAGGCTGGGGGAGACGTGTGACACCCCCTTGTGCGGGAGGAGAACAGCTCCACGGAGCTAAAGCGGCTCCGAGCCTTTACCGCTTAACCCAGGGGTTCTCCACCTTCTGGCCCTTTAAATACAGTTCCTCATGTTGGGACCCAACCATAAAATTATTTTCGTTGCTACTTCATAACTGTAATGTTGCTACTGTTATGAATCGTCATGTAAATATCTGATATGCAGGATGGTCTTAGGCGACCCCTGTGAAAGGGTCGTTCGACCGCCAAAGGGGTCGCAACCCACAGGTTGAGAACCACTGGTGTATAGGGGTGTGGTACATACTGCATGTTAAGTGAATGATGAGGCTGCAGGATATAGGAGGGCAGAGCCTTTAGGCACAGACCTGCCCCCAGGGCCTGGGGCCCTCTTGGTGCCAGTTGTCATCCTCCACAAGCTTCAGGTCAGCAGCGTTTCCTCCACAGGGAAGCACAGGTGTGTGTGGGCACTGTCCCCTCCCTTGTCCTGGCTCTCATGTCTCTGTTAATATGGCCTTAGTTGGTGTTTTTGTTTGTTTAAGTTGCTGCTTCACCTCTGGCTCATGGGGGTTTGTAGACAGTACAGATCCTCGGCTTTTTCTGCTGCTCAGTCAGTCCTCCTGGTCCCGTGCGCGGGCAGCCGATGTTTGAAATTGACAAGCAGGATGACCAGCTCCGTCTGGCTCATTTCATTCATCTTGTTGGGTTCGGCCTGCGGTTCTGGGAGGAGAAGTTGAAGGCGTTGATACATTGGAGGGTGCCTTGGGCTCGGAAGCCAACAGACCTGGGGCCTGGC
>NW_006285993.1:231748-233844 GCF_000327345.1 Myotis davidii
GTGAAATTGACAAGCAGGATGACCAGCTCCGTCTGGCTCATTTCATTCATCTTGTTGGGTTCGGCCTGCGGTTCTGGGAGGAGAAGTTGAAGGCGTTGATACATTGGAGGGTGCCTTGGGCTCGGAAGCCAACAGACCTGGGTCCTGGCCCTAGCTCTGCCCTCTCCTTGGCGGTGGGACCTGATGGGCACGTTATTTGACCTCTGGCCTCGGTTCCCTGGGGTGGAAAGTGGGGATCACAGCCCATCTCGCAGGGTCTCGGGCAGATCCCGTAAGGTCGTGCTTCTGCTGCATGTCCCTCCAGGGACTTTACTCAGCACGTGCTGCGTGCCTGACACCGACGCCGGCACGGGGACCGGCAGTGAACGAGACCACCGCGGCCTTCGGGGTGGACGGCACACGCTGGGAAGAACGGTCTCTCCCACACGCTCCTTGCCCTGCACCCCGTGGGGACAGGCCAGTTCCTCCCCCGGCGCCCTCAGCTCCGGCCTGAGCCTCTGCAGGTTTGTGAATTCGGGGCAGGAACCCGAGAGCCCCGTCCTTTCCCCTCGGGGCAGAGCTGCAGAAGGCGCGTGGCCTTGCTCGGTCCCGCTCCGGGCGATGCTAACTCTGACCACGTGGTGAAGGTGGTGCCTTCCAGGCTTCTGTGTGTAAAGTTATGCACAATTATATATGCAGATTATGTAAAGTTATGATGTTAGTTACTCGACTCATTAACTAGTAAACAACTAACACGAGGTTGGTGGGGAGCTAGAGGCTGCCGTGGTGATGAAAGCTGCCCCTGTTCCCCGACTTGTGACCTGTCACTGCAGACTCCTGCACCCCTCCTCTCACTCCCATGGAGGGGGGAGAGGCTCCCGTCACCACCGCTGCGCTGGCCAGCCATGAGCCTGCTTCTGGCTGAGGGGTGCTCCGGCTGTGGAAGCACACTGACAACCAGGGGGTAGCTCCTGCATTGAGTGTCTGCCCCCTGGTGGTCAGTGCACTTCATAGTGACTGGTCATTCTGGTTGTTCTGCTGTAATGGTCGCTGGGCTTTTAATATATATATACATATTTATATATATATATAAATTATATCAAATTATAATGTTAGTTATTCTGACTCATTAACTAGTAAATAACTAACACGAGGTTGGTGGGGAGCTAGAGGCTGCCGTGGTGATGAAAGCTGCCCCTGTTCCCCGACTTGTGACCTGTCACTGCAGACTCCTGCACCCCTGCTCTAACTCCCGGGGCTACAGCTGGTTTATATAATGTCCTTGTGATGCTGCCGTTGTGCCCATGTGGGCCAGTGGGCACCGTCCGAGCTGACTCCTGCCCTTCACCGTGTCCCCAGCATTCCTGAGCTCATCCTTCCTGGCACAGCGAGTCCAGGCGGGCACCTCCCTGCCCCTGGAGCCAGAATTTCCCCCGGGGCGCTGGTTCCTTTCAAAACAGAGTAGGATTGAGAAGCCATGACCTGGGCGCCGGACACATGGTGACCGATGCCCCGCTGGGTCCTGGCGGACGAGGGGCGCTGTGGCGGCCGCTGGCAAAATGGAAGCAGGGTCAGCGGATTGGATTGCGTCGTGCGTCCGTGTAGTTTCCTGACTTTGCTGGTTGCGTTGTGGTTATCAGAGAATGTCCTTGTTTCCCTGAAATCTACCCCGGAGTATCGAGGGGCAGTTTATTCCTGTGCATAAGTAAATAAGAGAGAGAGGCTGAGGGAGGGAAATGAACGGAAAGGACGGGAGAGGAAAGGGTGGGGTGGGCCTGAGCGGGGGTTGTTGGAGGAGCAGCGGGAGTGGAGGCCAGCGGGTGGCAGGAGCCAGGTGCACAGCTGCCGGGCTGGGGGCAGGGGCGGCGCTGGCCGAGCCTTCGCGGGGGATGAAGACCCCGGAGCTTGGCTCAGGGGCTGGGGCGCAGCTTGGCACAGGGGCTGGGGCTGCTGCTGTGGCTCCAGCCCCCACCGTGCTCCCCACACGGCAGAGTGCGCTAGGGCCGCGCCTCCTCTGTGCAGGGCACCTGCAAGCGGCATCCGTCACTCCCGGTGCAGGTAGAGCGGCCGGAGCCCAGAGGCAGTGACTGGGCAGCACATGGCTACCGAGTGGCAGG
>NW_006285993.1:234287-235578 GCF_000327345.1 Myotis davidii
TGGGGCTTTAGGAGATGATCGGGTAAACGGGTGGTGAGGCCCCCGGGGACGGGCAGACACGGCCTGTGCGGGACAAAGTAACAGTAAATAAGGCTCAGCCCAGTGCCAGGCACACCACACCGAGGGCCGCCACTGACCTGCGGCTTTGCATCTGAACGCTGTGGCGTGGAGTGATGTTAATGATGCAGTGAGTTTAAGACGCAAGTTTTCGTATGTACGGGGCTTCAGGAGATGATCGGGTAAACGGGTGGTGAGGTCCCCGGGGACGGGCAGACACGGCCTGTGCGGAACAAAGTCACAGTAAATAAGGCTCAGCCCAGTGCCAGGCACACCACACCGAGGGCCGCCACTGACCTGCGGCTTTGCATCTGAACATTGTGGCGTGGAGTGATGCTAATGATGCAGTGAGTTTAAGACGCAAGTTTTCGTATGTAGACGGTGCTGCTATTTTGGTAAATGAATTTCACATTTACCTCCCTGTATCCATAGCCGCAAAGAGAGAATCGATCCTAACACGTGAGTGGGGTACTGCTGGGCTTGTGATTTGGGATTTGAACTGTTTTCTTTCTGGGTGTCTGTACCTTCTCGTCTTTATTCCCCAGTTACGTCTTGTGGATGTCGCTAATATAACGAGGGTGGTGGATGCTTTTACTGATATAAACCACAGAACAGAAGGGCCCTCTGTGGGGCTAGAAGTCGGGGAGCGGGTAATGTGCTGTGTGAGGAACAAGACAAAGCCATGGGGCAGTGTAAGGGACTCTTAGCTCGAGCGTGTGGGCGCAGCCATCTGGCTGGCCTGACCTCGTGGGCTCGCTCGTGCACCTGAGGTCAGCGCAGGTCAGCTGCCGACCTGCGGAGGTGGAGGTCACCACAGGACTGGGCAGCCACCCGCTGCCAGGGGGGAAGGTGACTGCTGGGACTGGCCTGTCACCGTCCTCCCACAGGCCAGGCACGTTCTCCAGGCAGTGGTTGTGCAAAGCAGGCCTGTGCATGCCTCACTCTGGCTAATATTCTGCTGGCCAAAGCCAGTCACATGGCGAGCCCAGAGTCCAAACGCAGGGAGCACGCCCTGCCCAGAGCGGTGGGGGTGGGGTGGGGTTCAAGGCAAGGTTACACGGACACAGGAGTGAAGAATTGAGGCCATTAATGTAGTCAGACTAACACATTCGACAGCATCATTTTTAGTGGCTGCCCAATACTTTGTTGCATGGGTAAACCATCATTTATTTAACCAACTCTGTAAGGTTGGACAGTCGGGTTAGAATTTCCAAACTATTTCAAGGAATTTTAA
>NW_006285993.1:235607-237212 GCF_000327345.1 Myotis davidii
TGTTTATCTTCCTTTTGTTAAGTTTCATGAGTTCCCTGTAAATGTTGGAAATTAAACCCTTATCGGTGGTATCATTGGCAAATATGTCCTCCCATGTAGTGGGTCTCTTGTTGTTTTGTTGATGGTTTCCTTCTGAAGGCGGCACGCGGGATGATTGGGTGGTGGGGACCATGAGTCAGCACTCACCTGGCTCACCTTCTCTCAGCAGGTGCCTTAGGACCTCCCGATGGGGTGGCTTGGCTCTGGGCTCACGTTCCCTGTGAGCTGCCTGATCCTGGTGTGGGCGGCAGGCTCTGGTAAGTCACCACCTCTCATTCATTCATTCATTCATTCATTCATTCAACATGTATGGACTGTCTACTTGCCAGGCTCAATCAGTGAACAAAACAAAGATCCCTGGCCTTAGAGATTTCGCTGTAGTGGGAGGGGACAGCCAATGACAGATGGCTCTAATTATAAGCTAATTCTAGATTGTCAGAAGGTGGTGGGAAAAGACGATAGAGGGCAGAGCAGGGAGGGCTGGGACAGTGGGGTCAAGTGGAGGATTGCAATTTAAAACACGTGCTCAGGGAGGTCCTCCTGAGTGACAGGCGCTCAAGCGAAGACTTGAAGGAGGGGGAGCGTGCAGATACCTGCGGGTGGGCCTCAGTGGAGGCTGGAGGGACCAGAGAGGCTGGGGTGGGGCGGGAGGCGGGTGGCCAAGTCAGGAAGGACCTGGCAGGGTTTGAGCACAGGAGCGACATGACCTGTGACACTGAAAGGGACCCCTTTGTCTGTAAGCACGAGGGTGGAGGCCGGGAGGCCAGGGGGAGGCCGGGAGGCGTGGCCCAGCGGAGGAGATGGAGGGTACTGGCTTCTGGACCCTTCTGGGAGAGAGATTGGAAGTGAGATTGGAATGCGGGGCAGGGGCAGGGTCGGGTGACGCTGAGAGCTCTGACCTGAGCAGGCAGGAAGGGCGCGGTGTCATTTCTGAGATGCAGAGGGATCTGGGCTTCGGGGGGCGGGGAGTCAGATGCGGAGAGTCTGAGATGTTGACTAGACACCCCCGACTCTCCTTGACACGGGAAGTCCTCTATCCAGAGAACCAGGCAGGTGGAGGGCCGCGGGGATGGGCCGGAGCGGCCACTGGAGCACGGTGCCTGCCGGCCAGGTGTGGGTGGTCTAGAGCTGGGTGATGGCGCTGGACGGTCGGCAAACCCGATGTGCACAGGAACTCCCAGAAGTCAGCGGGGACTCAAGCTCAGGCCGTGGGATTTTTTTCAAGACGCATCTCTTGGGACAGGTGTTGCCTGGCTCTCACTCCGGGCTTTTGAAATCTGCCGGGTTCAAAGCCAGCTCTGCCACTGACCAGCTGGACGAAGCACCCCGCCCTCTCATCCCGCCCTTTGATATTGGCCAAACCCAGCAAGGAGCCAGAGGCCAAGGGCCCCTGGGTGACAGACCGTGGGGATCAGCCTCCTGAGCTCAGCCGGGTGGAGGGGGTGGGGCGGGAGCGGCGCAGGGACAACTGCCTCCCGCAGGCGCTGCAGGGCAGGTGCTGCTGGCTGGTCGCCCTCCTCACACCGCCCCGTGTTTCCCTGTAATTTGGCCAAAGGCAAGTAGGAG
>NW_006285993.1:237402-239304 GCF_000327345.1 Myotis davidii
CGGGGGCGATGGGAGGCCGGGAGGTTGACCTGAGTTCGCCTGGTCCGGGTAGAGTGCCAGGTGGCGAATGCAGTTCCCTGCGGTTCTTTCTGGGCCCCGGGTTGGAGCTGGGGCGCCGGGGCGCCGTGTGTGATACGGTGGGTGTGTCATGACGCTCCGAGCACACGCACCCAGGCCCGCGGCATGTGGATGTGGGTGGAATATTGGACCAGACCAGCGGTTCTCAAGCACTTAGTCTCAGGACTCTAGCATGCTTAAAATTAGCGAGGACCGCAAAAGCGTTTGTACAGTTGGCCTCTAGCGATCGCTCTTTACCCTGTTAGGAATTACACCAGGACATTTAAACACAACCGCACACAAGCCACCAGAGCCAGGACACCATAACAGGCCACGTGTTCTCTAGAAAACGCCCCTGTACGCGTGTGAGAGCAAAGTGGCAGATAGTTTTGTTAGAAGCACCTCTCACCGACACCAGAGGTGTCCCCGGACAGCCCCCTGAGTCAGGGCGGGAGGGCTGCTGCCAGCCGCGTTCCCTGTCTTCTCATATCGATGAATTTATATGAGAGACCATGATTGCACTGTGATGAAGCCAGCTTTATTAAAGCAATGAAAGCATGCACCTTTATTAAAGAAGTGAGGCAAGCAGACCTCTGCATCTGGCTTGTGAAGGGCAGATGGGCTCTCAGCTGACCTGGAGAGTGAGTCAGGTGGGGGTCTGAGGCATTAGATACCCTCCTGTCTATAGGTTTCAGATTCCTCTGCTGACTATTGTGGTGCAGATTAATTCTCAAGGTCCCTTTTTCCTTTGCTGTGGCCTTCCAGAATTCATGAGAAGCACCTGGCATTATTATCTTATTAAGCCTTGAGACTGCTGGCTTCTCTGCGGTTCTCAACCTTCTGGCCCTTAAAATACAGTTCCTCATGTTGTGACCCAACCATAAAATTATTTTCGTTGCTACTTCATAACTGTCATGTTGCTACTGTTAGGAATCGTCATGTAAATATCTGATCTGCAGGATGGTCTTAGGTGACCCCTGTGAAAGGGTTGTTTGACCGCCAAAGGGGTCGCGACCCACAGGTTGAGAACCGCTGGGTTAGGGAGTAAAACTGCCTTTTTCCCCTTTCTCCTCCCTCCCCCGCCCCCTTTCTGCATTCTCTCCTTAGGTGGGTGTTTAACCATTTGCTCTGGACCAGCAGAGTGTGTGGCGGGGACAGGAATGGTCTGGCTCTCAGAGCCCTGAATGCTCACTATCTGTCTGGCCCTTTACGGAAAATGTTGGCTAAACGTGGCCTAGCCCATGAGACACGGTTGGCTGTTTTGGGAGGCACGTTAGGATGACATGCAATGGCAGGGCATGTGCCACAGTCCCCTGTGCATGGGAGAGGCTGCGCCCCGAGGTATGGCCCCCCACACACGTGCTGTTACAAAATCTTCTCTGCCACGGTGCTTCCCTTCCACGGCCTCCCGGGATGAGCTGAGTCCTGGGACCGAGGCCGCAGCCAGGGGCGGGTCAGAGCCCATGTGGGTGTGGTGAGGGGCTGTGGCAGCAGGGAAGGCAGTCCTAGCCCACTGTCCCCACCACACACGCTGGCCGCTCTGCTGCCCAGTTCCCTGACCTGGTCCTTGAGGCAGGTGACCGGGAACCAAAAGAGCATGTGGTTCTTTGAGGCATGTAGGGGGACACCCATATGTGCACGACCAGCCTAACGCAGCCCGTGTCCGCAGAAACCACACGTGTGTCCCTGTGAATGGAGAGGGCGCCGTGTGCCTGTGTGACATGCTGATGGGCAACGTGAGCACTGGAGACACCTACCAGCTGGACCTGTGGGCTGGGGAGCAGTGGCTGTGGAGTGACTCCTTCAAGCCCAGCGAGCATGGTGAGTGGGGCAGGGCGGGGCGGG
>NW_006285993.1:239408-244666 GCF_000327345.1 Myotis davidii
AGGGTTCTTGCCCTGTCTGGGCCTTAGTCCTCCCCTCTTTGAAATGGGTTGGGCTCAGCAGCACCAGGCCCCTTCAGCTCAGACATCTCAACCCCCCGAATGTGAGTGCCCGGACTGGGTGTTGAGCAGGCCGCCTGGTGGAAGGCGTGCTTGCTGCAGACCAGAAACTGAGCTGGGAACCGTCCTCCACCCTCCCTCGACTGCTCAGCTGCTGCTGCTTCACATAGTCCATGGAAGGCTGACGGTATGCCGCTGCCCGGAGTCCCTGTACGCATTCCCCAGCAGCTGGCTGGGGGTAGTGACAGGTGTTCAAAACACCATTTAGAATAGGACATGGCAGTGGGCAGGTCTGGAGTGAGGGTGAGTGTGTGAGTGGGAGAGTGTGTGTGGGAGGGCACCTGTTTGTTTTTTGTTTTTCTAGCCCAGCCAACATGGCTCAGTAGATTTCTTTACAATAAATTTTAAAGAGAGAGGAAGAAGAGGGAGAGAGAGATAGAAACATCCATGATGAGAGAACCATTGATCAGCTGCCTCCTGCATGCCCCCTATTGGGGATCAAGCCCACAACCTGGGCATGTGCCCTGATTGGGAATCGAACCAGGTCCTCCTGGTCCATAGGTCTGTGCTCAACCACTGAGCCACGCTGGCTATGCAGAGGGCCTCTGTTTGTTGGAGCGGGAGCTTAGGGGGTGACTGGGGCAGTCCAGGCAGAGGAACTGCCACTGCAGTGTGCTTCTCTCCACTTCAAGGGAGGGTGTGCCATTTTGAGGGAGCTTCAAGGTCTCTTTGGGAGGAGGCTGTGGGGATCAACTTTGCCCCAATGCCTGTAAGCCACTGACAGATGCTCACAGCCCCATTGCTGAGACCTGAAGTCCCTGGACACACAGAACAGTCATATTGGCTCAGTTAGCCTGAACTGTGCACCTTGGAGGACCGGCTGGCTGACCCACCTGGCAGTGTACTGGGTCTGCCTGCTATATTGGTGAACAGGGCATCTGGCCTGCCCAGCCTCCTTCTGGGTAGAGTGACTGGCTGGCCCCGCTGGTGAATGGGGCACCCCACCAGCTTGCCCTCAGGGAGCAGAGTCAGTAACCAGCTGGTGCTGCCTTCTCCACAGGCCTTCTTGCCTCATTAGCAGTGAGTGCTCAGCCTGCCCCAGCAGGTCTGGAGTGAGGGTGAGTGTGTGAGTGGGAGAGTGTGTGTGGGAGGGCACCTGTTTGTTTTTTGTTTTTCTTTACAATAAATTTTAAAGAGAGAGGAAGAAGAGGGAGAGAGAGATAGAAACATCAATGTTGAGAGAGAAACATTGATTGGATGCCTGCTACACACTCCCCATTGGGGATGGAGCCCACAACCTGGGCATGTGCCCTGTCTGAGAATCGAACCATGACCTCCTGGTTCATAGGTTAACGCTCAACCACTGAGCCACACTGGCCTCTGTTTGTTGGAGCGGGAGCTTAGGGGGTGACTGGGGCAGTCCAGGCAGAGGAACTGCCACTGCAGTGTGCTGCTTGTCCGGGCACTTCTCTCCCTTCAAGGGAGGGTGTGCCATTTTGAGGGTCCTCTGTGGGAGGAGGCTGTGGGGATTGACTTTGCCCCAATGCCTCTAGGCCACTGACGGATGCTCACAGCCCCATGGCCGAGACCTGAAGTCCCTGGACACACAGAACAGTCATATTGGCTCAGTTAGCCTGAACTGTGCACCTTGGAGGACCGGCTGGCTGACCCACCTGGCAGTGTACTGGGTCTGCCTGCTATATTGGTGAACAGGGCATCTGGCCTGCCCAGCCTCCTTCTGGGTAGAGCGACAGGCTGGCCCCGCTGGTGAATGGGGCTTGCCCTCAGCGAGCAGAGTCAGTAACCAGCTGGTGCTGCCTCCTCCACAGGCCTTCTCGCCTCATTAGCAGTGAGTGCTCAGCCTGCCCCAACCCCTCTGTCAGCAGAAAGACCAGCCTGCCCCACCATAGAGGTGAGTGGGACACCAGTTTTGCCCTCTGTACCAGCAGAGCAACCCCTGGTCTGACCCTCTGCCCTCAACAGCAGAGTGCCTGGCCCACCCCACCATCTGACATGGGCCCAGCCTGGACACAGGGACCTGCTGCCCTGAACCAGCACATCCCCCCCCAGTGCCCTCGATGACTGGCCCCACTGCTTTGACATGGTGTGCCCAGACCTGTCATCATGACCCTGTCACTGTGTTTTACCTGGCACCCCTGGGCAAATGGCCTCACTGCCTGACATTGCCTGGTAGACATGCCCCACCGCTTTGACATGGTGTGCCCAGTCCTGTCATCGTGACCCACTGTGTCTTACCTGGCACCCCTGGGCATATGGCCTCACTGCCTGACATTGCCTGGTAGACATGAGCTGATGCATCCTGGACACATGGACCTGCCACAGAGACCAGATGTGCTTAACCTGGTGCCACCAGAAGATCGGATGCTGCGACTTGGTGGGACCAGTCACCTCTAAACACATGGACTTGCTGCTGTGAACCCACCCTCCTCACCTGGCTCCCCAGACTACTGGACTGCTAATATGGAAAGACAAAGAAACAACCCCCAAATGAAAGAAAAGGAACTAAATGAAATGGAGGCAAGTAATTTGTCAGATAAAGAGTTCAAAGTCATGGTTATCAGGATGCTCAAACATCGGAGTGAGAATTACAAACAACTTAAATGAGAATTATAGGAGCTAAATGAGAAATATACCAACATGAATAAGAATCAAGAGGAAATGAAGAATGATGTAGCTGTAATAAAGAACACACTGGAAGGTTTCAACAGTAGACTAGAAGAAGCGGATACGGAATCAGTGAGTTAGAAGACAAGGTAGAAAAAACCACCCAATCAGAGCAGCAATTTGGAAAAAATAATTAAAAAGCAGGAAGAGAGCCCAGTCAGCATGGTTCAGTGGTTGAACGTTGACCTATGAACAATGAGGTCGTGGTTTGATTCCCAGCCAGGGCACATGCCTGGGTTGCTGGCTCAATTCCCAGTGTGGGGTGTGCAGGAGGCAGCCACTCAGTGTTTCTCTCTCATCATTGAGTTCCTATCTCTCTGAAAGCAATGAAAAAATATTTTAAAAAGACAAGGATGCTCAAACATCGGAATGAGAATTACAGACAACTTAATGAGAAGTATAGGAGCTAAATGAGAAATTTACCAACATGAATAAGAATCAAGAGGAAATGAAGAATGATGTAGCTGTAATAAAGAACACACTGGAAGGTTTCAACAGTAGACTAGAAGAAGCTGAGGACTGAATCAGTGAGTTAGAAGACAAGGTAGAAAAAAACCACCCAATCAGAGCAGCAATTTGGAAAAAATAATAATCAATGGAGTCCGGCAGTGTGGCTCAGTGGTTGAATGTCCACCTGTGAACCAGGAGGTCACGGTTTGATTCCCGGTTGGAGCACGTGCCTGGGTTGCAGGCTATATCCCCAGTGTTGGGCTTGTAGGAGGCACTGATCAATGATTCTCTCTCATCATTGATGTTTCTTTCTATCTCTCCCTCTCCCTTCTTCTCTGAAATCAATATATATTAAAAAAGAAAAGAAAAGAAAAGCAGAAAGAGACTTTAAGGGAGCTTTGGGACAATATGAAATGAAACAACATCCGCATCATAGGGGTACCAGAAGGAGAAGAAGCCGAGCAAGGAATAGAAAATCTGTTTGAAGAAATAATGTCATAAAACTTCCCTGACTTGGTGAAGAAAAAGTCACATAAGTTCAGGAAACGTAGAGTCCCAATCAAGATGAACCCCCAAAGATCCACACCAAGACACATCATAATTAAAATAGCAAATGTTAAAGACAAAGAAAGAATCTTAAAGACTGCAAGAGAGAGACCGAAAGTTACCTACAAGGGAGCTTCCATTACACTATCAGCTGATTTATCGGTAGGAACACTTCAGGGCAAAAGGGAGGGGCATGAAGTATACAAAGTAATGAAAAGCAAGGGACTGAGTCCAAGACTGCTCTACCCAGCAAGGCTATCACTCAAAATTGAAGGTGAAATTAGGAGCTTTGCAGACAAAAAAACAACAAAACAAAACAAAAAAACAAACTAAAGGAATTTATTACCACTAAACCAGCAATGCAAGAAATGCTAAAGGGACTGTTGTAAGAAGAGATAGAAAGAGAGGGAGAAACACAGGCATAAAGAATTAAAATGACAACAAACAAGCACTTCTCAATAATAACCTTAAATTTAATTGGATCAAATGCTTTAATAAAAAGATATAAGGTAGCTAAATAGATAAGAAAACATGACCCATATATATGCTGTCTATAAGAAACCCACCTCAGAACAAAAGACTCACACGGAATGAAAATGAAGGGATGGGAAAAATGTTTCCATGCAAATGGAAATGGAAAAAAAAGGAAAGCTGGAGTAGCAATACTCATATCTGACAAAATAGACTTCAAACTGAAGGCCGTAACAAGAGACAATGAAGGCCATTTCATAATGCTAAAAGGATCGACACAACAAGAGTACCTAAACATATGTGCACCCAATATAGGAGCACCTAAATATATAAAAACACTTCTAGAGGACTTTAAGGGAGAGATTGACAGCAATGCAATCATAGTCAGGGACTTTAACACATCAGTGACATCACTGGTTAGATCTTCTAGATAAAAAAAAATCAACAAGAAAACAGGAACCCTAAACGACACACTAAATCAAATGGATTTAATAGACATTTACAGAACATTTCACCCCAAAGATACAGCGTATACATTCTTCTCAAGTGCACAGGGGACATTCTCAAAGACAGACCACATGTTAGGATGCAAGCTAAGTCTTGACAAATTCAAGAGGATTGAAATCGTATCAAGCATCTTCTCGGATCACAATGGTATGAAACTAGAGATCAACTACAACACCTCCCTCCTCCCCCCAAAAAAACCCCACCCACATTCAAACACATAGAGGCTAAATAGCATGTTATTAAACAATGAATGGGTCACTAACAAAATCAAGGAAGAAATAAAAAACTTCCTGGAAACAAATGAGAATGAACACACACAACCCAAAGCCTATGGGACACAGTGAACGCAGTCCTGAGAGAGAAGTTGCTAGCACGACAGGCCTACCTCAAGAAACAAGAAAAAGCACTCGTAAACTATTTAACCCTACAACTAAAGACAGAAAGAGAACAGCAAGAAAAGCCCGGAGGACGTAGAAAGAAGGAAATAATAAAGATCAGAGAGGAAATAAATGACATAGATTCTAAAAATACATACCAAAAAA
>NW_006285993.1:245528-250629 GCF_000327345.1 Myotis davidii
CCAGGATGGAGGGCTGGGACAATATCCACAAATCAATAAACCTAATATATCACATAAACAAACTGAAATACAAAAATCACATGATCATATATATAATTGATGCAGAAAAAGCATTTGACAAAGCCTAACACCCATTTTTGATATAAAAACTCGCAGCAAAGTCATAGGAATCATACCCTCAACATAATAAAGGTCATATATGACAAACCTACAGCCAACATCATACTCAATGGACAAAAACTAAAACCATTTCCCCTAAAAACTGGAACAAGACAGGACTTCCACCACTTTTAATTCAACATAGTACTGGAGGTCCTAGCAATAGCGATCAGACAAGAAGAAAAGATAAAAGGCATCCAAATTGGAAAGGAGGTTGTAAAACAGTCATTATTCACAGATGACATGATATTGTACATAGAAAACTCCAAAGACTCCACCAAAAAACGACTAGACTTAATAAAGGATTTGGGCCATGTAGCAGGATACAAAATTAACACCCAGAAATCGTTGGCGTTCTTATACAACAACTAGAGGTCTGGTGCATGGATTCATGCACAGGTGGGGCCCCTCAGCCTGGCCTCCATCCTCTTGCAATCCAGGACCCCTTGGGGGATCTTGGACTACCGAAACCCAGCAGTCCAACATCCCCTCAAGGGATGTAGCAGTGCTGAAGCGGCAGGTGACTGCTGCTCATCCCAGCCTCGCTGTGCCTGCTGCCACTTGCTGTCGCAGACACGGGAGAGGCTCCCACCACCACAGCTGTGCTCTCGAGCCATGAGCCCGGCTTCTGGCTGAGCAGCACTCCTGCTGTGAGAGCACACTGACCACCAGGGGGCAGCTCCTGTGTTGAGCACCTGCCCCCTGAATTCTCAAAAAGAAAAACTAAAAATATCCCATTTACCATTGCTACAAAAAAATTAAGATATGTAGGAATAAACTTAACCAAGGAGGTAAAAGACCTGTACTCAGAAAACTATAGAACATTGAAAAAAGAGATAGAAGAGGATATAAACAAGTGGAAGAATTTACATGTTCGTGGATTAGTAGAATTAACATCATTAAAATGTCTACACTACCCAAAGCAATATATAGATTGAATGAAATCCCTATTAAATTGCCAACAGCATACTTCACAGATCTAGAACAAACACTCCAAAAATTTATATAGAATCAAAAAAAGACTCAGAATAGCCGCAACAATCCTGAGAAAGAAGAACAAAGTTAGAGGGATCACAAGACCAGATATCAAGCTATACTACAAAGCCTGATACTGGCACAAGAACAGGCATATAGATCAATGGACGAGAACAGAGACCCCAGACGTCAACCCAAGTCATTATACTCAACTAATCTTCACTAAAGGAGGCAAGAGCATACAATGGAGTACAGACAGTCTCTTCAATAAATGGTGTCGGAAAATTGAACAGATACATGCAAAAAAAAAATGAAATTAGACCACCAACTTAGACCATACACAAGAATAAACTCAAGATGGATAAAATACTTAAATGTAAGTTGTGAAACATAAAAATCCTTGAAGAAAACATAGGCCACAAAATATCAGACCTTTCATGTAGCAAAATTCTCACTGATACAATGCCTAGGGCAAGAGAAACCAAAGAAAAAAATAAATGGACTACATCAAAATAAAATAAAAAGCTTCTGCAAAGCAAAAGAAAACAGCATCTAAGTGAAAAGGGAGCCCATTGTATGAGAGAACATATTTGCCAATGGTCTATCTGATAAGGGGTTAATATCCAAAATATATAAAAAGAAAAACAACCCAATAAAAAATGAACGGAAGACCTACATAGACACTTCTCCAAAGTGGACATACAAATGGCCACGAGACATGGAAACATGCTCAGTGTCATTAATCATCAGAGATGCAAATTAAAATGACAATGAGGTACCACCTCACACCTGTCAGAATGGCTACCATCAACAAATCTACAAACAATAAGTGCTGGAGAGGATGTGGAGAAACAGGAACCCTAATACACCAAGGTGGGAATGCAGACTGGTGCAGCCACTACGGAAATCAGTGTGGCGTCTCCTCAAAAAATTAAAAAAGGAACTGCCATTGGACCCAGTGACCCCAGTTCTAGGAATACATTCTAAGAAGCCTGAAACACCAATCAGAAAGAACATATAGCCCAGCTGGCATAGCTCAGTGGTTGAGCATCAACCTATGAATCAGGAGGTCCCAGTTTGATTTCCAGCCAGGGCACATGCCTGGTTGCAGGCTCCATCCCCAGTGTGGGACATGCAGGAGGCAACTGTTCAATGACTCTCTCTCATAATTGATGTTCCTAGCTCTCTCTCCCTCTCCCTTCCTCTCTGAAATCAAGAAAAACATATTTTGGAAAAATAAAAATTAAAAGAACATATGCACACCTATGTTCATAGCAGCAAAACTTATAATAGCGAAGATCTGGAAACAGCCCAAGTGCCCATCAGTAGATGAGTGGATAAAAAAGCTGTGGTACATTTGCACAATGGAATACTATGCGTCAGTAAAAAAGAAGGATCTCTTACCCTTTTTGACAGCATAGATGGACCTGGAGAGTATTATGCTAAGCGAAATAAGCCATTTAGAGAAAGACAAATATCACATGACCTCACTTATATGTAAGAAAATAAATCTTATAAGTGAAAAAAAATGGCATAAAATAAATAGAAAAAATAATAGATCCAAAGACATAGAGGCATTGGAGCAAACTGTCGCATCTCAGAGGGAAGGCAGGGGTGGGTGGGAAGAGATCAACCAAAGGACTTGTATGCATATATGCATAACCCATGGACACAGACAATAGGGCGGTGGAGGCCTGGGGCAGGAGGCGGGGGTGGGCTAGATGGGGTCAATAGGAAAAATGGGGACAATAAAGATTCTAAAAAAATAAAACACCTTTATTGCTGTGTGACCTTGAGTAAGTCACATTACCTCTCTGAGCCTCAGTTTCCAGAAGAGAGTTCTTATGCCCATTTTGCAGTTGAATAAACTGTAGTGCAGAGAAGGCAATAACCTGCCTAAGGTCACACAGCTACTGAGCAGGAAAGGCAGTGTCTTGCAGCCTCCACCACTCCAACAGCCGTTCCTGAAGGGCCCGCTCATCCTGCTCACTGGTGGTCCAGGGTTATTCAAATTGACCCATGAACAAACCCATGAATTAAGATAATTTTCACACGTGTTTGTTGACTTTTTAAAAAAAATCCTCACCTGAGGATTTTTCCATTGATTTTTAGGGAGAGTGAAAGAGAGAGGAAAAGAGACAGAGAAACATCGATGAGAGAGAAACACATCAATTGGTTGCTTCCTGCATGAGGCTCGACCAGGGCCCTGGTGGAGGAGGAGCCTGCAAGGGAGGTACGTGCCCTTGACCAGAATCGAATCTGGGACCCTTTGGTCCACAGGCCAATGCTCTATCCACTGAGCCAAACCGGCTAGGGCATGATTTCAATGCGTATCATATACTTGTGATCTCACTGATATGATTGCTTAAAACGAGCCTAAGTTTAAACACATGAATCAAAATAAAGAAAAATACGTAGTACGTAATATAGCTCACAGATTCAGCCAGAAGTGTGAAGGACGAAGGTGCAAACGCTGAAGTTTGGGTTCCGTTTTGGGTTCCCTGTGGCTCCAGGTGGAAGTGGAGCGACGCTAGGATGAGTGCTAGGATTGGAACTGTTATGACTGTGAATCTGCGTGGTGCCTTACACATGTGTGCGGAGGTGGTGTTGACTGAGAACCTCAATGGCCCGTTCAGAGGCCCCACAAGCCCTCACCAGGCCCCGCTTCTCCCCAGTGAAACCCAGGGCCCCCGGAAACCTCACGGTTAACGCCACCGACTCCCACACGTGGCAGCTGACCTGGAGCGACCCGTACCCTCCCAATGGTAGCCTGCACGCCAAGCTCTTCTACCTGGTCAACATTTCAAATGAAGACGACCCCACGGAGGTGAGTGGGCACTGTGGGGGTTCTGCACCAGCTCCTGGGACTCGGGGGGCAGAGACCCCGCCCCAGGGTGGGGGACAGAGAGGAGCCCGGCTGACAGCAGCCCCGGGACCTAGAGTCCCGGCTTCTGTCCCTCCACCCCTTCCTGGTGCCCAGCGCGCAGAGAGGGGACGTGATTTGTGGGCCCTGCTCCTCCCGGTAAAGGAGGCTCTGGGCACAGCTGGCTGCCCCAGGGGCCGGGAGGGACACTCTCAGATGACCGAGTCCCACCGCGAGACCCTCACTCAGCATCGTCTCTCTCCTGACCCTGACTGGTCAAGGCCGGCGTCTCAGCGGAGCTGACCGGCTCAGTAACCCTCCCGCCACAGGAGGAGGCGTGGCCCGGACACAGAGCCTCCCCCAGGACACAGTCCAGCCCTAATTTCGGGCTGTCGCTGGGTTTCACTGCAGTGACGTTCATGTGACACTCATGGCGTCTGATACTTGCCTTCCGGGCCCAGCAGGCCCGGTTCCTTTCTATGTGAGCCATGGATGCTTGCACAGGCAGTGCGGGTCTATCAAGTAGATACTAGCAGCCGGACAGACGCACGGACACAAGGATGGCGGGGGGCCGCTATTTTAGTTGCAGGTGGGGGTGGGGGTCACCCAGGGCCCAGCGTCCCCCAGAACTGGGTTCCAGTCCCTGCCCTGCCGCTTGCCGATGCATGACCTCGAGCTTGCACTTACCCTCGTGCCTCGTCTCCTCATCTGTAACATGGGGGTCAGAGGACCACCCACAGGGCTACTGAGAGTATGGGGTGGGTGACACAGCTAGGCTCCCATGCCCAGCACAAAGGATATCATAAACATCCTCCTCCTTTTCTCCCGACTGCCACAGCCTTGGAAACCCCGTCGTTCCCCTCCCGCCTCCCGCCCCACCGCATACCCGACCTGTAACCCCTCCGCCAGAGTGTCAAGGCCCACGCTGGGCCATGCCCCGTGTCCTGGGCCCAGGCTGGCCTCCCGCGGCGGCGAGGTGCAGGCCCAGACGTAAGAAGCTCCACGTCGGCTTCTGCTGCTGCTGCTCTTCCTGGCGCGGGAGCTTTGATGCCGATTTCCGTCCCTCAGGCGTGGTTCCTTCTGGGCCGTGGGCCAGGATGTGGG
>NW_006285993.1:250708-254657 GCF_000327345.1 Myotis davidii
GAGGCGGTCCCTTTGTCCATCAGTCCTCCTCGGTGCTGTGCCTCTTCGGGGTATAGTCTGGGGCGGGGAGGGGGTGATAAGTGTCCAAAGACATTTACCTATTTGCTCATCACGGCTGGACCCAGGCCCCAGGAATCTCTCCGTCGCTCGGCCCTGCTTTCTTCCGCGCTGGCTCCTTTTTCGGGCAGGCTCTTCCCTCATGTGGCCGATGTGCCC
This sequence comes from Myotis davidii, assembly GCF_000327345.1. Lineage (NCBI taxonomy): Eukaryota > Metazoa > Chordata > Mammalia > Chiroptera > Vespertilionidae > Myotis > Myotis davidii. The sequence goes on from NW_006285993.1 coordinate 250,925, forward strand.
AGGAGCAGCTCCAGGCGTAGGTCCCAAAGCTCTTCTGTCGAGGTGATTCTCATTAAATGTCCTGGGTCCAGTTTGATGCTCACTTGCCTGGCTTGGGCCATTGGCCAACCTCTGACCCATCACGGGCTGTGGGCTGGAGAGAGGGTGCTGGGCTGTGCTCTGATTAGCCACGGAGAGTCACATGCCCACCTCTGGAGCTGCAGGTGGGGGTCAGCTCCACCCAGGCCGATGGGCTGGGAGTGAGTTGTAGGGGAGGGGAGGGTGGCTCCCCAAAGCAGACTGGGGACGGGAAACAGGGCCTGGCCGGGCTCTGGCGGTGGACAGAGTTGGTCATTGTGCCTGGGCTGGGGCTCATGGGCACGTGGGGACTCAGGGCTGCCCCAGGCCTCAGAAGTCAGGTCCGGCTTCTTGTTGGTGGGGCAGAGGCTGAAGACACCCTCCCCATGTCTCACCTGGAGGCAGAGCTGGGCTTCGAGGCCAAGACTTGAACTCCAGAGCCGAGCTCTGCCCCTGCCCAGGATCGTCCTCTCAGACGCGGTCTCCCCGACAGCGGCCTGTTTGTTAAACACCAGCCGCCACAGGGCGTCCCTCGCAGGCCCCGGCTCTCTCGTTTCCCAGGACCCATTTCCCAGTCCCCGCTCTCCAGGGTGTCGGATTCCTGTGGGGAATCAGATCCAGCTGCTGCTTCCAGCTCAAACTCCTCATGTTTAGGAAGGAAGGAGGACATTGTCGTCCTGTCCCAGCCCCCCTTGCTCCCCGGGAAAGCTCCGCTTCCCCCCACTTTCTCCAGAACCTGCTGAGGTTGTGCCTCCTCAATGTGCAGCCTCCCTCAGCTCACTTCACACAAGACATTTCCCCCGACTCGCTCCCGCCTCCACGCCCAGCTGCCAGCGGCCGGCCGGGAAGGGGCTGCAGCGGACAGCACAGCGGAGCAGGGAGAGGACCCCAGGCACAGGGTTCAGGCCACCCGCCCGCCGACAGAATTTATCTTGAACGCGGATTTTATTTCATCTTACTTTTTAAAGTTTTTTGAAAAAGTACTATTTACATGAAGTAAAAAATGCAAATGGTGGAAAAGGACTTAGGATGGAATGTGTTTCTCTTCCAACCTCAGCCTCCAGTTCCTCCTCCCAGAGGTTGGCCCCGGCTCTGCCTCGGGCGGGGCGGAGAGGGAGGCCGCTGGAGCCGGCAGAGGCCTGAGGTGTGTCCTTGCAGAGTTTACATGTGTGCAGATGTGATGTTCACTTATCTCCACGTCAGCCTTCCATGCTCCCCATAACGTCACCACACTCAGCTGCTTTAAGCAGCACACATCTGCTGCCCCATCGTTTCTGGGGGCCAGGAGTCTGGGCACGGCCTCGCTGGGTCCCCGGCAGCAGCCACGGCGTGGCCAGGGCTGCGGTCTCGCCTGAGGCTCACAGGGAGGGATGGCTGCCAGGCTCCTGTGATGTTGGCAGCATCCGTGTGCCATGGGCTGTTGGGCCAAGGGCCTCAGGTCCTTGCTGGCCCTGGGCAGGAGGCCACCCTCCGTTCTTCCCTCGTGGCCTTCTCCCAGCCAGCCAGCAGGAGGGAGGGCGTCCCAGGGAGTCGGAATGATGGTCTCACATGATGTAATCACACACGTGTGGTCCCACACACCCATCACTTTTATACGTCCTGTCAGTGAGAAACAAGTCACAGTCCTGCCCACACTCAAGAGAAGGGACCCCACAAGGGCAAGATACAGGGGGGATCCTGAGGCCCTCAGAATCTGTCTGACACCATTTTTTTAGCACAACAGGCAGCAGACAACACCTTCTATTTCTCATCTTACCTTGTCCACTTAGCTACAGATCCTGGGAGTCTTCCCAGTGAGGGCTGGTGGGCGGGGCTGAGATTGGGGCCATGTGACTGGGCGGGGCTGAGGTTTGGGGCCATGTGACTGGGCTGGTGGGCAGGGCTGAGGTTTGGGGCCATGTGACTGGGCTGGCGGGCAGGGCTGAGGTTTGGGGCCATGTGACTGGGCTGGTGGGCAGGGCTGAGGTTTGGGGCCATGTGACTGGGCTGGGGGGCAGGGCTGAGGTTTGGGGCCATGTGACTGGGCTGGGGGGCAGGGCTGAGGTTTGGGGCCATGTGACTGGGCTGGGGGGCAGGGCTGAGGTTTGGGGCCATGTGACTGGGCTGGGGGGCAGGGCTGAGGTTTGGGGTTAAACAGGGGACCAGTTCACTGTCCCTCAGACCGTTGGAGGGCCGGACTATAGTTTAAAAAAACTATGAACAAATTCCTCTACACACTGCACATATCTTATTTTGAAGTAAAAAAACAAAATGGGAACAAATACAACATTTGTATTTGCATGTGGTCCGCGGGCTGTAGTTTGAGGACCCCTGTTCTAGAGAGCCCATGAGGGAGCGAGGGGCCGGTGACTCTGTGCTTAGGAAAGATCATTATGCTCCCTGCGTGCCAGGCCCTGTCCTAAGCGCTTCCCTGCTTAACCCATTTACTCCTCACAGCCACCCTGGGAGGCAGGCACTTTTATTATCCTCATTGCAGAAGAGGACATCGAGGACCAGAGAGGTTCTGTCACTAACCTAAGGTCACACAGCCCGAAAGTGACAGTAGGGACCCTTGCCCTCAACATACAGATGAAACTAACACTCAGAAAGGTTCATCAACTCTCCCCCGTCATGTCAGAGGGCTGGTCAGTGGGGGTGGGGGGGGCCGGTTTCCTGACCCCTCTCCCTCGAGTCCGGTCACAGCTATGGAGGTGCCAAACATGCCTGGGCTGGAGGAATGACCGAACACCAGGCTGCCGGCTCTTACTCACTGTGAGGTCAGCCACGGACGGCAGCCGAGTGCGAGTGGTACTGCTGCCCCCAGCTGTGCAGTAATGTCCTCCTTCCCTCCCCAGTTCCTCGTCAGCAATGTGACCTACATGGAGCCCACCCTCCGCTTCCCAGCCAGCACCCTGAGGCCCGGGGCCCTCTACAGCGCGCGGGTGCGGGCCTGGGCCCCGGACTACAACAGCCTGTGGAGCGAGTGGAGCCCCCGCGTCCAGTGGCTTCACGGTGAGTATCCGTGGTGAGTGCTGGGCAGTTAGAATCCTCCCCCACCTCACGCTGTGCCCAGGCACTGGCCCTGGCCGAGCATCTGGGCTTCCATCTGAGGACGCTGCCACGGCAGGTAACAGAGGAAGGACGGGCATGGTGCCCTGGCCCGGCGGGCAGGCGAGGCTGCAGTAACAGGCGCCCGCGCGGTCCGAGCTTTCACACATGGAAATGCGCTTCTTGCTGTGTAACAGTCCAGCGGGAGCTGTGCCGGTCTGTGGGCGGTCTTCCTCCCGTGGCTCCATTTCTCAGGACAGAGATGATTGACCTTGTGTGTCATGGTCCCTTCGGCAGTCAGGGAGGCCTGAGGACCCTTTCAGAATAATGTTTTTAAAGTTATAAAATAACGCACAGAGGGTTACAGGGGAAACTAGTTTTATTGAAATGCAGTTATAAAAATATCTTAAATATACTTGTGATCTGGAAATATATGCTCCTCTGTTAACACATTAGAAACAGGAGCGAGGGCACTTCTATAAACGCTGTCATTGGAAAGCGGATGAGGTAAGTGACATTTTGTGATCTGGCAGCCGCACTGTGTAGGAGAACAGCTGTGGTTTCTGTTGGCAGCTGAGTGACTGGTGCTGCTCTCACCGTGGTTCGCTCCCTCCATTCCTAATGGGAGGAAATGCAAGGTGTCAGAAGT
>NW_006285993.1:255171-260233 GCF_000327345.1 Myotis davidii
ATATATATATATGTATATATTTTAAAAAAGCCTTAGCCTGAAGTGACACATCACTCCTTTTCACGTTTTATTGGTGAAACTGGCCACATGGCCACACATAGGTGCAAGGGATTCTGGGAAATGTAGCCCTCACTTGTAGCTGCATCCCCGAAACAACTCTTTGCAACTTTATCACGTGGCTTTTGCAGTAGAAATGTTGAATTTTCTCACATAAAATGAATTATCGTACATGTGGACCTTCCCAGGTTCATACAGCAGCTCAGGGAACAGAACAGACAGAAATCCTGTCCTTCTAGAACTGGCACTCGGGGGCGGGAGGACAGAAAATAAACATACAGAAAAGAGGAAATCAGATCGATCTAGACCCAGAGGGCAGTCGGTCTCTGGGAAAGGGGACGGAGTAATGAGAGGGGCAACGGTAGAGAGGGTGTGGGGGGTGGGGTGGGTTTGGAGCTGGCGAGGGTGAAGGACGAAGAGAAGGAGCCCGTGTGTGAAGGTGATAACAGCTGTGGGCCTGCAGGCACTGCTCTGAGTGCGGTGGGTAGTGAGTCCCGTGACCCTCACAGCTCCCCGTGAGATGAGCACTGTTGTTAACCCCATTGTGCCGGTGAGGAAACCGAGGCACCGAGAGTGTGAGGGACGGTCCCGGGCCACCAGTGAGGATACGACCGAGCCAGGCTTTGAACTCAGGTCGTCCAGGGCCAGAGTCACTGCCCTTGACCTCTGTGCTTCAGGAAGAGCAGCAAGTGCAGGATCCTGAGCTGGCACTGAGCGGGGCTGAGACAGGGGGGGTTGGGGGTGGCCCAGTCTTGCAGGGTCTGGGACACACTGTCCTGCAGCTCCGGTCTCCAGCCCTGGGAAATGGAGACCAGGCTGTACTTAGCGCAGTGCGGGCTCACGCCTTCCCTCCCACCTCCAGACTACGAGTGGCCCTGGGAGCAGCACCTTCCACTTGCCGTCGGCATCTCCTGCATCATCATCATGGTCGTCTGCCTGTCCTGCTACTTCAGCATCCTCAAGTGAGTCCTGGGCCGGCCCCCTGGGTGGGAGTGGGCAGGAGTCCCTCCGCTCATCTGTCAGCTTGCAGTCCTCCTTTAACCATAAATGTTTACTGAGGAGCTACTGCGTGCAGGCACTGAGGCCACAGCTGAAACAAAACCCGCAGGACTCTGTGCTCCTGTGGGAGACAGCTGTCAGGTCTGCAGTAGCCACGGCGCTTTCCACAGCAGCCCAAGCGCTGAGGGAAACAAACCGGGCGCAGGCACAGGTGTCCCGGGCGCTGTGTCTGGTGGGAGGAGGGGATATTTGAGCTGAGGCCTGACTGGGGGAAGGAGCTGGCCAGGGTGGGGCTGGGAAGGGCCTTCCCTTGGGAAAGGGAGGTGGACCCTGCCCGGGGTATGGTCCAGACAGTTGGGGGCAGGTGACCATAGACAGCGGAATTCTAGCCGATTGCCCTGACAGAGTCAGGAGACCCGGGCTCGGGTTCTGGCCCTGGCGCTGGTAGCTGTGTGACTGGCTCCTCCTTTGTAGGCTGAGAGAGAGGGAGAACGTATTTCGTCAGTCCCAAGAGTCTAAGAGAGTCTGGATCACAGTGCGCTGTTAGGTAGAAGGAGCTGAGTTTCCAGTGAGTGTGAGCCCTAGGAAACAGGGTGTCACAGAGCCTCAGTCCTCCCATCTCTGAAATGGGACTAATGAGTCTTACCTCGCTATATGAGGATTAGTGATGGCCGAGGATTGACTGGGCAAGTGTCCCGCACTCTGCTGGGCACACAGTAAGTGTGCAGGGGTTGCAAGCTCTTCTCTCCGTGTCTTGTCACCGACACCTCCTAGTCTCCGTGGGCTGGGCTTTCCCCTTCTCTGCGCCTCAGTTTCCCCATCGCCTGTCCTCCCAGCCCCACTCACTGTGCCCAGCACTCCCGCCTTCTTGCTGTTCTTTGAACGCACCAGGCAGGTTCCCTCCGAGCCTTTGCACTCGCTGTGCCCCGACCTGGAAAGCCCTTTCCCCTGGCATCGCCATGACTCGCTCCTCTTCCACCTTCAGTCGTCACTCAGAGGCCACCTCCTCAGGGAGGCCTTCCTGGATCACTCCCTCCATTCCTCTCTATTCCTTTATCTTCTTTATTTTCTCTCATGGTACTTGATGCCATAATTAACGTCATACAGTTATTTCTGTCTGTCTCCTCTTCTAGAAGGTCAGCTACGTGAGGGTGGGGCTTTTGTCTGTCTTGTTCACTGTTGTGTCCCCGAGGCCTGGCACAGTGAGTAGTACATAGTAGGTGCTCAGTATGGCATGCTGACTGGCTGAGTGGAGTCATTGGAGGCTGATCCAGGGCCAATCTGAGGGCCTTCCCTCAGAGCTGACACTCCATGGCTCCAGGCCGACCAGGGGAGGGAAGGAACCTATTTCCCCAGGGTCTCCTCGGCTTCTCAGGCCTCGCAGGCCTCCCCTGGCCTGACTCTGAGCTGCTTGGTAGGGGACTGCTGATGGGCACACCCCGGATCCTCTGCAGCTTGAGTCCTTCCTTCTTCCCTGGGCTTGTTCCACTGAGGACAGAGGCGGCGAGTCAGGAGCTCCGTTCTGGGTAGCAGAACGCTGGGCAGGAACCGGCTCTTCTGCTGCCAGCTGTCCCTTCAGCCATGTGAGCCTCAGTGTGCTCATCTGTGAATGGGGTTGGCAGTACGACCTGTTCCATGGGCTTAGGGTGAGACATCCCAAACCAATCAACCTGGTCCTGAGCCCTAGGAAGTACTGGCCATATGATCATTTTTATGGGAGGAGAGACCAACGCGTTTTTCTTTCCTTTTTCAGGATTAAGAAGGAATGGTGGGACCAAATCCCCAGCCCGGCCCACAGCTCCCTCGTGGCTGTCATCCAGGAGCCTCAGGTAGGAGAGGGCCGGTCCGGATGCTGTGGATGCTCCTCCCGGGAGCTGGGACTGAGGATCTGGGATGTTAAAGATATGCACTGGCTTTTGGATTTGCACCTGAGCCGTCAGGCCGGTCTCAGCGCTGGTTGGTTCTGCAGCCCAGTGTGGTCATCGGTGGCCCAGTGGCTACCCCCTCCCCTCGGCTTTCAGAGCCACCTTTTCAGCCTTGGGTGGGTTCCCCCCCTTGGGAGGAGATGGCCCCTGAGGTCATCTGCATGTCACCTCCTGGGGAGGTACCTGTACCAGGGTAGGAGGCCAAGAGGCCAGGCAGAGGGGGACACGGCTCCTGTGTGTTCCTTACGAGCAGGAAACTGCGCCAGAGCGCCGGCAAATCTCCTCCTTTCTCGTTGGCCTGAGTGGCATCACGTGCTCTTTCCTAAGCCTTCACCTGCCAGGAGTGGGGAGACCGTGGGCCGGCCGGTGGCCAGCCCTGAGCGATGGCCACGTGTGGGAGGCCTGAGCTCATCGGGGTTCTCCAGGAAGGAGGCAGGGGGTGCAGGGCCTTCGGTCTCCAGCGACCCTCAGGCAGGCTCTGGAGTCGGTGGTGGTGACTTTGAACCCCGGCTCTGCGACTCGCCTGCAGAGTGGACTGGGTGTGAGCGAGTGGCTTAGCTTCTCCGAGCCTCGGCTTTCTCGTGTGGGTTGTCGTAGTGTTTGTATAACAGGCCGCCTCTGGAATTCACCGGGACAGTACATGTAGGTGTCTGTCACAGGGCCCTGCACAGAGTCAGCATCATCCCTGTATCAGTCAGCGTTTGCTGTGTAGCGAATTATCCCGAAACTTGGTTGAAACAAGCCATATCTGTAGCTCTTGCTTCTGCAGGGCGCTCAGCAGGGGGGTCGGGTCGGGGGTCTGGGCTGAGCTGGGCAGGGCAGCTCTCTGGGTGGCTCGCCCCCAGCGGCTTCACCCACAGGTGCGGCGTTGTCTGACCCTCGCCTGCGCAATGGAGCGACCCAGCCGTGCGTCTCGTCCTCCCGCAGGCTGGGCCGTTGGCACGGTGTCACTTATTCCACTTCCTGTTGCCCAAAGCAAGTCCCAGGCCCAGGCCAGGCCCAAGGGGTGGAGGAGCTGCAGGTGACAGTGGCCATTTTTGCCTTCAGCCACAGCAACTTGATATTAGGGCGGCCTCGCTCATTCCCAGGGGCTGAGGCTCCGGGAGCGGCAGGGGCCTGGTCTGACCTCCGACCGGGTGACGTCAGGGCCTACGGTCTCCCCCGGTGAGCACGGAGCTCGCTGCGGCCAGGCTGGCGGGAGGCCTCTCCGCCCTGCTCATTGGCTGTCTGCTCAGTGTGTCTCTGCGTTTCAGGTGCCACCGCGGGGGAAGAGGTCCGGGGGCCAGGAACCAGCCAAGTGCCCGTATGTATACGAACTTGGGTCATGGCCTGTGTGGATTTGGAAGAGGGGGGATTGGTGTGGTGGGCCCCATCTTGAGAGTGGGGTCCCTCGCCCCTCCATGTCTGCCTTCTCTTCCTTGGCATTCAGCCCTGTTCCTTTGAGGTGTAGCAGGAGGAGGAGCGGCCTGGGAAGGTGGCTGCTGGCTGGGCCCCTGAATTTCCCTGGTGGGTCAGGCAGGTGCTGAGCCCCTTGGGGTGCACTCGGGCCTGAGCGAGGCTGTAGAGCCAAGTACCCGGGCAGCTGTGCCCAAAGTGCTGACGTAATTGCGTACTGGTTGGCAAGCACCACTATCCCAAACCCTGAGGATGCCACCATCACATTAGCCTCCTAGCACCCCCTCAGGGCCTCTGGGCCTCCCACAGGGCACTGGTTAAAGTTTAGACCTGGCACAGCTGGGAGCCCTGGACCTGCAGCCATCCTGAGTGGGCATTCCTTATGCTGTGTGTTGACATGTGTTTTAAATCCTATCATCTGACAAAGACTTTGATTTATTCAATAGTCTGAGCTTGTAGTGGTCCCAGGCTATGTGCTGAGCTCCAGACATCCCAAAGGCAGGCAGGGCCCTGGACTCAGACCCGCAGCTGGCCGAACGCCGGGAGGACGGGGACCCCAACGTCCTCTATGCTCCCCAGGCCTCTGAGCCACCCGCTGCGCTCCAGCCTGAGCCAGAAACCTGGGAGCAGGGCCTCCGATGGAGCGTCCTCCAGCACAGGGCGGCCGCCCCCGCCTCGGCCCCCGG
>NW_006285993.1:279494-280161 GCF_000327345.1 Myotis davidii
AGTTTGTGTTTGAGGGATGAATAGGAGTTTTTCGAGTGGAGACACTGAGCCCTGACCACACTTTGCTCTTGCAGATACTGGAAGACGTGTCTGACGAAGCTCCTGCCCTGCTTACTGGAGCCTGGCGTGGAAAGGGGTGACGGTTCCTCCCAGGCGGCCAGGAGCGGGCCCGTCCAGGGCCCTGGGAAACCAGTCTGGCACCTGTGGAGGTCAGCAGCACGGTCCTCTGGCCGGAGAGCATCAGCGTGGTGAAGTGCGTGGAGCTGCTCGAGGCCCCGGTGCAGAGTGAGGAGGAGGAGCCGGTGGAGGAAGATGGAGGGAGCTTCTGCCCCTCGCCTGAGAGCAGCGGCGGCGACTTCCAGGAGGGCAGGGCGGGCATCGCGGCCCGGCTGACGGAGAGCCTGCTCCTGGACCTGCTCGGGGGCACGGAGGGGGGCTTTTGCCCGCTAGCCTCGGGGGAGCCCTGCCTTCTTCCTCCTTCAGCAGGTGTGGGTGCTCAGGTGCCTTGGGCTGAGTTCCCGGGTGAGGCGCCTCAGGAGGCCTCCCTTCAGGGCAGCGGGCAGCCTTCGGACCCAGAGCCGCCCCCGGCCGCTCGGACGCAGAGCCCAGCCTGCCCGGCTTTTGCAGAGCTGCCCGCGGCCACCATCACCGACAACCCCGCGTACCG
>NW_006285993.1:280482-280932 GCF_000327345.1 Myotis davidii
GGCGGTGCCATGTGCCCAGCGCCACCTGGGGTGGAGGCCAGCAGCAGGGAGGGGGGCTACAGGCCCTTCCAGGGCCTCACTCCTGGCAGCCCTGGGGTGCCTGCCCCTGTCCCCCTGTTAACCTTTGGGCTGGACATGGGGCCACCTCCCAGCCCTCAGAACTCACTCCTCCCCAGCGGCTCCCCGGAGAGCCCGGGTCTGGAGCCAGGGGCACAGGGAAAGGACAGCCAGAAGCACCTGCTCGCCCTGGAGCAGGCCACGGCCCCTCTCGGGGACGACCTGGGCAGCGGCATCGTGTACTCAGCCCTCACCTGCCACCTGTGCGGCCACCTGAAGCAGTGTCACGGCCAGGAGGAGCAAGGCGAGACCCATGGCGTGGCCCCCCGCTGCTGTGGCTGCCGCTGTGGAGGCAGCTCCGAGCCCCTGGGGCGCCCCCTGCCAGGTGGGGTT
>NW_006285993.1:281053-281409 GCF_000327345.1 Myotis davidii
CTCGGCCCTCACCTGCCACCTGTGCGGCCACCTGAAGCAGTGTCACGGCCAGGAGGAGCGGGGCGAGGCCCACGGCATGGCCCCCCGCTGCTGTGGCTGCCACTGTGGAGGCAGCTCCGAGCCCCTGGGGCGCACCCTGCCAGGCGGAGTTCTGCTGGAGGCCAGCCTCCCTCCGGCCTCCCTGGCACCCTTGGGTGTCTCGGAGAAGGGCAAGGCCCCCCTGTTCTTCCAGCCGGGCCCCAGCCATGCTCAGAGCTCAAGCCAGACCCCCCAAATGGTGGCCATGCTCTCCACGGGGCCCACAGGCATGAGTGCGTCCTAGGTGTGCGCCCCGTTGCTGTGTGTGCCTTGGCCCT
>NW_006285993.1:281520-281737 GCF_000327345.1 Myotis davidii
GCCTGTGAAACCCCCGCCACCCCCCGGAGGGCAGCCAGGCTGGCGGAGCCGAGACTCGGAGAAGCCCGTGAGAAGTGAGGCTGTCGGACCCCGGGCCACAGAGGCTGGACCGTGTCCTCAACACTGACAGAGCTCAGCGTGTGCCGCGGCCGGGAGGGAGGCACGGGAGCGGGGCCCACAGAGCCACCTGCAGGGCCCCAGCGGCTCCGGGCCCCTG
>NW_006285993.1:282091-286979 GCF_000327345.1 Myotis davidii
GCCCCCTGCCAGGCGGAGTTCTGCTGGAGGCCAGCCTCCCTCCGGCCTCCCTGGCACCCTTGGGTGTCTCGGAGAAGGGCAAGGCCCCCCTGTTCTTCCAGCCGGGCCCCAGCCATGCTCAGAGCTCAAGCCAGACCCCCCAAATGGTGGCCATGCTCTCCACGGGGCCCACAGGCATGAGTGCGTCCTAGGTGTGCGCCCCGTTGCTGTGTGTGCCTCGGCCCTACCTGTGAAACCCCCCTGCCCCGCCCCCCGGAGGGCAGCCAGGCTGGCGTGGCCGAGACTCGGAGAAGCCCGTGTGAAGTGAGGCTGTCGGACCCGGGCCACAGAGGCTGGACGCTGTCCTCAACACTGACAGAGCTCAGCGTGTGCCGCGGCTGGGAGGGAGGCACGGGAGCGGGGCCCACAGAGCCACCTGCAGGGCCCCAGAGGCTCCGGGCACCTGGGCTTGTGAGCGAGCTGTTGGCCTCCTGATCGGTCCACGCTTCCCCGCGCACTGCCCCTGTCACACCGCCCAAGGCCTGCTTGTCCACCTGGTCACTCGGTTGCTCACGTCTTGCCCGGCCCCGGGACTAGCTGCTGCCATGTCACTGGACTGGACGCCGAGCCTGGAAACTAACGAAGCAGCGGGAACGCATTGGGAGCTTTGGGGGACGGATGGGAAAGCCCGGTCCCGGAGGCGTGGTCATCAGCCCAGAGGTGCCATCCATTCAACAGCCCCATTAGGTGGACAGGAGCAGGATCTGCGCTGTGGAGGGCACTTAGTCAGCAGGGGAACCAGAAGCACACGAAAAACGGTGATTCCCACACAGTGACAGTTTGCTGGGGGCCCTGGTAGGCGTGGGGTCCTCAGAATAAACACACCCAGCTACCTTGGGCCGGTCTGTGCCTCGCAGACACCGTGGCTGGCAGCCACAGAGACCAGAGGGAGAGCTTCGCGCTGAGATCCGGCCGAGCCGGGCGTTCCAGACGCCGACACCAGGCACCTTTCCCTGCACGCTGAGTAATGTGTGTGTGCACGTCCCAAAGATTGTTTAAACCTAATATTTGTATTTGCTGAGGAGACTGGAACAGGAGGGGGTGCAGTTTCATATAAGTAAAGGTTCTTTAGCTTTTTTTTTTTACTTTTGAAACAAGCCTACTGCCATTGTGAGTACTTTATTAACTTATTGACTCCACACAGGGACTCAAGTGCAATGAGTTGATTTAGAGGGGATCCCAGGAAGCCCTGCTTGGGGAGCGGGGCAGTGAGGCAGGGAAGGCAGGAGGCAGCAGAGGGTGTTATCAAACAGCGCCAGTGCCGGCAACTGCTGCCTGACCCTGCCAGCAGCTTTGGGAAGCCATGCACCGTGTATGCCTGGAGGGGTCCCTGCAAAGTGGGGGTGGGGGGCTGTGGTGTTCGTCCACCCACTCCCCTCTGTCACTGGCAGCAGCTGGCACGCTTTGCCAAGGTACTGGCTGAGCCGGGTGTTCCAGACGCCAACACCAGGCACCTTTCCCTGCACGCCGGCCCGGACCGCACACCGAGTAATGTGTGTGTGATATGTGACACGGCACCAGAGTTAAGTTAGGGTTTTTCAAAATGCTGACACGCCGGGTTCAAAAGGTTCGCCATCTCTGCTCTAGGTGATTGTCCTGGACATCCAGCAGGTGGTGTGATGGACGGGGCCTCAGACGGGCAGGCAGGGGATTGTAAGCTCCTAGGTCTGTGTTACTCTGTGTCTCTTTCAAAATGAGAGGCTTGGCTGTTGGAGGTCCCTTCCTGCTCTGGCATTCTGCACAGTGCTCTAGAGGCGACGGGGAGCTCACTACCTTACATGCCGCCTGATGTCCGTCAAAGTGTCTCCTTGGTTTTTTTGTTTGTTGTTTTTTTTAAGTGTCTTCTTTGTACTGAGCCCAAAACTATTGCTCTAGCTGCCAGAGTCACCCCACCCTCCACCGCCAGACACCCAGTTTAAAAGTGGGGACACAGCTTCAGGGAGAAAAAGGGACTTGCTAAGGTCAGCAGTGAATGGCAGAGCCTGAACTAGCCCTCTGGACTTTGCCTTCAGAAGCCTTCATAACAAAATATAAGAATTAAAAATAGCTATTTAGCGCCAAGCAACATGCCAAGTGCTGTATACCCACTGTGTCAGCTCTAGTAGGCAGGTCCAGTCATCCCAGTTTTACAGTTGAGGAAGCAGGCCCACAGCGAGGAAGTCCTGGAGCCAGGTCTGGCTGCAGAGCTCCAGCCCCAGGGGATGCCATCTCATGTGCAGCATGGCACCTATTCAAATGTCAGCTCTAATCCACTTTGAGCATCGTCTCAGAAAACCCAATTTAAACATTAAGCAGCAGAGAAAATACATTCGTGTGAGTGGTGGAGGGGCAGTCGGGTTGAAGTGCAACAGACTGGAGGCAGGAGTGACTGTTCTCTCCTCAGGATCTTATAAGCAAGAGACCCAGGTTGTCAGCTGAGGCTGATGTGACAGAAATAACGGCTTGGGGGGAGGGGGGGAGCCTGGGATGGAGAATTAGATAGAGACACCTCCCGTCTCTCCCCTGCATTTAACCCCACTCCCAGGCTCTGGGAAGCTGGAGAAAGGCCACTGTTCCTGCTCCCCCACCCCCCTTCTCCTCCTGGATCTTACAGTTAGTGAGGGAAAGACAGACATGAAACAAAAGGAAAAATTGCCAACACTGATGGGTGCTGTGCCCCTGAGAAAGACACCTACTAAGAAGGGCTCCTAGTGGCTAACTCAGGGGAGGGCAAACTTTTTGACTCGAGGGCCACAATGGGTTCTTAAACTGGACCGGAGGGCTGGAACAAAAGCATGGATGGAGTGTTTGTGTGAACTAATATAAATTCAAAGTAAACATTACATAAAAGGGTACGGTCTTTTTTTTCAATGGTTTTATTCATTTCAAACAGCCGGATCCGGCCCGCGGGCTGTAGTTTGCCCACGGCTGGCGTTAACTGAACTCAAATTAAAAAAAATAAATAAATAACAGAACCTAGCAGCAGTTTCTTCACAAGGATCTCTCATGCAAACTTCAAGGAGAAGCCTGCATTGGACCGCCTGCCTGCCTGCCTGCACTGTGCTGCTGCCCTGTGAGCCCTGGGATCCCATTTCAACCAATAGGACTGAGGTTTTCCCCACCCAATTGGAGCTGGGCAGCTCCACACAGCTCTATCCTGACCAATCAGGACAGTGCCTTTTTGGGCCAATCAAACTTTGAGTCCTCATTTGCATGAGGACAGACCAATCAGGGACTAAGGGCAGAAACTTCCGCCCATATAAGCCCTCTGCCTTTGCACTGAGAACTGAGTCTCCCTGGCCGAGCTGAGACACTGAAGATGCCTCACTCACTCGAGTGGGGAGGAGCAGACCAGCACAGGCCAGAGCAGACTGGAGCAAAGTGGAGCCGGCCAGCACCCCAGGGAGCAGAGCATCAAGGAGCAGAGCTGAGCTGTCCAGCGGGGAGGGGCCTGGCTCCCGGGCTGCCTCACGGTTATGCTGTTTGCACAGCCATGCTGTATCATAACTGAGCTGTGTGCACTGAATAAAGTCTCCTTCACCACACCCGACACTGGGGGCTCCTGTTGCTGTTGAAATGGTGCCAACAACCATCAGTTGGCAGTTGACGGTGCTCTACAGAAAACAGGGTCTGAGACACGGGGGGCTAAAGGGAGGCCTTTGAGGAGGTGACTTTGAGTTGAGCCTTTGGTGACTAGAAGTCAGGATGGACTAGGTCAGTGGTCGGCAAACTGCGGCCCCTTGAGTGTGGCTCTCCCACAAAATACCACGTGCGGGCATGCACGTACAGTGCGATTGAAACTTCGTGGCCACACTCAAGGGGCCAAAGAGCCGCATGTGGCTCACAAGCCGCAGTTTGCCGACCACTGGACTAGGTGAAGAGCAACCTGAGCAGAGCGTAGAGCAGGCGCAAAGGCCCTGAGGCACCGGAGGTTGGCGTGTTCACAGAAAGACCAGCCACGGCATTGAACCAGGGACAGTGGTGGGAGGAAGGCCGGGCACAATGGGGGCTGGAGTGAGGACTTTATATTTGGCTTAAATGAACATTAGCCCCACCCCCTGAGAAACATGGCCCCATAGACACCCGTCTCTTTCATCTCCCCAATCCCAAAAGGTAACCCACCCACAAGCAGGAGCCAATGAGAGGGCGGGAGCCCCTGGAAGTCCTCCAATAGGGCCCCTCTCTCACCTTGCGGAAGTGGAGGACTGAGGTTCCCCCTGACAGCAGCGCTGGTTAGCGTCCTCTTTGCTGGTACTCTGGCCCGGGAATAAAGGCACTCCCACCAGGAATGAGTTATTTGCACAGAGGAATAGCTCTTGGAGTTTCTTTGACAAAAGACTTTTTTTAAACCCCTTAAAAATCTGGTCCTTGGCCTCCCAAGCCCTGGTCTCCAAATTAGGCAGGACACCCCGAGGCTCTTTGGGGCGTAAAGCCCTAGACCCCTTCACTGCTTTCTGTGTCCCCTTCATCCTGCCCCTGCCTTCGTTTTCTCATTTGTAAGCAGAAAGGATAATAAAACCTGTGTCGGGAGTTTGCCCGAAGATCGTCTCCATACCACGGTCTCCATACCATGTCTCAGATTTACTCCAGCCTGGCTGGGGCACAGGTGACAAGAATTAAAGGTACAAACAGCTGAGAAATCTAGAATTCTCCGCCCTGGCCACTGCTCCGGGCTTTCTCTGAACTTCCCTGTGAGTCTCTGCGGGCTCCCACTTCCGCTGCCACTGTTGGTTAAGCCTGACAGGGGAGCCCCAGGCTCTGTTTCCCACTGCTCAGGTTTCTTCAGAACTTCCCTGTGAGTCCCTGGGGCTCCCGCTGCCGTTGGTTAAGCCTGACAGGGGACCCCCCAGGTTCTGTCCCCCCCCCCCCC
>NW_006285993.1:287187-287761 GCF_000327345.1 Myotis davidii
GTCAGGACTGCCCCACACCAGGCCTGGGATTCACTCCTTCATTCAAATGTCACTCGCTGGCAGGCAATTGTTAAACCAAAATACATGTCTCAAGTTATGAGCATGGATCAAAGTTTTATTTTAAATTTACAGGAAGGAAATCAGAAATAAAAAAGAGAACTTGGGTTCCATGAACGACCTCAGGAAGCGGTTTTATAGGAAGGCAGCGGAGTGTGTGGACGGCGCTGTCCAACAGACCTTTCTGCGGTGGGAAAGGGCCAACACGGGGGCCGCTGGCCACGTCGGGCGAGGGGGCACTCGGACCGTGGCTGTGTGGCCGAGGAGGGGTTTTTAAATGGATTGTATTCGCCTGTGCATTGAAAGAGCCCCTGGGGCTGGCGGGACCGGTACTGGACAGAGCAGGCTGGTAGGTCATTGTAGTCCGCGCACAACTCCGCTGTCTCAGCCTGGAGGGGAGGCACAGACCCAGAGGGACAGCCGACTCCACCAGATCGGACTCAGGAGTCACGAGGGCGGGGTCAGAGGATGGGGTGCGCCCAGCTCAGGCCCTCCCCCTCCGCACCCCCACCCCGCC
>NW_006285993.1:287864-288347 GCF_000327345.1 Myotis davidii
GCCCTGAGGCTCAAACTGACCCTGGGAGGCCTCCAGAGCCCTGGATTTCGGGGTCCCCATGGCCCGACTCGCACGCCCTCAGCCTCGATTTTACAAAGATTTTTCCTGGGAGGTGGCATACTTTGGTTTTGTTTCTTTTTTTAATATAAAACCTACTTCTTGCTTTTTTCTCATTACTACATTGGCTTAGATTCAGAGAAAACCTGAAGGTGCAAATAGGAAAGAGAAAACCACCGGAAATCCCATCCCCGGCCCCAGCACCCGGCACCATGTGGGCGTCACAAATGACTGTTTCTGAAGATGTATCTCTGTGTACATCCGGTAGAATAGCCTCTGGCACATGATTTTCTTATAAACGGTATTAATTTAAAAAAAAAAAAAGCAAGGGAGGCATGACCTCAGGGGCCGCTCACAGCAGCGGCGGCCGCGCGTGGGACGCCCATGATGCACCCTGACTCCTACCCGCCCTTCCCCCCATGGCCT
>NW_006285993.1:288418-290594 GCF_000327345.1 Myotis davidii
TGAGAACAGACACTGAGACTCAGAGAAGCAAGGCTCTGCCTCGTCCCGCCTCCGTTTGAACCTGCCTTTGCCCGCGGAGCGGTGTGGCCATGGGCAGGTGGGTGACCACTCTGACCTCAGTTTCTCCCCATCACACGCAGAGAAGTCCTGCAGCCACAGTGGGGGGCGAGGACAGAGGCCACGAGGGGCGGAGTCCGGGCGGGGCTCGTGCTCTTGTGATGAACGGGCCGAGGCACCTGACGGCACAGGACCTGCCAGGCTCCCTCGGAACCCCGCCCTTTCCCACCGCGTCTGCAGGCAGCTGGCCCGGGAGAGGCGGGCTTGGCTGGAGGCCAGCTCCCTGGTCCCTGCTGCCCCCTCGTGGCCCACTCGGGCCCCAGCGCCTGCCTCTGTTCCAGTAAGTCCAAATCCAGGTCCTGTCCCAGGGCGCCCCAAGCCCAGAGAACTAGGCCTGGAATCCCCACCCATGCGACCCACCCTCTCCTTGGTCTCTGCGTTTTCCCCACCCGCTCCACACCTGGCGAAGGGGCTTAGCTGACATGCATTGGGAGCTCCCGGTGCTCCAAGGACCCGCTGTGTGACCAGGGGCCGTCATCTAACCTCTCTGTGCTTGCTTCCTCATGGCGGTAGAGTAACAAAGCAGGAGAAAGGGATTGGATGAAAAGCAAAATTAAGAGGCACACTTGTTTTACATTGGTAGGTACAAAATGGTTACATTTAACATTTACAGTAAATAGAGCTGGTATATGCACAAGATAAAATGAATGTTGGCTCATGAGGGCAGTTGCGTCTCTGAGACAAAGATTACTACTTTGGTCTGTCCCAGGTGTGTTCACCTAGACACACAAGAACCATGGACAGGGCTTACTTAAGGCAAAGGTGAACCTTTTACTAAGGGTTCACCACCTCCCCCGTCCCCCAGGGGGGCTCACCACCTCCCGCATTCCCCAGGGGGGCTCACCACCTCCCCCGGCTCCCAGGGAAGACAAGGCTCTTGATTTCATCAGATTCAAAACACTCCACACCTGACTGCATTCAAATATCCTTTATCCCTCTTACTATAAACGTTAACATGCGTTATCATCCTAATATAACCTTGAAAGTTTTCTTTAAATTGCATGGAATTTGGTCACAAACACTGTGGGTGCCAGTTAGCGCTTCGTGCAGGCAGGGGGTGCAGCTTCCTGTTGGCTGAACTGCTCTTGAGGATGGAGACAGAGCCGCTGCCTTGCCCGTGTGGACGCTCCGACTATAACTGCTCCCTTAGCGTGGACGCCTCAGCGGGCTCCAGAGAAGACCAGGCAGGCTGCACTTGCCACCGATTGTAGAGTTTGAATCTGCAGATGGCAGAGCAGGGCCCGAACCCATCGTCAGATGGTACGAGACAGGCTCTGTGCTAGTTTCAGAGGCACCCGAGCCGCCACTGAAGAATGTGCTGGGCCAGCCTCTGTGACAAGCTGTGTCTTGATTAAGTGGTGGCTTGAGAGAGAGATGGAGATGGAGGTGGAGATAGAGATAGAGAGAGAGGAAGAGAGATGGAGATAGAGATAGCAATAGAGATAGAGACAGAGATGGAGAGAGAGAGATGGAGATGGAGAGAGAGAGAGAGGGAGAGAGAGAGAGATGTGAGCAGCATCAATCTGCTGCCTCCTGCACACCACCTACAGGGGCTCAAACCTGCAACCTGGGCCTGTGCCCCGACTGGGAACCCAGCAGGTAACCTTTTGATGCAGGGGATGACCCTCCAACCTACTGAGCCACCAGGCCAGTACCATCTAGTACTTTTTTTTTAATGTTATTCCATCATATTTTCACATTTTTATTTCAGAGACAAACTATTTTTTTAATATATTTTATTGATTTTTTGCAGAGAGGATGGGAGAGGGATAGAGAGTTAGAAACATCGATGAGAGAGAAACATCGACCAGCTGCCCCTGTATACCCTCTACTGGGGATGTGCCTGCAACCAAGGTACATGCCCCTGACCGGAATCAAACTGGGACCCTTCAGTCTGCAGGCCCACGCTCTATCCACTGAGCCAACCCGGTCAGGGTGATCTAGTACATTTTACATTAGTTCCTTCCTCTCTCTGCTCCACCCATGCACAGTAGTCCAGGCCTTTTTGCAAAGATGTTATTGACTACTGACCCACCTAAGCAGGCTGGGCAAGATTAGT
>NW_006285993.1:290663-296232 GCF_000327345.1 Myotis davidii
CAGCCACCCACCAGACTTCAGAGGAGCTCGCTCCCTGCTTCCCTGGAAGGCGGCTGTTCTCTGCGGGGCCTGGGGCCTCCTCACACCCCAAGTTTGGAAGGGTAGTTGGGGGCACTGAGCTAGTTCCCTTTGGACCTTGAACCAGGCTACTGAGACCCAAAAGCCAAAAGCCAGAGGTGGGAGGGCACAGATCCGGAGTGAAGGCTTGCTGTTGGTGGGGATGAGAACAGACCCCTCAGCTCCAGACCTCTCCCGCTTTGGAGACACGCACAGCAAATGATCGATGCAAGCGCCCGTGGCTTTCCTTAGACCGTGCACGGCCAGCCGGTCCCTCGTTCTAGCAGCTTCGTTAAGGTTTTTAAAATCCGTGAGCCTGGGCTGGCCCTGGTTCCACCCCAGAGCCCTAAAATGAGGAAGCTTAGGGTCTGGGGGTCAAAGAGAAAGGGTGTCTGGTCCGGGGAATGACCTACCGGGGAAGGGTGGGGATGCAGGAAAGGGGCGGGAATATCTGCCTCCAATCCCCGGCTGGGCTCAGGCTGAGGAAGGATGGAGCCAAAGGTTCCCCCTCTGAAAAGCAAGGGGCATATTCAGTGCTTCCCAAGATCCCCTCCAACTCTAAGTGACAGCAAGACTCCAGGGAAGGGTTGTGAGGTCTTTAGGGCAGAAGGTCCTGGAACTTGGCTTGAGCTGGGATTCAGGGCAGGAGAATGGGCAGGTGAGGCCACTGTCTCCCAGGCAAGCCCGTCACAGGGCCACAACTTCCGGAGAATTCCTGTCTCCCTCTCTCTCCAACCACCCCGCCCCCAGCACTTTCCCTTTAGAGTCTGTCTCCCTGGCCCCTCTTTTAGGAGATTTTTAGTACTTGCCGGCGGTGACTTGGTTAAATCGCCAAGAGCATACCTAGGAAGCGGGACGAAGGAAAAGAGACCACCTGCTTCCACACGTCAAGGACAGACCACGGAAGGAGACCCGGGGAGACCAGCAAAGCCAGGGTGGTCTTTATTGGGGTGTCCAGGTAGAGGAACACCCAGGAGCAGAGCTGAGCACTGAAAAGCACGAGGCAGGAGCCAGGGCTCCCTGGCGATGCAGGCCTCGGTCTCGGGGCCGGGAGGAAGGCAGCGGTGACGTGGGTGCTCACAAGGACTTCAGGAAGGCCCTGTATTTGGCCAGGAAAGGGACGGACAGAGTGTTCAGCTCTTGCCGCAGCTCCTCCAGGGCCCGGTCCTGCTCTTGCTGCTCTCCCGTCATCTGCTGCTTATAGTAGTTGATGTAGAAGTTCACCCAGTCGTCCACCATCGTCACCATGGCTTCCTCAGAGACAGGAGGGTCACTGAAGACCTGGGGGTGGGGTGGGGGTGGAGAGAACGGTCAGCGATGGAGTCAGGATCAGCCCTCAAACCCTGACATCCTCTTTTCTGGGATTTGCATTCCCTGTCTCTGGTGGTTTCCACCGACTCCGCCGCTACTCTCCCAGCTCCAAATTATTCTCCTGCCCTGCCCTCTCCCACCCCTCAGCACCCCGAGGCCTGTCCTTTGACATAATACTTGGGGGTACCTGCTGATTCAGTAGAGCATTAAATTCCTTCATGCCTATGGAAATGAGATCTTTATTAGCCTGAAGGAGCGCCATCTGCCTGTTTAGAGAGAGACATTGTAAGTACCCTTTTCCCTCACCCCTGGGTATTTCCCCCAAGCCCCTCGCTTCTCCCAGAGGTTCCTGGTGCCCTGCAGGGTCGCCTCTGCTCCCCTACCTTTCAAATCCTGCCCTGCTCTGAAGTCCCGTTTCTCCCGGGTTGGCTCACGTGAGGTCCAGCCGTGCTCTTATGTGTCAGCCACACTTTCAGGCTGCGTGTGTGCCGCTCTGCGCCAAGCGAGGTGCAGGCAAGGAGTCCAGTGTCAGCCTACGAGGGAAACGCCCCGCATCCAGGCCCTGAGGGAGGGCGATAGGTCAGCCCGGGGAGGGGAAGGAGGGCGAGGCTCCCCTGAAGTTAGAAAGATAGCAAGGCCACAGAAACAGATAAGGGAGACCCAGAAATCCACGCCAGGGCCAGGGCCAGGGCCAGGGCCTCGCCTGCTCAGAGGTGACCAGCATCCAGGCTCCGAATGCTAACAACACCAACATCCATGGCCGTCACCCTGTCACAGGGCAGGCCTTTCAGATCATCGCGGCAACGTGATGGGCGTTTTCTCCTGAGTCACAGATGATACCTGAACAGCAGCTCACGTTATATCTCTCCCTGAGGCCAGGCACTGTTTCCAGCATCTGCTAGAGCTTTGCCCTGATGTAGGCAGCTTTCAGTCACGTCACGGTGGGCAGGTGAGCCACTGGACTCCACCAGGCTGTGCTCTGTAAGAATGGAGACACAGTTGTCTTGTTGTCTGACATGTCACTAGGTGCTCAAAGTAGAAGTACGCTTTTCGTCTATTTAAATATTTTGCCGCTCTGCGCCAAGCGAGGTGCAGGCAAGGAGTCCAGTGTCAGCCTACGAGGGAAACGCCCCGCATCCAGGCCCTGAGGGAGGGCGATAGGTCAGCCCGGGGAGGGGAAGGAGGGCGAGGCTCCCCTGAAGTTAGAAAGATAGCAAGGCCACAGAAACAGATAAGGGAGACCCAGAAATCCACGCCAGGGCCAGGGCCAGGGCCAGGGCCTCGCCTGCCGCCCCCATCCCAGCATCCAGGCTCCGAATGCTAACAACACCAACATCCATGGCCGTCACCCTGTCACAGGGCAGGCCTTTCAGATCATCGCGGCAACGTGATGGGCGTTTTCTCCTGAGTCACAGATGATACCTGAACAGCAGCTCACGTTATATCTCTCCCTGAGGCCAGGCACTGTTTCCAGCATCTGCTAGAGCTTTGCCCTGATGTAGGCAGCTTTCAGTCACGTCACGGTGGGCAGGTGAGCCACTGGACTCCACCAGGCTGTGCTCTGTAAGAATGGAGACACAGTTGTCTTGTTGTCTGACATGTCACTAGGTGCTCAAAGTAGAAGTACGCTTTTCGTCTATTTAAATATTTTCCTCATGTTTTCCATTTTTACTAGCCGTTTTCAAATTTCCAGCCACCACATACTCCTTGAGATTAAGTGAAACATTACCCAAATGTACCCTGAAAAAGGTGATTATTTTTGCTCCCTCCCTCTACCAAGTAACCAGCATTAAAGACGCGTGTATTTCCTATGACGTCTTGCTGCCTTCAAAACCCAACGTTCATACTTCCTAGGACCTAGGTATTCATACTCTCAGAGACATTTGTCGATTTTCTTTTTTGTTTACAGCATTTTCTTAACATTCAGCAAAATTGACCTCTTTTTGGTGTGCAATTTATGAATTCTAATACATAGATTTATGTCACTGCTACCATAGAACATTTCCTTCACCCCCAAAAACTCCCTCATGCCACCCCTTTGTAGTCACCTCCAGGCCCATCCCTAATGCCTGCCAAGCACTGATGTGTGCTCCACCACGGCAGTTCTGTGTGTTTGAGGTCACCCTATGATGGAATTGCATGGTCTGTAACCTTTAAGCCCGGCTTCTTCCTCTCAGAACAATGCCTTCAAGATTCATCCAAGTCGTGGCAAGTAGCAGTAAGTTGTCCCTTTCCGCTGCGGAGGGTGTCGCCCGGACACACTGCAGTTCCCGTGCACCCGCTGACAGTGGACAGTGTGCAGCTGGGGCGAGCATGAGCGCGGCCGCTGTGAATATCTGTGTACAGATTGTTGTGCCGATACGTTTTCATTTATCGAGGGTGCAAACCATTGTTGCCACTAGGAGAAATAGCTGCAATACAACCTGACAAAGCTTTTTAGAGGAATCATTTGACGATACTTGTTCCAATTAAAATACGCATACCTTCCAACCCCATGATCCTGCCTGGCCTCTATTTTAAAGAAATGTTCATATTCAGCGCACAAAAAAGGCCTGCGCAAGGAATTCACCAGACAAGGAATTCGCCATCTGTGATCATGAAAAGACAGAATCAACCTGAAGGTCCTTTACTGTGGGGAATCTGAAGAAATGATGGCACATTCATACTAAGGCATGACATACAGCTATTAAACGAGGTAGATAACTATGTGCTGATATGAAAAGATCTCTAAGGCAATGTTAAATGAACTATACATAGTGCAGGCTGTCCCAGGCTCCAAGTATGGGAGTGGGAGTGGGATTAAATGTAAAACTCTCTCACTCTTTCTCTCTCTCTCTCTCTTCCTCTCTCCCTCATTCCCTCCTTCTTTCTCTCTCCCTCTCTCCCCCTCTCTCTCTCTGCCCCACCCCCGTGTGTGTGTGTGTGTGTGTGTGTGTGTGTGTGTGTGTGTGTAGAATTATAAACAATATCTACTTCTGGGGCTTGATGGGCATTTGTTGGGAAATGTAAAGAGGGATTAATGTCAGGGCGAATTTGACCTTATCCCTCTTCCCTCTATATTGCTGTTTGAATTATTTTACAGCATGAATGTATCCTATTATTTTTTGTAATTTTTAAAAAGAAAAAAATAGTGTAGTTCTGAAATCATTAGCCTCAGATTTAAATCATGCCTCCGTGCCTACAAGAGTCGCAGCTGCTCCCTAAATCTTTGTTGAATGAGTAAATGAATGAATGCGTTGCCATTTTCAGTTCTGTAACTTCAAGTCACTTCATATATGTAAGCCTCCGTTTTGTCTGTAAAGGAGGAATAAAATAATAACTGCCTTACAAAGGCTATTGGGGAAATAAATACTATTCCACCAATAGTATCGGGCAGCTACCTTTGTGCCAGGCGCTGGTGCCAGGCCCTGGGAACACCCCACTGCCAAACACAGTGCCCCTCCCCCTCTCAACGCCAGGCACACACTCCTGTCCCCTGGAGCTTATGTCCTGCTGGGGGAGTGCGAGGGTGAGAGGCCAAGTCTGAGAGGGGGCCAGAGCCCATCCACAGAGCCTCGTGGGCCACAACAAAAAGCTTGTGTTTTATTTCCAAGTGTGAAGAAAAGCCATTGAAAATAATGGCTCCGGCGGGAAGGGGAAGCGGTGGGGTAGGACCAGATGATTCCCATTTCACAGATGAAGAAACAGAAGGACAGAAGGAAATTTGCCCGAGATCTCACCGATATTAAGTGACCAGGGTTTCAAACGGAGGCCCTCTGATGGGATTCGTTCACAGAGCTGGGCCTCAGAGTTCCGTACACTCACAGGAGCTAAGTTTTAAAACATTACAGGTTTGTAACCCTTCAATTGTTCACCCCAAGGAGCAACCAAATTTTACAAAAGGAAAAACGAAGTCCCTGGGTCTCTCTGGGCCTCAGAGAGACTCTGTGTAGTTCTGAGAGAAGGTGAGGGGGTGGCAGGCTGGCCAGGATGAGGTCCAGGGGAAGACGATAGTTTGGGAGAATCAGAAGTTTTAAGCAGGGAGTCCATCTGGGAGCGGGAGGGTGTCCAAAAAGGCCAGCGCGGGGGCGGAACAAACTCTCCTGTATCCTCAACGTTCTCCTGCTGGTCTAATCACCAAATAGA
This sequence comes from Myotis davidii, assembly GCF_000327345.1. Classification (NCBI taxonomy): domain Eukaryota; kingdom Metazoa; phylum Chordata; class Mammalia; order Chiroptera; family Vespertilionidae; genus Myotis; species Myotis davidii. Next base: position 296,157 of record NW_006285993.1, read on the forward strand.
CAGGAAACAGGTTAGCAAGAGGAAATAACCAAATTTAATACATTTATAGGAGCGGAAACCCCACTTACATGAGCGG
>NW_006285993.1:296269-298038 GCF_000327345.1 Myotis davidii
CATTAGAAGTTCAGACATAGGAAGAGGGATCATTATATGACGTTCTGAGCGAGGGATGAGGGAAGGAGCCTTGGGACTTCATAGGTCATTGCAGGATGATAAGAGCAGATGTTTATTAAGTAACAGTTTTCCCTGCCATCTAGTTAGGTCAAAAAGGTTACTGCTAATCACCTCTTATTATGGACAAGGCCCCCAATTCAAGATCTAGGTCAGTGATGGCGAACCTATGACATGAGTGTCAGAGGTGACACGCGAACTCATTTTTTTGGTTGATTTTTCTTTGTTAAATGGCACTTAAATATATAAAATAAATATCAAAAATATAAGTCTTTGTTTTACGATGGTTGCAAAGATCAAAAAATTTCTATATGTGACACGGCACCAGAGTTAAGTTAGGGTTTTTCAAAATGCTGATACGCCGCGCTCAAAAGGTTCGCCATCACTGATCTAGGTAGTTAGGGGAGAGGCAGAAGGTCTCTTGAGCCTGAAGCTAAAGTTGCCTTTAGCTCAAAACAATCCACATACCACAGAAGCACATCTTTGGGTGACTCCTTTGGAACCCCGACACCGGGCTAAGGAACCAGGGTACTTTTCTGATAACAAGAGGGTGCTTTGGGCACATTTCTATGTAGGAGTCAGTATATTGCACTGAATGGGGAGGAGGAAGAAGGAAGGGAGAAGGGGAAAGAGGAAAAAAGGTGAGTTGGGAGAGAAACACTGTCTTCAGGCTCTCCCCCAATAAACACACAAGAACTTGTTGCCAATTTCTCTTGTTTTCTGACACTATTCTGCAATCCTTTGATTTTCTCATTTCTCAGATGTCCCCGGGGTCCTTCCAGAAACAATACCCTCCCGCCTTGGGAAGCTGAAGGGCAGAGAATTTCTAGTGGAGGGCCAGAGCAGCGGCAGAAGAAAAACAACAAACAAAAAGGGAAGTTTAACAGGTCTCCTTGGGATCATCTGGTCCAGCTTCTCACCAAGCATGCATTCATTTATAAGTATCTTTTAAGCACCTACTATGTGCTAGTTATTGGGGATCAAACAGGAGTAAAATGTAGCCTCCTGGCCTCACAACAAAGAAGGTATCTGAGGCTCAGAGGCACTGAGATGCCCAGAGTCACACAGTGAAAAACTCGTGGCCGCCTGGCTGGTGCGGCTCAGTTGGTTGGACATCATCCCTTGCACCAAAAGGTTGCTGGTTCTATTACCAGTCAGGGCACACGCCCTGGTTGTGGGCTCCATCAGTTAGGGGGCGTGGAGGCATGTTCCGCTCCCACATGGATGTTTCTCTTTCTCTCTCGCCCTCCTCTCTCTCAATAAAAAGGTATTTTTAAATAATAAAAACTAAAAATTCTGCCCGGCTGGGGTGGCTCAGTGGTTGGGCATGGACCCATGAACCAGGAGGTCAGGGTTGGTTCAGGTCAGGGCACGTGCCCGGGGTTGCCGGCTCGATCCCCGGTAGGGGGAGTGCAGTAGGCGGCGGATGGATGGTTCTCATCATTCATGTTTCTCTCTTTCTCCCTCTCCCTTCATCTCTCTGAAAATCAATAAAGACATTTTTATTTTAGAAAATATTCTGTGGCCCTCGCTGGTTTGGCTCAGTGGATAGAGCCTCTGCCTGCGGACTGAAGCGGCCCAGGTTCAATTCCGGCCAAGGGCACATGCCCAGGTTGCGAGCTCGATCCCTAGAGAGTGGGGGGTGTGCAGGAGGCAGCCAATCAATGATTCTCTCTCATCATTGATGTTTCTCTCTCTCCCTCTCCCTTCCT
>NW_006285993.1:298495-306466 GCF_000327345.1 Myotis davidii
CCCCGCTCCCGAGCCCACTCCTCCCGCTTTCTCCATTCTCCAGGCCTTTGCTTCCAGCCTCTCGGGCTCCCTGGCGACCCACGCAGTCCTGCTGGGCATAGGGGTGGGAAATGCCAGCGCCTCCGTGTCGGCCGCCACGGCCACGTGGCTGCTGAAAGGTAAGCTGGCCCCTGGAGCCTGACCCGCCGCTGCTCTCACCCCGCCGCCGGTGGCCTCTTTTTCTTCCACCGAGAAGCCCAGCTCCCTCTCCTCTTCTCCCCCTCTCCCACGTTCTGGCCTCCAGCCCCGGGCTGTGCTGGGTGTATTTCTAGAGCCATGCCTGAGTAGGTCCGGGGGCCACGTCTCCCCGGTGCCTAGAACAGGGCCTTGCGTCCTGCTAAAGAAAGAACAAAATTCAGCTGAGTAAATGTTATAGATCTTAATCGGCTTTATTCAGTGACTAGTGGTCCAGTGCACAAAATTCGTGCATTGCACAGGGTCGGTGTTCCTCAGCCCTCCTGCACCCTCTCCAATCTGGGAACCCTCGGGGGATGTCTGACTGCCAGTTTAGGCCTGATCCCTCTTGCAATCCAGGACCGCTGGCTCCTAACTGCTCACCTGCCTGCCTGATCACCCCTAACCACTCTGCCTGCTGGCCTGCTCACTCCTAACTACCTCTGCCTCCCCCCCACCACTATGGCTTGTCTGGAAAGTCTCCTGGTCTAACTAGCATATTACCCTTTTAGATTAACTGGGTGGCCGCCCACTGCTGGAATACCCTCATCCCTATCAACCGCATACACTACCCTGTTCAGAGTCCCTAAGTGAAGGGGAGCCCAGATCCCCAACTACCACCGTCCCCCCTTCCCCCCTCTACTCCCAGGCTCCTGTGGAGGATTGCTGAGGTGACTGAAAGCGCCATCTGCCTGCCGCGTGGGGAATTGGGTGGCACCAGAAAAAAATGTGTAGTTGGTTCTCAGTAGGAGACAGGAGGTCCTGGGAAGAATGAAAGGCATTTTAGATTTTCTGGGGTGCTAGATGGTGCTATAAATAGTAAGTGTAGTAATCGTCTGTTAAGTGTGCGCAGCCTTTTGGAAAACCACGAAGAAATAAAAGATGCAGGCTGGTTCCCTGCCACCCGGAGAGAGGAGGAGAGAAGAAAAGGGAGACTGCCCCTGCTCCACACCAGGACCCTGGCGCTCTGCGCTGTCCTTGGGGTTGCACTGCCGTTCCCAGGGAGAATTTATCTTTATTTTTAAATATATTGATTTCAGAGAGGAAGGGAAAGGAAGAGAGAGAATCATTGATCGGCTGCCTCCTGCACACCCCACACCGGGGATCGAGCCTGCAACCCAGGCATGTGCCCTGACCAGGTATCAAACCATCCTGATTCATAGGTCGATGCTTAACCCATTGAGCCACGTTGGCCAGGATTTAAAACTGGGAATTCGGATGTTCTGTAAAATGTCCCATTTTTGTTCACCTGTCTTCTTCAAGCTCCAGTTGCTTCGTCTGTGAAAGGAAATGATTCCCTCAATCTCAGGGCTGTTGTGAAGAGTGGAAGGCATATATCTCAGGAGCCTGCCAGGGTGCTTAGCAGTCTCCCTCAAGTGCAGGAGGAGGTAAAAGGCCTCAGTCTGGGGGTACCGCTGGCTAATAACCAGCATACTAGTCTACTCCTCAAACTCCTGCCTGTGACCTCAGGAAATACAAATCTGGGACTTGAGCAGCGGCCCCATGGCCGACTGCACCTTTAATCTCTTGCTAGGCATGCTGCCCAGTTAGAAGGCCTCAGTGCCCAAAGAGCGAGGCTGCAGGAGGAGGGCATGTGGTTCCAGTGGAGAATGGGGAAGGCTGATAAAGTATATCACCACCTTATGTGTTGTGAGAAGCTCCCAACCCTCCTTTCCACAGCCAGCTCCCTTCTTGCCGCTCCACTTAAGGGTCCATGTCCTTCAGCTCAAACAAGTGGGGAATCCTCTGCCTGCTATATCTGTCCTTCCGCCGCCCGCTGTATGAGGCCATTCCGGTTGTGGGTTCTCAGATGGTCTTTGAATGTAATGAGTGCTACTTTCAGTGTACGGTATAGTGTAAACCGACAGGCACACCTTCTGTGCAGGACCAGATGGTAGACATTGTACACTCTGTATGCTGTATAGTTTCAGTCACAACAACCGGATTCTGCCATTGTGTCACCAAAACATCCATGGACAAGCTGTTGCTAACCTAAAAGTAAAGGGCCTTCCAAAGTTAGAGGCAACAAGCATTTATTCGGGATTCCTGCCTCCCTCCCTGACCTTGGCGGTCAAGCCTGCGAGGTGGGGAGCAGCTGGTGGCTCCGGCTCGGCCTTGGCTGGCTGCAGTCTTTGTCTGAATGTGGTGGAAGTGCTGGCTCCAATACGATGAGACTTTCGCTACTGCTTCAGGTGGTGGCTTGGCGTTGGTCCAGAGCGATGCCTCAGCCAACCTGGGCGGCATGCCTAGCGAGAGATTAAAGGTGCAGGTGGCCACCGGGCCGCTGCTCAAGTTCCAGATTTGTACCTCCTGAGGTCATAGGCGGGTGTTTGGGGAGTGTCTGCTGGTTATTAGCCAGCGGTACTCCCAAACATCCACACTGAAGTAGAGAATTACCTCCCTCAACCAATATAGAGACACATAGCGTCTTTCCTGTCATCTTCAAACTAGTATTAATAGGCTGAATAGTTGTTGGCAAGGATCCTTTTGCTTTCTTTGGCAAGCAAGCTCCTAGTATCTGGCAGTGGGACTAAGAAAATAAGGTCTGTGCATGTATGATGGTTTTCTTCTTGAGCAACATGATTGAGAAACTGTATGTCAACTGTGCATTTGAGATAACTTTCAGTGATGTGCCTGTGTGGTCTAAGCTGGAATCTGGTCACCTTCCATCCATGCAACAGCGTACTCAAATTCTTGACAGTGAAATGAAGCCCAGCCCTTGCTGGTTTGGCTCAGTGGATAGAGCGTCGGCCTGCGGACTGAAGGCTCCCGGGTTCAAATCCATTCAAGGACACATGCCCAGGTTGCAGGCTTGATCCCCAGTGGGGGTTGTGCAGGAGGCAGCCAATCAATGATTCTCTCATCATTGATGTTTCTATCTCTCTCTCCCTCTTCCTTCCTCTCTGAATAAAAATACATATTTTTAAAAAATGTGCAAGCAACACTGTGGCAGATGATCGACACTGTCTGACACAATTTGAGCTTGCTACAGCAACAAAGTCTAACCTATTCCGGTGCTCTCCTCTATGAGACAAGCCGTTATATAGACTTAGACAATGTTAAATTAAATTAAATTTTTTAAAAAAATGAATCCCAGTGTGCATATGGATTCAATCCCATATGATCGATCATAGCCCACCTGTCAGCACTGAAAACTCTTTTACATTAGGGATTTTGCAAGTGCAATGTGACTGACATTATGAAGACCGGTACTGAAGACAGTAAGCTGTTACTACAGACCAGATGCTTTTCGAGAGAGAGAGAGATAGAGAGATAGAGAAATGTCGACTGGTTGCCTCCTGCACTACCAGGATCGAGCCCACAACTTGGGCATATGCCCTGATGGGGACTCAAACTGGCAACCTTTCAGTGCACGGAATGGTGCCCAACCAACTGAGCCACACCAGGGCAGACCAGATGGTAGACTCGGTGTACCTCTTGGAAAACCTCAATGCAAGACAAGCTTTTAGTGCTGGCACATTTTGGAATTCTGCACATTGGTGGAGTGCAATAATAACTGTATGGTTATTCCGCCCCTCCCCCGCATCCACTCAGTTAATTTTTTTTTAAATGCAAGCATTACTACTTGTCCCTTTTTTCCTTAGTCATATTTGAAATAGTAGCAAAATGAGTTAGAATTTGATTTTTTTTCAAAGATATCTGTTATGATTTTTATATGAATTTTCCTTTTTTATAGCTTAGCATTGATCTTTTGGGGGATACAGCTGAAGTTCTCAAATACTTTGTGAGTTTATCAGGCATCTCTGATTTGGTCATGTCCAACTTACACAGGTTTCAAAATGCTGCAGAGCATTATACAAGTTCATGGGGAGAGATCCTTTTAATTGATGTTGGAGGGAGAGAGGAGCATCAATCCACTGCCTCCGGCATGCACCCCAATAGGATTGAACCCACAACTTGGGCAAGTGCCCCCCGCCTGGGAATCAGACTGATGATGACCTGGTGCACGGGATGATGCTCAACTAACTGAGCCACACTGGCCAGAGCAGGAGACCAACTGTTTTCTTTCTTTTTTTAATATGTTTTTTATGATTTTAGAGAGAAAAAGAGAGAGAAACATCGATCGGATTGAACCCGCAACCTGAGTATGTGCCCTGATTGGGAATTGAACCTGCAACCTTTTGGTGCACAGTGTGATGCTCAACCAACTGAGCCACACTGGCCAGGGCCCAGCTGCTTTTTGAGTCCTGTTATAGTTCAAGTGTGTTGCCTTGACCAATCTATTGAGTTGATTAACTGGGCCTTTCTCCTTAACTCAGTAAAAAACTAAGCAGATGTAAGTTAAATAAAACTTAGAATTTATTGTCCAGCATACCTGTTAGCAATGTATTTAACAGTCATCTGCTTACATTTTTATTTTTGACTGACAGATTTCAAAAGGCGTATACTTTAGATTCACACACAAATAATAGATCATTTACCATTTTTAGGATAATTGAAACTGACCTCAACAGAAAATTTAGGTGAATTTCTTTACAACATTAATATTAGATGACCGGGGATCACTTGTCTAATTTAACTTGCCTAACATATATCAGAATTTTATTACATTTGAGGAACAAAATTGAAATTTTTATTCAGTGAATTTAATATCTTTTCAGCATTCTAAAAAGACTCTAAGCCCCAGCCGGTTTGGCTCAGTGGATAGAGCGTCGGCCTGCAAACTGAAAAGTCCCAGGTTCGATTCCGGTCAAGGGCACTTGCCCGGGTGGTGGGCTCGATCCCCAGGGGGGACTTGCGGAGGCAGCCGATCCATGATTTTCTCTCATCATGGATGTTTCTATCTCTCTCTCCCTCTTCCTTCCTCTCTGAAATCAATAAAATATATATTTTAAAAAATACTCTTAAGAATAATTTAGCAGAAATATGACCATAATGTCGAAAAATATTCACATAGCAATAGTCATAGCATACTTCAGCCTCCATGTAGGAGTAGAAGTGATAGGTCCAGATTTGTTAGTGGAAATCAAGGGGTTTATGGAGAAGTTAGGAGATAATTCAGCATCGGGCCCACCAAACACTTAGCACAACCGTATACGTTGTGTTGAATGCATGTCTGGAATGATCACGGTTGTGACAGACTGGAGGCGGACCATGCTGTAATCTCTGGCTGACAGGAAGTTAGTCGGCAGAAAACGGATTAAAATGCCTTATCCTTTTTGTGAAGTCTGCAGAGCTGTTAACCTAAGTTCATACAGTGCAAGAGACGATACAGTTTAAGCTGGGGCCTTGCTTCCAGGTTGTTAGTGTTCAGGTGTAAGAACATTCTGCTGTCTCGGACGAGGGCTCACACCTTGTCAGCTTGGTGTGTGCCAGCTCACACGTCCTATCTTCTGCAAGGGGAACACACTGCCCAGTGTGTCCAGGGTCTGTCTTCTTCTAGTGCAGCGGTTCTCAACCTGTGGGTCACGACCCCTTTGGCAGTCAAACGACCCTTTCACAGGGGTCAGGGTCGCCTAAGACCATCCTGCATATCAGATATTTACATTACGATTCATAACAGTAGCAACATTACAGTTAGGAAGTCGCAACGAAAATAATTTTATGGTTGGGTCACAACATGAGGAACTGTATTTAAAGGGCCAGAAGGTTGAGAACCACTGCCTAGTGCAGTGATGGGGAACCTTTTGAGTTCGGTGTGTCAGCATTTTGAAAAACCCTAACTTAACTCTGGTGCCGTGTCACATATAGAAATTTTTTTGATATTTGCAACCATAGTAAAACAAAGACTTATATGTTTGATATTTATTTCATATATTTAAATGCCATTTAACAAAAAAATCAACCAAAAAAATGAGTTCGCGTGTCACCTCTGACATGCGTGTCATAGGTTCGCCGTCACTGGCCTAGTGACAGTAAACCTTTTAGACCGTAAATGTTCCCATGTATCTGACAGGGATTTGATTCTAACTTTTCCATGTTTGCCTTAGGTGAATAAATTGTCTTTTAGAGAATAGCTTTTGGTAGCTTAGACTGTGGTAAAACTCAGCTATTTTGTTGATACCTCAATATTGTTGTTTTATCGTTAGCTGTATTTAAATCCAGGATTTAATGGAGTTTAGTGAAGAAATAGTGGGAAGCATGAATATAAAAAATATTAAGGGGAAAGGGAAAGTTTAAATGAAGCTAGTTGGAATATAGCTTTATTCTTAACATTTCAGAATGTATTAGTTGCTTACAAATTTGTGTGGCTCTGTAGTTTATAAATGTCTTTGTACTATTTATGTATTTCTAAATATATTTTTATTGATTTCAAAGAGGAAAGGAGAGAGAGAGAAGCATCAGTGTTGAGAGAGAATCACTGATCGGCTGCTTTCTGCATGCCCCACACGAGGGATCAAGCCCACAACCCGGGCATGTGCCCTGACCGGGAAATGAACCATGACCTCCTGGCTCATAGGTCAGGGCTCAACCACTGAGCCATGCCAGCTGGGCTCTTTGTATTATATTAATTAGTAGAACATGACACCGGGTTGACTAATGTTATTGGGTTTGTACCATAGTTGCTATTGTGGAAGAAATTATTTGTTAGATTAATTTTTTTAATGTTAAAAAAAAAAAAAGAACTATGGGAAGCATTGATCCAGGCAGAAGCCCAAATCCAATTCAGAGGCAAATGCCATGGATGTGAGAAGGGGAAGGAAACAATTACATCCGTAGAAGGAAGGCATTTCTGTGAGTGCAGATAGCAATGTAGTGGTGCCGATTCCTAGCAGTTTAATTTTCAGTCGCAGTCATAGTATCTGCTTTCTTGTTTTCTTTGCCAACAGTTCCTTAGTAGGCACAAGGTTGCTTTAGTTCCAGTCTAAAGATTATTTTCCTTTGCTTTAACTTTGTTTAAACCTTTGTCTAAAGGTTTGAGGCTTAAGACATGCCAGGCAGTTCCTCTGGGATGGCAGCTCCAGGTCCATTTTTTTTTCCTGTGGTTTTTTTTTTTCGTTTGTTTGTCTGTTTTACACTGTAAATGAATGGGCACAGCTGTGTTCCAGTAAAATTTTATTTATAGCCGAAACCGGTTTGGCTCAGTGGATAGAGTGTCGGCCTGCGGGCTGAGGGGTCCCAGGTCAAGGGCATATACCTGGGTTGCGGGCACATCCCCAGTGGGGGATGTGCAGGAGGCAGCTGATCGATGTTTCTCTCTCATCGATGTTTCTGGCTCTCTGTCTCTCTCCCTTCCTCTCTGTAAAAAATCAATAAAATATATTTTAAAAAAAATTTTATTTACAAAGACAGGGATTGAAAGCCCACACGCTTGGGCTAAATCTGTTTTTTCATACTGACTACTGTTCTTTTGCTCTTACACTGGATTTGGAGCCTGGAGCCACCATTTTCCGGGTCACTGTGGTGTCCCCCTGTCCCTGTGCCGGGCACAGAGTAGGTGGCCAGTAAGCATCTGCTGTGCAAATGAAGGTTGGCTCATTCCAGAGACTTCTCTGACTCTTTCTAGCCTGAGGAGGCCTCTCCCTCTGCCCCACACCCCCAGTTCTCTGTCACCAACCTGCAGCTCAAATCCTTTTTATTTGCATTCTACTGACCACCTGTGAACCTGCTGCCCAGCCTGAGAGCCAGAGTATCAGCAGTCACCTCTGAACTTTCCACACAGCATCCTGCTCTTTGTAGTGGTTTTACCATATATATATAAACCTAAACACCACGTTGTTTAGTTTTCTTTGTTTTAGAGCTTTATGAAAAGTACTAGAGGCCTGGTGCATGAAATTCATGGCGGGGTTGGGGGGG
>NW_006285993.1:310543-313299 GCF_000327345.1 Myotis davidii
ACCCCCCCGCCTGCCTGCCTGATTGCCCCTAACCTCTCTGCCTGTCTGCCTGATCACCCCTAACTGCCCTCCCCTACTGGCCTGATCTTGCCCCCAATTGCCTCTGCCTGTCTAAACAACCCTAACTCCCCTCCCTTGCAAGCCTTATCTTGCCCCCATTGCCCTCCCCTGCTGGCCTTACCTCACTCCCAACAGCCCTCCCCTGCCAGCCTGATTGCCCCTAACTGCCTCTGCCTCGGCCCCCACCACCATGGCTTTGTCCGGAAGGAAGTCGGACGTCCGGAAGATGGCCAGTCGACGTGGTCTAATTAGCATATTACCCTTTTATTAGTATAGATACTGTGCTGTATACAGTCTTCATGGCTGACTTTCATGTCAGGTTTTACCAGGAGTCAGCCGTGTTGATGTGAGTAGCTGCAGTCCATCGGCTTTTCACGAAAAGCTGTCTGATGTGCCACTGAGTGAATGTGCCAGAACTCACCTGTGCATTTCGCCAATGAGCATTTGTGTTTTCTCAGCTTTTGTTGTTATGAACAATGCCACAAAGACTCTTCCTGGCCCGTGGTGCACATGGTACAGCGTTCTCTGGGTGTAACTGAGAACTGCTAAGTCTAGGCGCTTTGCCCGTCCTGCAGCTATGTCTGTCTAGAACTTACCGTGCCAGGCTACACGTCCAAGGACAGTGACGCAAGGCGCCAGGGTCTGCCAGGCCCCACGGGCTCAAGGCTTTTCTCATTCCTCACCAACGCCTCTCTCCCCCAGATTCAACTGGCATGCTGGGCCGCATCATCTTTGCCTGGTGGAAGGGGTGAGTTTGTCATCCAGGTCAGAGACCTCTGGCCACTCTCCCCACAGTGGTCATATCTGTCTTAGCCCTGGCTGTATTTTCAGCTCCACCTCTCTCCTACCAGTTTCCAGTCGTCAGGATCCCTGTCTGACACGGGATCCATATCACCATTTATCTAGAAGGGATTAAAGGTTTTGTGCCGCCTGCTTCCTCCTTAGGTCAGTACTGGGCAACCTCAGGAGTGTTGAGTGTCTTCTGTTAATTGTGATTGTGGGGTGCAGTGAGATAGTTTATGCTCAGTGCTTAGCACATTGCGTGGCACATAATATGTGCCAGTGAACACGGGCTGCTATTAACTAACGTGCCTCACAAGCTCCTGTATGTCATCTCTAATCCTCATAACTTTTTAGAGGAGGGCTGAATGTGTACATTTCACAGATGTGAAGCAAACCTAGAGAGGGAAGTTTCCCATGTCACACAGCTCGTAGCAGTGAGGTGGGACTTGAACCTAGAGCTGTATTCTCTGTGGCAGCCGCAGGCTGCTTCACTGGGCAGAGCCCTAGGCCAGGCACATGTGTTCCGTCAGGGGTTCCCCATGTGTGTCCATCCCCCACCCAGGATGCTCCCTTTCCCTCTGGGAGATTTCAAGTTAAGGGTCAGGGCTAATGCTGCAGATTCTGAGCTGTGCTGGGGCTGCAACATCTCCTGCACTGGGGAGTGGTCCCAGGGGTGTGTGCATAGGCCAGGGGTCACTGCCCGGCAGAGAGGTGGACACTGTGGTGCTGTGTAGCTGAAATACCCTGGCCTGGATGTCAGAACCTGGTTCTCACCTGGCCTGTCCCCCACGCTCCATGTGATCCCCGGGGAGTCATCTCCCTTCTCGGGGCTGATGAGCTGTCAAATGCAGGGCTACACTAAATATAGTGTTTGCCAGTCCAAAATATGTGGACTTCTTGCTGGGTCTCCTCAAAGCAGGAGGAAGGGGGAGGAGACGGCAGAGGGACCCAGGGAGAGCCTCTCTCGGCAGAGGCCCAGAGGGTGGGGTGCAGGGTTAGTAAGGGGGAGCACTAAGTGACCACCGGAGATCCTCCCAGCTAATGGTGGCGTTCCAGGCAGCAGTGACAGGGTGTTGGGACAGATGTCTGCTGGGTGGGGGTTTTCCCGAGCCCTTCAGACCGTACCGTGGCCTGAGGAGGGCCAGCACTGCCCACAGGACGTGTTTTCGTCTGGAATCCAAATTGCAAACCAACCTCTCCTCCCCAACAGGAGCAAACTGGACTGTAATGCCAAACAGTGGAGGTGAGGAGCTGGGACTAAGGGAAGGGGAGTGTTCTATTGTGAAGGTCTCTCACCTCTGACCTCTAACCTCTGACCCTTTCCCCAGGCTTTTTGCTGACATTCTCAATGATACAGCCATGTTCCTCGAGATTATGGCCCCCCTATTACCAATCTGTTTCACCATGACCATCTGCATCAGCAACCTGGCCAAGGTACTCACCGGGGGCATTCCTCTACCCAAGACACCTGCCTTAGTGGTGCCGTGTGGGCTCACTTGGGGCCCACCGTGAGCCCTGAGCCCTTTGTTCCGGGCACTTCTAGAAAAGTGAACAGGTTCAGATGCTCCTACCCAGACCCAGCCGTACTCTGGTCCTTCTTCAGCCACAGCCTCTGGTGGCTCCCAGTCTGCAGAGGTACCTGGAGCCGCGGTACCGGTGAGGGAGCTCTGAGCTGGGAGAGGAAGGGCGCTCCTGTGCCAGCATCTTGGGACCAGCTCCCTGGCTGCCTTTCGTTCTCTCAGGAACATAGTTATTGAATACCAGCTGCATGTTTGGCACGGAATGTGGGCCCTCCTGTCTTTGGACAAAAGCCACGAAATTAAATAAATTTATAGAATTATAGCTCCAGATCAGGGGTCCTCAAACTATGGCCCGTGGGCCACATGCAAATACAAATATTGTATTTGTTCCCG
>NW_006285993.1:313435-315211 GCF_000327345.1 Myotis davidii
GCCAACTGGTTTTTGTTTAAACTATAGTCCGGCCCTCCAACGGTCTGAGGGACAGGGAACTGGCCCCCTGTTTAAAAAGTTTGAGGACCCCTGCTCCAGATAGTCCAGATGAGAAGTGGAGGGGCAAGAGGGCTCAGCAGTTAGTGGGGCCCAGTGAGGGACGGAGGAGGTCCCCAGGGACTGGGCCTGAAGAATGCGTGGAAGGGGCAGGGTGGCAGGTCTGAGCAGAAGGAAGTGTGGATCACGGTCCAGCCATAGGGCAGACAGCGCAGACTGGTGGTGAGGCGAGGGCCAGTGGTGCCGGCGTGGCCGCTCCCCTCACAGGTCCTTTAGCCGCTCCATCCAGATGAGGAAGCGGAAGCCCAGCAAGATTCCGCAAGAGCTTGGCCGTGCCGCTTCCACAGTGCTGCCAGGTTCAGACACGCACTCACGGTGGGGACTCCGCCTCCCTGGCCCGTGCACTCAATGCCTCGAGCATCCCCTCAGCCCCGGGGAGACCCCAGAGAGCATCTCTGGTGGCTGTGGACCATGCTTCAGATTCTGCCCTGAGCTCCACCTGTGGGGCCTGGGTCTCTTCGTGTAAGGGACTAGAACAGGGCCCTGAACCCCCCCTCCTCTCCCTCCACCCCTCTCAGTGACCAGCACCCCGCCCCCTGGGGACACTAAGTAGAAGCCTGGCTGTCATCCATGCCCTCTCCTCCCCTCCCCTGTCACCCTCAGCTAAATCTCCATTCACTTCTGTTCTTTTCCCTCCTGAACCTCTCCATCCATTCACTCCATCTCCTTGCCTCCCGGTGGCTCCTCGCTGCTGAAAAGCAGTTGCTTCCTAGGTGGTCTCTCCATTTCTGTTCTCACCCTCTTCGTCCTCAGAGCAGCCCAGTCATCCTTCTAAGAGTGGAAACCAAATCAGCTCACTGCCCGCCCATTGCCTTTAGGATAAAGACTTGTACAGGGTTGCGAGGTTCCGCGTGACTGGGACCCCGCCAGACACTCCAGCTCATTTTGCTCCATGTTCCTCTTACCTTTGAGCAATTGATTTCCTCTGCCCACATCACAGCGTGTTTGTTTGCCATCTACTGGTGCATAAGCTTCCTGAGGGCAGGGGCTGAGCCGGGATTACACCACACCATTCCGTCTCGCCTGACAGCTAGGAGAGGTTTGATCAGTAGGAGAGGAATGAAGGTGATCACTGCCCCTCATCAGCTAATTAGCTTTAGATCTCAGAGGGAGAGCTCCAGGTCCCCTTTGGAGGTCAGGGCCACCTGTGTGGGCTCTGGACTGGTCTGGAGGCTGGCTGGGCCTGCACTGGGGCAGGGAGAGAGTGGAGTTAGTTCCAGGCAGGCAGGATGCAGGCATGAAGTTGGACAGCAGATGGCCTGGGTGCTCGGCCAGGGCAGGGTGCAGCCAGAGCAGAAGTTGGAGGGCAGAAGCTCTGGGCTAAGGACGGTTTGGGGCTTCTGCCTTGAAGAGAGAAACTAAGTTCCCCTGGGGTGGGGCCCGCAGGGTGGTATGGCAGGGGAACGTGCGTTTTCTCCTGGAAGAAGACGGGAGGTGGGCCTGGTGGAGGTGCAGAGAGAACCAATACACGGCAGCAGTCAGGGTTTGGCTCTAGGGCAGCGGTTCTCAACCTCTGGGTCGCGACCCCTTTGGCGGTGGAACGACCCTTTCACAGGGGTCGCCTAAGACCATCCTGCACATCAGATATATACATGACGATTCATAACAGTAGCAACATTACAGTTATGAAGTAGCAACGAAAATAATTTTACGGTTGGG
>NW_006285993.1:315402-322432 GCF_000327345.1 Myotis davidii
AGCCTGCAGATCAGATATTGACATGACGATTCCTAACAGTAGCAACATGACAGTGATGAAGTAGCAACGAAAATCATTTTACGGTTGGGTCACCACATGAGGAACTGTATTTAAAGGGCCAGAAGGTTGAGAACCACTGCTCTAGGGTCACCAGAGCCTGGTTTTCTCAAGCTGGTTTGAGCCATTTATTTGGCTCCCCCACAGAAGTGTCTGTGTTCACAGCTAGGGCCACTCTGACCTTCACCCCTCCCTGTCCCCACCAGTGCATCGTGAGCGTGGCTGGCGGGGCCACTCGGGCTGCACTGACCATGCACCAGGCCCGGAGAAACAACATGGCCGACGTGTCAGCCAAGGACGGCAGCCAGGTAAGCGGCCGGGCTGAGGGGGCGGGGGTGGGCAGCGCAGGCCAGGTCACAGCTTGGGAGTGTGGAGGGAAGCACCTGAGCGCTCCTGGGGGAGGGGTGGGAGACCAGCGGGAAGAAATGTGGGTGCTCCTGCTCTGACTTCCAGGACGGGTGGTCCGGTGTGAGGGCACGGGCTCTGGGGGCAGTAAGTCCAAGCTGGTCACCCCGGCCTCTGCCCATCGCCCCTGTGGCAAGAATAAGCCCTGGCCCTGGCCCTCTTTAGGCCGTGCCCCCACTCTGGGAGGAGGACCTTCTGATCATGTGAGGCCCACAGGTTAAAGCTCGTGGCAACTCAGAAAGTGCTCAGCATGCGAGGTGCCTGGGGTCACTGGCCAGAGGCACCCACTCAGCAGTTTGGAGGCCTCTGGCCCAGCCCCTCAGCTGACCGGGAGCCTGGAGTAGGGGTGCCGCCACCCCCACAGGCTGAACACTACCGTCCCCCTTGGTCCTCATGCTAAGTGCTTAAGTATATTGCATCATGTAACTCTCACTCCGACCCTATGAGGTCCATGTTGTTACTCTCCCTGAACATGTCCCAGGTCGCCCTATGTTGTGTTACTGCCTCTGTGGGTGGAGGAAGCCGGGAGCCTTGGGAAGTACAGCTTGGGGCGGGGGAGGCTGAGGGGTTAGAAGGAGAGTCGATGAGAGAAAAGTGCAGTCCAGGGGTGTCAGAAGTGTGACAGGTTTTCTCTGACACTGAAGCAATCTAGAACCCTCTCTCCTCTCCAGTTCTACTTTCTGGCCTTCTCTTAAATTGTTTTGTTCAGTTTCTAAATAGAACTTTTTTAAAAAATACATTTTTATTGATTTCAGAGAGGAAAGGAGCGGGAGAGAGAAACATCATTGATGAGATGAGAGAGAATCATTGATCAGCTGCCTCTTGCACGCCCCCTACTGGGGATCGAGCCCACAACCCGCACATGTGCGCTGACTGTGAGGTCGATACTCAACCACTGAGCCACACCAGCTGGGCAAATTTGCCCTTTTGTGACCACCAAGAAAACACTTCCCCCACACTGTGGACATTTACTTGCCTAAGCATAGAACTACTCAGCTGACTCCTGCAAAACAAAGAAAATGTTTCAAGGGCACTATCTGCCAGAGCAGCAGCTGGCATCTTTTTTTGATTGTTTGTTAATCCGCACCTGAGGATATTTTTTTCATTGAATTTTAGAGAGAGTGGAAGCGGGGGAGGGGGGCATTGATGAGAGAGACACATCCATGGATTGCCTCCCATACACCGACCAGGGCTGGGGATTGAACCTGGAACCCAGGTACTGAACCCAGGTACGTGATTGACCAAGAATCAAACCAGTGACCCGACGCTCTAACCACTGAGCACACCGGCCAGGGTGCAGCTGGTGTCTTTTAAATGACGGTGCACTCACTAAAGATGTTGAAAATTTACCAGGCACCCTCCCCTCCGTGTGTGGAGCCCTGGGTGGTTCTGGGACTGGGAGGGATGTTGTGAAAGGCACTCAGGGACGCTCAGTCTGGCCTGCAGGGGAGCCGAACCCTCCAACTCCCACCCGTCTGCCATTTTCCAGGAGACACTGGTAAACCTGGCAGGGCTCCTGGTCAGCCTCCTGATGCTTCCCCTGGTGTCAGATTGCCCTAGGTAAGCGAGGGCACGCGAGGGACGGAGGTGCCCGGCTGGGCCTCTGTCCCTGCCGACCGCCTCGTGCTCTCGTTCCAGCTTCAGCCTTGGTTGTTTCTTCCTCCTCACTGCCCTCCACGTCTACGCCAACTACCGGGCCGTCCGAGCCCTTGTCATAGAGACCCTGAACGAAGGCCGGCTCTGGCTGGTCCTGAAGCACTTCCTTCAGCGGGGGGAGGTGCTTGACCCCACCTCAGCCAATCAGATGGAGCCGCTGTGGACAGGTGACCCACCCCTTGGTCTGAAGTTTTATGTCTCTCAGTCTGTCCTCCTGCCTGGGACTCCTGACTCCAACTTCCCACAGGTTTCTGGCCGTCTCTGTCTCTGTCCTTGGGGGTCCCCCTACATCACTTGGTTTCCAGGTAAGTAGCCCAGTGTCCCACTCATCACTACTGGCCCCCCACTCCCCACACATGCGCCTCATTCCAGTTACACGCTGGCCTTCCTTGACCAGACCCCCCTCTGCTCGGGGTCCTTATTTCCACTGAACAGACTTGGGGTCAGCATGGGTGCTTGAGTGCAGTGGGTGTGTAACGGAGAGGAGATATAAAGGGTATATTTGTACCCTAGCAGGTTGTTCACTGATCAAGTGGTCAGAGCATCTGCCCTTGGACTGAGAGTCACTGGTTCAATTCCAGTCAAGGGCTTGTACCGCCATTGCAGGCTCGATCCCTGGCCCCTGTTGGGCATGTGCCAGGCAGCCAATCAATATAGCTCTCTCACATCGATGATTTTCTGTCTCTCCCCCTCCCTTCCACTCTCCCTAAAAAATCAATGAAAAAAAAAACACACAAACCCTTGGGTAAGGATTAACAAAAAAAAAAGGTTGTATTTGTTGGATAAAGGAATAATGGGTGGAGGGGCAAATGGATGGCTAGATGCAGAAGGGAGGGCAGCTGTGGGGTGCGTGAGGAGTGGCTAAGGGATGGTGGGAAGTGGGTGAAGGACATGAAGAGGCAGTTATGGCTCACAGGTGGCTGTTCATTTGGCTGGGTGGTTACCTGCCTTTGCTTTCTCCTCCCCACCGCACTCCCTTTCCTTCAGTGTCGCTGAGCTGCAGCAGCTGGCTGAGGGACACCAAGAACCTTACCTGCTTCGCTGGGACCAGTCTCAGAGTAAGTGTCTCCCGCCTAGGGGCGGCTCCCACTCCTCCAGCTCCAGGCCCGCAAGCCCTGCACAGTTTGGAGCCCGCCTGGTGCCCTGCAGCCAGCTCTTGGCTAAGACTCCACGTGTCCAATTATAGCTGCAGGCCCCAGGGGCGTTCCCTTTGCTGCTCTGTACAACGGAGCCAACGTGCCTGCCTTTTTCCTGCAGTGTGTTTGGAGGATCAGATCAGGTGATACGTAAGAGCACTGTGTACACTGCAACACACTTACTCAGATAAGGCAGTTCCCTTTAGATGTCCCAGGAGGACCACTTTTCTCTCATCCCAAGTCACTCCTTGAGGAAAAAAGTACTAAAGTTTACTGTTGTGCTGGCCGTATGTTAAAAGGTGCTTATTCTCACGAGCCATTAAAAACATGCAAAATAAACCCACCTCCGTGAGCCGCAGTGACGTTGCATTTGGAAAGTGGGCATTTCAGTCTGGCCAGAGCATTGGGGGCAGGAGGAGGTGACGTTGGGGAGGAAAGGGGAGACGCCTTCCACACCAGCCAAGGCCTCGGGCAGACAGGGATGAAGCGAGGTCATGGGATCAAGAGTGTTTGGGGAGGTGGCCTTCCATCCCTGGTACCAGTCTGTCCCTGGGTCTCCAGATCAGGTACAGGTCGTGCTGAGCCAGGAGGCCGGCCCTGAGACCGTCCTAAGGGCCGCGACACACGGGCTGGTGCTCGGAGCCCTGCGGGAAGACGGGCCCCTCCCAAGAGAGCTGGGCGAGCTGAGGAGCCAGGTGCGGGCAGGTAAGAGCCTCTCAGCCTAGGCTGCTGGTGACTCCAGGGGTGGAGAGAGGCTGTTCGGCCTGGGGACCCAGGAACTCTTCTGCGTCCCCATCCAGGCCCTAACACAGAGAGCTGGGTCATCGTCAAGGAGACACACCAGGTGCTGGACAAGCTTTTCCCACAGTTCTTGAGAGGTAACAGCCTGCAGGCTCTCAGCCTCTGAGCCTTCTCCCCAGGGCCCTGCCTGCCCCGCCCCCTCCACCTGGGGCGAGGTAGATCTGGTTCTCTGTGAGCGGAAGTGTGGGCCTCAGTTTCTGCAGGATGGAGGTTAGGATGGTCCCTGAGGCTGTCAGTGCTGCCTCTGTATGTAGTCCCAGTTGACCCTGAAGAACCAGGGTGAAAGGGGGCTCACAGAGGACTGGGGCCGATCTTTTATTAGCTGCTGTTCCATCCCACCCTTCTCCATGGCTAGCTCAGTGAGTCCCCGCTGCATCAGATGAGGTGTTAGCCTCATTTTTAGCCAGAGGTCACCCAGCAGAGGCCAGGGAAGCCAGAGCAGGGCATAAGACCTGCACCCAACCTGTGCCACTCCTTACCACCCTCTCCAGGGTCAGTCCAGCCTCCTCCCCAGCGGCCCTCTAGTACCAATACCCCCATGACCTCTCCCCAGGGCTGCAGGATGCGGGCTGGGAGACTGAGAAGCACCAGCTGGAGGTGGATGAGTGGAGGGCCACATGGCTCCTGTCTCCAGAAAAGAAGGTCTTGTGAGCAGCCCAGATGGAGCCTGAAGCAAGAGCATTGGCTACAGGATGTGGGAAAGGCAGCTTTATTTTTCACGGGGGAACGGCTGTGGCAGATTGGCCGGGGCCTCGGGAGGTAACTGCCTGCCAGATGGCTTGGGCCCCAGACAGGGACAAGGTAGAGAGAAGGGGAATCACGGCCTTCCTCCTGCCCTGCCTGTGGCTCAGGGTGCCCGGCACAGTCAGCCTCAGGCATAAAAGCCCCAGAGGAAGGTGGCCACGGCCATCATGAGCAGGGCGTTAAGGTTGACCACACGGGCCCAGTGCGGGTCCTCACTGATGTCCTCCAGCCGCCTGGCTGCCGCATCCACCTCCTCCTGGGTGGGGGGTGGGGGACTGCCTGCCCCGCCCCTGCCCATCCCACAGAACCAGAGCAGGCACCGGCGGAGCAGGCCTGGTGCCGGAGGTGGGGGCTCTGGGAGAAATTGAAGCCCAACAGTTAGTGTGAGGGAACTTGCCCCCCTCAGCTCTGCAGCCCCACCTCCTGGGCGGTGCCTCACCCTCCATCTCCACCGTGTGCTCCAGATGCCCGTTCTGTACCGGGGCTGAGGCCGGACCTTCCAGCTCCTCAGCATCCAGGTCCTCCCGCTCCTCCTTGCTGTGCCGGAGACTGAAAACCAGGCGGTGGAGCTGGGGAGAGGTGGGAGCAGGGACCAAATGGGGGTTCTGTTCCCCACCTCAGGCCCTGATGCCTCCTGTCCACACTGGCACGTCCTATCCTCCCCCTTCCCTGCGTGTACACAGCCCAGGCTCAGTCACTCAAACATGGTCTTTGGCTGCCCTTTCCCCTCGGGCTAAACCAAGCTCCTCAGTTGGGTGTTTAAAGCTCTCGGCCCCACTTCACCTAGAGGCTCCTGTCCGCTCCAAACTGTATTCCGCAGTCTCCAGGCTCAGTCCTGGCTGTCCCTCCCTGCGGGTATTTGCTCAGGTTTCCTCCCGTGGCCTTCCCCCCACTTCTCCGCCCGTGGAATCCCGTCCATCTTGCTGGCCCCCAACCAGCCCTGCCCTGGGCACTTGCCCTGCAGCACAAGACCAAGCCCTGTTGTGGGCTTTCAGGAAAGTGTCCTGTCCCTCAGCCACCATCAGCCTGTTTTGAGTCCCAAAGGCCAGGCCAAGGATTTTGGGAACTTGAATCACCTCCCCTACAATCTTCAAGCTATCTCCCCCAAACCACCTCAAATAAATGTCGTTAAATAAAAACATTGTGATGGCCGAAGCGGGTTTGGCTCAGTGGATAGAGCGTCGGCCTGCAGACTGAAGGGTCCCAGGTTTGATTCCAGTCGGGGGCATGTGCCTGGGTTGCGGGCACATCCCCAGTAGGAGGTGTGCAGGAGGCAGCTGATCGGTGTTTCTCTCTCATCGATGTTTCTAACTCTCTATCTCTCCCTTCCTCTCTGTAAAAAATCAATAAAATATATTTTAAAAAATAAAAAAATAAATAAAAACATTGTGATGGCTTTGCAAATGCGACTTCAAACTGGACTCCCCGCCTGCCCTCATCAGCCCTCAGTATAGGAAACCAGGTCCTCTCCACTGGGTGGGCCTGGGAGCTACTGGTGAACAGCGGAGAGGGCCACGCTGGCCCACGTGGCACATGCTTGGTGGCCGCACGGAGGCGACACCTACGTGCTTGCGCGGGATGGGCGCTGTGCACAGTGAGATGACGATGGTGAGGAGGCCCGAGCAGACGAAGAGCACGATGGCGAAGTAGAGGTAGTGCACCCCGCAGAGGAGTGCCGGGCATGCGGAGGGTCGGACGCAGCTGCCGGAGCCAAAGGAAAACTCGGGAATAAGGCGCGCCAGGCCCATCAGCAGGCCCCCAATCAGTCCCCAGAAGGCACCCTGCGGGGGAGACGAGCGTCAGCCTTCTCCGAGTGAGGTCGGCCCTGCGCCAAGCGGACAGCTCCGCGCGTGCTCACCTTCTCGTTGACGCGGGGCACGAAGAGCGCCAGCACGAAGACCGCGGACAGGGGCGGGGCCAGGTAGCTGGAGACGGCCTGGATGTAGTCGAAGAGCTGCCCGCCCTGGGCCGCCTGCACCACGGGCAGCCAGGCCACCGACACCGCCACGATGAACACCACCCAGAGCCTGCGGCGGGCGGCCATCAGACTTCCCCGGGCCCCTCTCCCCAGCCCTGCCAGTGCGCCGTCCCCTTCCCGGGGTGACCGGGCCGCACCGTCCTACTAGCAGCAGCTCGCGGTCGCCCGCGCGAGGCCGCAGGCGCGTGTAGATGTCCATGGTGAACAGGGTGCTGCTGCTGTTGAAGATGGAGGCCAGCGAGGACATCAGCGG
>NW_006285993.1:322518-327674 GCF_000327345.1 Myotis davidii
CCTCACCGTTGGGCATGAGCTTGACGACGAGCCGCGGGTAGGCGATGTTGGAGCAGCCCACCTCGGTGCCGCACACGCGCTTGCACACCTCGGGCACCACGCACGCCACTTCGTCTGGGGGAGAGGGCACGACACACCTAGGACAGGGCCTGGTCCGGGAACGCGGATCCCTGCAGTGCGGGCTGGGAATCTAACGGAGAGGAGGTGGGAGCCCTGGAGGGAGGCGGGACTGGATGGCCAGGGTCCCACATCTTAGGGGAAGCGGACGCCCGGTCCTTCTGCAGGAAGGGGCCTGGGTGGGGCACACATTACCCGGGTAAAGAATGCGGCTGATCATGCCCGGCATGACCATGAGGAACATGGGCATCAGCTTCAAGTAGCCGCACAGGGTGCAGCCCGCCTTGATGTGGGTCAGGTTCTTCCCCGCCAGGCAGCGCTGCACGATGACCTGTGACCCGGGGCGTTCAGCTGCCTGTGTGTGGCCAGTCCCGGACACCCCGCCTCCTAGGCCTCGCCTCAACTCCCGGCGCTAACTCAGGCCCTGCCTGGCTCAGCTCCGCAGCAATTCCGCTCCACACACAGCCCCTGCCGGTTGCACCCGGCTTCCTTGGGTTTAGCTCCACCCAGCAGAGTTCCCACGCCCTCAGCCCAGCCCCACCGGATGGTTTCAGGCTCCACCCACCTCAGCCCCGCCCACACTAGTTCTGGCTCTGCCCAGCCTTGCTCCCCACCCAACCCCTGACCTCGCACCTGGTCGCTGCACCAGTACCAGCCGGAGACGATGGTCAGCCCCAGGAGCAGCGCAGGCCACGGCAGGTCCCCCGTGACAGGGTCCCGGAGCAGATGGTAGGAGTCGGCCCGGGGTTGGTAGCAGGAGCTGGAGATGTTGCCCACGGCCGGATCCTCCGACACCGTCAGCGACGTCATTGCCCCCAAGTATTTGTCGAAAAGCCCAGAATACCCGCCCACCTCATGGAAGGCTGTGTGGGCAAAACCGTCAGGGGACCGGGCGCCCGCGCCAAGGCCCTCCCTAGAACCCACGCCTGGGACTCAGCTGTCCCAGCTTCCAGCGTGAGCCCTGCCCTCGGCCGCCGCCCCCTCCCCACGGGGCGTACCGTAACCCATGAGGATGCAGGCGCCCCCGAGAATGACGAAGGTCTGCACGGTATCCGTGTACATCAGCGCCGCCAGCCCTCCTGCAAGGGGCCTGGTCAGCGGGGGCAGCCCGGACAGGCTGCTGCTAGTGCAGACCGCGTGGTTGTTGGAATATGAAAAGGTGCCCCTTCCCGGAGAACACGTTTCAAAGCCATGGCCCACTCCCTGGCTCATGCACTCGTGAAGCGGAGGCGGGGCTGCGTGGCTCCTATCACACCCCGAGCCCCTCCCTTCCCTACGCCCCCCATGGCCACCTGTCACAGTGTCGACCATGGTGATGCCCAGGAGCGCGATGACGGAGGCGTAGATGTTCCAGCCGAGAGCCTGTTGAATGAATACCGCCCCCGAGAACATGTCCACCTGGGGGAGGAGCGAGCAGGCAGGTCAGGCCCAGAGGCCGGGGCAGGGGCGCAGTTCCACCTCCTGCCCAGACCACAGCCCTGGGTGGCCACACCTCAAAGGCGCGCTCATTTTTCAATGCCCTGACCTCCCCAGGTCTCACCCACGGTGGCCGTGGCCCCAGAAATCCATGACTCCCTACCCCCATCAGGACCTCACGTCCACTTCTCCTTGGTCCCGCCCCCTCCAGGACTTTCCAAAGCGCTTCCATCCGCGGCCCCGCCCTTCCAGGGCCCCGTCCCGCGCGCGCACCGAAATCTTGGTGAAGATGTACAGAAAGAGCGAGAGCACGGACAGGTAGAGGCGGATGCGATGGCCGCCGAAGCGCTTGCGCAGGTACTGCGGCATGGTAATGACGCCCGCCGTCAGGTACACCGGCACGAAGAGCCAGCCGAGCAGCAGCACCACAAACAGCGCCTGTGGGCACAGGGCAGCTGGGCGACTCCCGGTCCCAGACCCCGCCTGCAGCGCCTCCTACCCCTGAGGGTATGAGACCCCTCTCTCCTTCTTGGGCTTTTAACTAGAGCCCTCCTTGCCTCCCAGGCCACCACCCCTGGCCAGTCCTTCCCAAGAGGTCCCTGCCCCTGACCCCCAAGCACTGGAGTCCAAGCACAGACCGACCCCTCAGCCTGACCCCAGCTTCGCTAGGAAGGGCTCCCCTCCCCTCCCAACCCAGGAAACCATGGAGGCTCAGCTCAGAGGCCTCCTCCTCCAGGAAGCCCTGAGCGCAGAGCCTTAACCGCCCCAGCTTTCCAAGGCGTGCCTCAGTCCCAGAGCCTTGTCTCCCACTTCTGCAAGGGCTTTAACTCTGCCCAGGGACCTCATAGGCCACACTTCCGAGAGCATCGGAACAAGCACTTCACTGTCCCTGAGGCTGTTCACCCCACTTCCGAGAGGAGTACGTAGGCCACAGAGGTAGGGGCTGGCCCCGGCTCACATGGCAGGTCAGCAGCAGGACCTACCCCTACCCTGAAAGTGGTCGTTTCCTACTTCCCTCTGCTTCCGAGCTGGACCCGTGACCCTCACCTGAAGCCAACCGCACCCACAATCAGTCTCACACCCCCTCTGCCCGAGCCTCCCTAGGCGTACCCTTCCAGGGGTTCCCACTGGGGGTGGGGTTATTGGCAAAAAGGGGCTCACATTCCACTCAAATCCAGCCACAGCCAAGCCGCTGGCAGCACCAGTCCCCGCCAGGCCCACAAAGTGGCCGCTGCCGATGTTGCTGGCAAAGAGAGAGGCCCCGACCTGGGCGACCGGGGGGGGGGGGGGGCTTCTACTTAATGTTCCGCAGAATGGATTCACCATAATTCTCCCCTTGATGGACATGTGGGTTGTTTCTAATTCTGGGGCATTGAGTGCAATGGGCAATGCTTCCCTGAACATTCTAATACAGGCCTTTTATGCACATGTGCTCAATACCTAGAAGTGGAATTCTCTCTCACCGGCCACCACACCATGCTCCGTCCGGCCAGGAAGTAGCCGCCCACGGTGCCTCTGTTGGTTCTGCACATGGACTGGGGGACAGGAGTTGGGGGAGACCTGGGCTCAGGGTGCGTCTTTGGACCTCATTAGCCTTCTCAACACATTCCTCAGCCTTGTTTCAGGCTGAAGATTAACCCGCGCTCTGCTCCCCAATGGTTCACACCCCACCCCCACAACCTCTTCCCAGGCCCCCAGAGCCACCCAAGCGCTAAGCTGTTGTCCAGCTACCCAAGCCTGATTTTTCCGGGGCCCTGGTTCAGGCCATGGGCTTCTGTCAGCCATGACATAGATGGCAAACAGAGGCCTCACCTAGAATGCTGTCCCCGAGGACAGCCAACCAAGGATGGGAGACAAAGAATGAGTGGTGATTAGGCCTCTTACAGCTATCAAAAGACTTATTTGGGGGGACAAGTCTCCCCCCTCCTTTCCCAAGCACCTGGTTTCTCCCTCAAGGATCTAGGCATCCTGCCCCTACTGCCACCTGCAGTCTTCCTGCGCCAGGCCCCAGAAACCTGGCCCCAGCAGCACCCCCTCAACTTCTCACCCACAAGCCGACACCAATGACCAGCAGGAAGTAAGCAGCAATGACCACGATGTCGGCAGGGTTGTCGATTAAGACCCTCTGCTCCTCCAGCTCTGGCGCCAAGCTTGCCTCTGTGTAGTCCTCCATTCTGTCCAGGATCTGCCCCTCAAGGGACCAGCCCTGGGTTCTCCCAGGGGAGGGGTTAATGGTTACCTCAGGTGCAGTGAGCTGACAAATCACCCAGGCCTTGTCCCCCCTCCCGCCTTTGTTTAGCTGAATCAGGTCCCATCAAGACCGAAGGCTGGTCCTGGGAGGTGGACCCTTTCAAGTTCAGGAACACTCCTTCCTGGGCCTCAGCCCCTACCTCTTCCCTAGTGCCTCGGGCTCAAAATCACCCCCTAAAACACGCCAACTTTTCAGCCTTGACCTAGGGAGTCTGGCTGAGTCAGCCTCTGGTTGTGACCAATCCAGAGGGATCATCTTCAAACCCTCGCCTGACATTGCGAGTCCCCAGCTCAGAGCACTCCATAGCTCTCCATCACAGTCAGGGCCTGCCAGGCCCCAACTCCGCCCACCCTTGCCCTTTCCCCCAACCAAATCTAGTTTCCTTCCTACTCCTTTGCCCTGCCCAACTTGTGTATGTTCATACCCCCAAACCTCTGCTTAGCATGCCTCCCTGTCTCCCAAACAGCCAACTCCTACCCAGCCTTCAGTACCCAGCCCTGTCACTGCTTAGCATGCCTCCCTCTCTCCCAAACAGCCAACTCCTACCCAGCCCTCAGTACCCAGCCCTCAGTACCCAGCCCTGTCACTGCTTAGCATGGCTCCCTGTCTCCCAAACAGCCAACTCCTACCCAGCCCTCAGTACCCAGCCCTCAGTACCCAGCCCTGTCACTGCTTAGCAAAGACTTGCTTGACTTTTCTGATACAGTTCCCAGCACACGGAGTGACCCTCATCTGGGCCCATCTCTGTCTCCCCAACAGGCTGGAGCCCCCCCAAGAGCGGGTGTGATGTGGTTCGTCCCCGGAGTTGGTGAAGAGCCGTGTCTCTGCCTTTCTTCTAGAAGAGACCAGCCTTGGACGTCTGACCATGACAGTTGGGTGCATGCCAGAGATGGGGAATTGAATGAATCATGTTTGGGGAATACCTTAAAAGCAGACCCCCAAAATGAGAACTGGAGCGCAAGGACTTCACTGGGGAGGTGATCCCAATAGGGACTGTGAAGGAGTGAGAAAGAAGACAGAGAAAGGCGAAAAGCCAATGAAGGGTGTGTCCACAGACAGGTTACCGCTGTGCACAGTTGGAATCCAACCCCAGCGGGGACCCTCTGAGACGGTGGACAACAACCTCAGAGCTGACCCTCAAGCAGCCAGGAAGCTCGGGTGTCTTCGCCAACTCCTGTCTCTAACTAGTTAGAGGTTACAGAACCCCCCTCCCCATCTTCAGCCCTGTGGGGTACAAGAGCACACTCCTTTCCCAGAGAGCACCCTCCAGATATCTGGGAAGAGCTGGGGAGGCTAGGCATAGGGGCTGTGTCTACATATGACTTCAGGGTGGGCCGAGCACTGTGGGTAGGGCAGCCACATGTCTGCTCGG
>NW_006285993.1:327734-329211 GCF_000327345.1 Myotis davidii
GCCTGAGAGAATGCAGGCCAGTGTCAGAGGGTGCACTGGGGCTATTGACCCCACTGCGGCCTTCAGAGCACTTCAGGATGTGGCACCTGTTTCCTCTTTGACCTCATCGCCTGCGACTCTCCCCTTCGCTCGCTCTAATCCAGCCACACTGGCCTTCCCTTCCTCCCAGTGTGCCAAGCGCTCTCTACCTCCTGGGCTTTGCACCTGCTGCTTCCTGCGCCCAGAATGCCCTCCTCATTCCTTCGCCTGGTTGCTCTTTCTCAACCGCGTTGCAGCTTAGACATGACATTTTCACAGAGGTCTTCTCCGTCTAGCTGGGTAAAGTACTCCCTCCCCGCCTTTGCCGATTTCTCTGTTTTCTCCTTCTCATTTTCCCACCTTTCCTTCATTCACAAACATTTTCTGAGCTCTTCCCACATACCCGATACCATTCTAGACACTGGAGAGACCATGTCATCGACAAATAAATGTGTCTGACAGGCTCTCAGGAGCTTGCACTCCAGTTGCAGAAACAGATACAAACAAGCAACACACAGACACGTATTTGTGATGGCGATATGAGGGCCTAGGGGGCTGCTGTGGGTAGGAACAAGGTGGGTGAACCAACTTTGGTTCATCACACTTGTCACTTGTCATCTCTCCCCCTATAGATCTCAGCTCCGT
The DNA here is from genome assembly GCF_000327345.1 of Myotis davidii. Taxonomy (NCBI): domain Eukaryota; kingdom Metazoa; phylum Chordata; class Mammalia; order Chiroptera; family Vespertilionidae; genus Myotis; species Myotis davidii. The sequence continues at coordinate 328,398 of NW_006285993.1, forward strand.
GAGGGCAAGGGGCGTGTCTGCTCAGTTCCCTACGGTTTCCCCAGCACCTGGCGTGGACCTAACGCAGCCAGTGTTCAGTAAACGCTTGGCAAATGAATGAATTGAGACTGGAGATGGCCCATTCGAGCATACTCAGTCCAGGAGGTGGTCACCCGCCAGGGGGTGGACGGCACTGTCCAGGGAGAATATGCAGAAGGGGAAGCGCAGGAGGCCTAGGAAGCGCAGGGCGAGGAGCCCCAGAGAGAAATCTGGCGGCTGCAAGCGGCCAGGGCAGATAACACCTCCCCTGTCTGTTCCCACACATGCTCTCTTTGGCTGTGGGCTCCTCCCTGAGCTGGAAGGGGCTCTGAAGGTCCACCTTTTCCATCCTCAAAGTTCCCGATAATGTGGACCCAGGAGTCCGTGCCCCCTCCCTAGGGAGCTGCAGGGTCCAAGCTAAAGGTCCTGGGCTCAGAAAGGCCCCTGGGGCTTGGGGATTCAGATGGAGCCTGACCCCTCCTCACCTACAACCTGGCCCACCTTCCGATGCCGGGCTTAGCTCCGTGTCACCTCCTTCAGGACACCCTCTCTGACTCCCGGCTAGAAGCCTCCCCTGGCTCCTCCAGCCCCAGCGCTTCCCTCAGCCACTGCCCCGACCACACCAAGTGTCACCCTCTGCCAGGGCGAGTCCACGCCAGTGAGACGGGAGCTGAGCCTCAGTGCCCAGACCCAAAGGGTGGGCGTACGCTGATGCTTCCTGAGGAGGGGGAACATCTGGAAACCGGACAAGAGGGCAGGGGTCGGGAGAATTGGGAAGGGAACAGACTAAGTGCTT
>NW_006285993.1:330396-334299 GCF_000327345.1 Myotis davidii
CCGAGCGAGCGAGCAGGAGAGAGAGAGGGACAAGGTCTGGGGCGCGGCAGAGCGGAAGGGCATGGATGGGGTGGGGACCCGACGAGAGCAGGAAAAACTCATGGCCCAAGGACTAAGGAGGACTTAGTGGCTGGCAAGGCTGCGAGGCGGGATGTCCAGCAGACCCATGGCTTCCAGGTGGGAGGCACGCTCACCCTCCTCTCCGAAGGGCTCCCCGCAGCTGACGCAGCAGAAATGCTCTGGGTGCCAGTGGGTGCCCAGGGCAGTGACCATCTTCTGTAGGAAATGAAAGTGGACACGCGTATGACCCTCTATCCCTTCTCCGCTCCCCGTCCCACCCTGAACCCCGGTGAGTGGGTTGAAGTATGAGTTAAGGCCAGGGAGACCTAAGGAGGAACTTGGGGTCAAAGAGAGAGGGGAAGAGGCCAAGGGGCAGGGCTAGGGATGGGGGTGTCGGGGGTGGGGTAGGGGTGGGGCTGGAGGGAGGGGACAGGAGTGGATGAAGCCCGTCTCCCGGCCCTTTGGGTGAGAAGTGCCTGTGGCTCAGGCAGGGCTCACATGTCGGATGGGTTGATTGCAGAGGCCGCATCGTGGGGAGAAGCGCTCGAAGTAGCACTCGGGGCAGAAGGGGGCTCCATCCTTTTCGAAAAAGCTGCTGCCTCCCAGGGCGGTGGAACAGCCACTACAAACGAAGTGCTCAGGGTGCCAGGCACGCCCCAGCGCCGTCACCACCTGCGAGTCGGGGTCGAGGCCAGGGTCAGAGTGGCCCTTCGGCCACCATGTCCCCCGCGAGCCAAGTTTACATGGCACTTTTCAAGTCACTCCGGCTGTAGGTGATGGAGATGCAGCCAGCTCCTCCAGCGCAGGGCCTGGGGCCCACAATACTCTAGGAGCCCACGCAAATGTTGTCATTTCTTTTAAAATCAGAAGGGAAAAAACGAGCTACAAGAAAACTGTTTCATAGGTAATATTAACATAGTCATCTTTATACTAACACAGTCATCAAATACAATTTTTACTATTTTTTAATGGCGGAAGAGACCTATGAAGGCAAGCCTGGGTAAGGCCCATGGAAGTCATAATGCCACCTGCTCTGCTCGGGTCGGGAATTCTGGGATGCAAGCAGGGCACTTTATCTGTCAGGAGGATCTACGTCAGTGGTTCTCAACCTTCTGGCCCTTTAAATACAGCTCCTCATGTTGTGACCCAACCATAAAATTATTCTCGTTGCTACTTCCTAACTGTGTTGTTGCTACTATTATGAATCGTAATGTAAATATCTGATCTGCAGGATGGTCTTAGGCGACCCCTGTGAAAAGGTCGTTTGACCGCCAAAGGGGTCGCGACCCACAGGTTGAGAACCGCTGACATAGGAGGCGACAGTAAGTGGTAGCTGGGTTGGAATTCTCACCCTGCCACTTACTTGCTGTGTGAGTCGGAGCTTCATTTTCCTCATTCATAAAATATGCGTAACAATAACACCCAGTTTCCGGAGTTATTGATTTAAAGGGGACAGCACAGAGGCCGGTGCTCAGCGAAGACGGGTCTGTGGGTCTCCGCCTCGCAGAGCTGCACTTACTTGGCCAGCGATGGGTTTGTTGCAGGAGCCACAGAGGCCCTTGGCCTGGGTGGGAATGCCACGGCGGCTGAGGTCGGACTGCAGCAGCCCCAGCATGGTGTCTAGGCTGCCCTTGCTCGCAGGCCCCGGTGGGGGTGGGGAGCCCTCGTTCACGGAGCTTGGCACCGGTGTCTGGGTTGGCCCAGGAGCTGGAAGCTGCAACAGGGAGGATGTGAGTTGAGTCAGCAAGGCAACAGATGTGGGAAGGTCTAGAATGGGTGAGGGAGCCACAAAACCACACTGGCCCACCCTGCTGCCTGACTCACATGGTTCTGGACTCGGAAGTCGGACAGTGAGGCCATCAGTCTGTCCAGCTCCAGGGTGGCCGAGGTGGCCGACGGCTTTGGGAGAACAGGGGCTGGGCTGGGAGGTCTATGAAGAACAACGTGTGTCAGCTCAGAGCCTCCTTGAGCAATGGAGCGCTCCCTCCAGTCACTCAGGCACCCAAGACCAGTCGCCTTTCTCAGACCTGGCAACTGTGCCAAACTCACAGGCTGGGCCTTTTCTTGTCCTCAGGCTGGTCCTCCTGCTCCCCGGCGGGCTCCTTGCTGGATGGGAACTGAGACATTATTTCGTCTGCAGAGAGGAGAGAAGGGCAGTGGACACAGGGCCTGCTCTCCACACCCTCCCACGTAAGGCTGTGTCCTTTTAGCTGCTACTCTGGGAAATCTCTGCCCCTTCATCTCTGCCCTGCCCTGCCCTGCCCTGCCCCAGCCCTCAAGCCCTGTTTCAGTAACCATGGTACCTGTGATGTTGAACTGAGTAGCATTAAGTTCCTGAAGCAACCGGTCTAGCTCACACAGTCCCGTGCCCAGGACACCGCTGGAAGAGGAGAATGGAGGAGCCGCAGGGGCCGCAGGCTTTGGGGACTGAGGCTTGCATACGGTACTGGGGAACAGGGCGGGAGCTTGGGTTCAGGGTGGGGAAACGAAGACTCCTCCCCTGAGTCTCCATTGGCTTCCCCATCCCCCAGTTCTCAGGCCTCTTACCTGTATAGATGGTCCTTGTCCCCAGAGGCTCCAGAAGACTCCCCAGTCCCCATCTACAGAGAGACGGACACATGCGTGGGATGATCGACCAGTAGCTTGCCTCACTGTGGCCCGGACTCCCCCAGCCTTGGCCAGACTGGCCCTAGTGGTTGCCCTGGTCCACAGCATCTGATCTCACCTGTGGCTGGTGGCCATAGGGCAGGGGGGACGCGAGGGGCTCTGGGGGTCGCTCTTTTGGAACCCCTGACCGTGGCATGTGTGAGGTGGTGGTCTCCAGGTCAGAGAGCAAGGCATCTGCAGGGAGGCCGTCAAGGTGAGAAGTTGAGAGGTCAAGGTTAGGGCCGAGACCAGGCCTTAAGATATCAAAGGATAAGGCTTCCAAGTGGGCGGTATTTGAGGACAGAAGCCAGTATTAAGAAGGAAACACAAGGCCAGACCAAGGCAGAGAAGTGGAAGGGTAGTAAGGAATATATTTGACCAGAATATCCCAATGGCTCATCCTGGGAGCCATGCACAAACCCAGCCGTCTGATTTCTTTTTTCCTTAAAATCTTCCCTAATGCAGTCAAAATTGGCTCTTTACTGAAGCCAAAGTTGACTCCACCCCAAATTGCTCAATTGGCTACATGCCTGGCACCCAGCCTGCTGATTGGACGCTCTTTGCCACGCCCACTAATTCCTCCCCGGACCTAGCCCCGCCCACTCAGCGCTGGCTCACCTCCAGGCCCCACTGGGTCCCATCCTCTGCACCTCATTGGTGAATCTGCAGGGACCTGCTTTCTGATTGGCTTATTCTCCACAGTACCAGTGCCCGCTACCCCTACTGAACAGCACCCCCTATTGCAGGGTGCTGGAACCCCTTCTGTCTCACAGTCGGAGGGCACAGCCTTCCAGCCCCAGTTCCGACAGATAGGGAGTACAAAATGCCTCCTCCTTCCACCCGGACACCACTACCACCCCACCCCACAGCTTCAGGAAGCCCGGAGGACCCATGGCAGCCAAGAGAGCCAGAAGGGATGTTCCTACATTTTACTTTTGTCTTTGGGCCAGAAAAATACCCGGCGCGTCCGCAGCTGGGATGGAGGGGCAGGGAGAGGAAGGAGGGAGGGAGCGGCCGGCCCGGGAAAGGCAGGAAGGGAGAGGCAGGAAGGGGGACGTGGAGTCGGAAAGGCGGCGCGGGCTGAGAGCAGAAGCGAGAAGACAGGAGGCAGGATGAGGAGATGCCGGGGAGGGCCGGGGGGCTCCAGCATGGGGAAGCGGGTCCAGAGGGTGATGCAGGGCTGGGCACAAGAGCACC
>NW_006285993.1:337971-339153 GCF_000327345.1 Myotis davidii
CTGTGGCTGGGGGCCATAGGGCAGGGGGGACGCGAGGGGCTCTGGGGGTCGCTCTTTTGGAACCCCTGACCGTGGCAATGTGTGAGGGGTGGTCTCCAGGTCAGAGAGCAAGGCATCTGCAGGGAGGCCGTCAAGGTGAGAAGTTGAGAGGTCAAGGTTAGGGCCGAGACCAGGCCTTAAGATATCAAAGGATAAGGCTTCCAAGTGGGCGGTATTTGAGGACAGAAGCCAGTATTAAGAAGGAAACACAAGGCCAGACCAAGGCAGAGAAGTGGAAGGGTAGTAAGGAATATATTTGACCAGAATATCCCAATGGCTCATCCTGGGAGCCATGCACAAACCCAGCCGTCTGATTTCTTTTTTCCTTAAAATCTTCCCTAATGCAGTCAAAATTGGCTCTTTACTGAAGCCAAAGTTGACTCCACCCCAAATTGCTCAATTGGCTACATGCCTGGCACCCAGCCTGCTGATTGGACGCTCTTTGCCACGCCCACTAATTCCTCCCCGGACCTAGCCCCGCCCACTCAGCGCTGGCTCACCTCCAGGCCCCACTGGGTCCCATCCTCTGCACCTCATTGGTGAATCTGCAGGGACCTGCTTTCTGATTGGCTTATTCTCCACAGTACCAGTGCCCGCTACCCCTACTGAACAGCACCCCCTATTGCAGGGTGCTGGAACCCCTTCTGTCTCACAGTCGGAGGGCACAGCCTTCCAGCCCCAGTTCCGACAGATAGGGAGTACAAAATGCCTCCTCCTTCCACCCGGACACCACTACCACCCCACCCCACCCCCATCCCCTTTCCCTTCCAGAGCCCAGCAGTCCCTGCCCCCTCACTCTTCATCTAGAGCACCCCGGCGGAACCCTGACCCTCTCCCCGGCACCTACCAAACTTAGGGACCCTTAACTCTTTCCTCCCCCAAACCCCGGGGCAGGCCCCGTTCTTTTCCAGAACTTGATGTCAAAGCCTCCCTTTCCTGTCTACTTTCCCAGTCCCGGACCCAGGACCCCTCCAACCCCTCCCATCCCAGAGCCCCTGAGCCCCTGAGCCCCGGCGCCCGCGGGCAGGCACGCACCTCCCGGCGCGTCCGCAGCTGGGATGGAGGGGCAGGGAGAGGAAGGAGGGAGGGAGCGGCCGGCCCGGGAAAGGCAGGAAGGGAGAGGCAGGAAGGGGGACGTGGAGT
>NW_006285993.1:339318-341717 GCF_000327345.1 Myotis davidii
GGGATGGGGCTGGAGGGAAAGGTGGGGGGCAATGAAGGGGAGAATCCTGGGTGGGGGCGTGTAAGGGAGGGAGGGCTGCGGTCCACGCAGGCCCAGCCCGCCTGCCTGCTTGCGGGGAGGCAGCCACACCCCAGCCTTGGCCTCAGCTGCAGGGAGCCCCAGGCGGCCACAGCCAGAGTCGGAGAAGTGGCTCTTGCAGACCATGCCCAGGATCGTCCGCCCAGCGCGACTCTCAGACACAAACCGAGGCCCCCAGGCAGACACCTCTCAAAGTGAGCACCCCGAGTCTCAGACAGAGCCCCCTGCCACCCAGGCCTTTCCTGAGAGACTTGCTCCAGGCAGAATTTTGGGACTGGAGCAGAAATGATGTTCTAAAGCTCAGGCAGATCCCAGGTTCAGAGACTTTCCCTTAGAGACCCAGACAGACAATGACATAAACAGAGACCCCAGAAGGCATAACACTAAACACAAAGAAATCTCTCAGACGCAGAGACAGACAGGATGAACCCCCCTCAGATGGTAAAGCAGGACCTTTCCTCCAAGACTTGAAAACAGACATACGGTTGAACTGAAACCCAGGCCCATGCAGACTGAGAAAACACTCCCAGACAGCCGGACCCCAGCCCGCCTTCAAGACAAAGCCCTTCCCCAACAGGGCGGCGGCCCAGACCTGCCCCAGAAGAAGTCCTTCCCAAGATACCGATGAACACAGGGAAGAAAGCAAGATGCAAACTCCAGCCAGCCACAGAGGAACAAGAAGCCTTCCTTGGACTGAGACCCCGAGAAATCAAGATTGAAACGGGCCCAGCCAGCATGGCTCAATGGTTGCGCATCGACTTATGAACCAGGAGATCACAGTTCAATTTTGGTCAGGGCAGATGCCTGGGTTGTGGGCTCCATCTCCAGTAGGGGGCATTCAGGAGGCAGCTGACCAATGATTCTCTCTCATCATTGATGTTTCTCCCCTCGCCCCCTCTCTCTCCCTTCCTCTCTAAAATCAGTAAAATTTTTTTGGAAAGATTGAAATGAGACACTCTATAGTTGGTATAGACCAGCCGTGGGCAAACTACGGCCCACGGGCCGGATGAATAAAACTAAAAAAAAAAGACCGTGCCCTTTTATGTAATGATGTTTACTTTGAATTATATTAGTTCACACAAACACTCCATCCATGCTTTTGTTCCGGCCCTCCGGTCCAGTTTAAGAACCCATTGTGGCCCTCGAGTCAAAAAGTTTGCCCACCCCTGGGATAGACAGACACAATGGTGCTGCAGCCACAGGACTGTGAGTCTCAATCCAGACCTGAGCACTTCAGTCTTCAAGGCCTTTAGCAGGCCACATGAGCTGCTGTGCCCCCCACCATGCCACGAAAGAATGGGTTTCCTCTCATTACATTTATAAGATATATTGATAGCATCATTGCAAATTATTCCATACAAAATGGTTGTTTTGTTGGGTGGAGAGAGTATTTAATATTTCACATAGGCTTTGATTTTTTTTTTAGGCTTTGATTTATATGTGTAGTTTTAATTATTTTTTAAAAATTTTATTTTTATTGATTTCAGAGAAGAAGGGGGAGGGCGAGAGAAACATCAATGATGATAATCATTGATCGGCTGCCCCCTGCACATCCCCTACTGGGGATCAAGTCCACAACGTGGGCGTATGGCCTGACTGGGAATCGAACCATGACCTCCTGGTCCATAGGTTCCTGCTCAACCATTGAGCCACACCAGCCGGCCTATTATTTATTTACTAGGGACCTGGTGCACGAAGATTCGTGCATTGGGAGTGGGTCCCTTAGCCCGACCTGCACCCTCTCCAATCTGGGAGCCCTCACGGGAACCCTCTCCAACCTGGGAGTTTCTGTCTTTGCAATCATATCAGCAAATTGTCTGAGACCCACACCCAGCTTGGTTTGTTGCTCACAGAATAATAGAGGCATTCTTTTTCTTTGCTTCATTGGTGGAGATTTCCTGGAAGTTTTAGGATATCATCCCTTTAATTTTTCCTAGACACTCTGATTTTACTTATGTCTCTCACCTTTGCTTTCCCTCCATCCCCCATTGCAACAGTAACTTGCTCCAGGTTCTTTGCTTTAGATCTGTCTGCCACCAGAACTACAATTCCCAGCATTCCTGGTGCTCCCCGCACCCTAGGTTTTCCCTTCCTGCTCTGTCTCCATCCCACATTGCCATGTTCCTCCAAGCTGCCATCTCTCCTGCTCTCCGCTGGGTGCCTGTGTATGCAAATGAGCCCACCATCTTTGCTGGATTAATTTGCATATCCACTCCTGATTGGCTGGTAAGCATAGCAAAGGGATGGTTAATTTACATGTTTCTCTCTTATTATATAGGATTGAGTGAGTTAGTTAATCCTCACCTGAAGATATTTTTTCC
>NW_006285993.1:341849-346726 GCF_000327345.1 Myotis davidii
CCAATTCTTTCCTGGGTCCCCTCCGAGGGGATATCAAGAGTCTAGGCTGGGACCCCTGCTCCCCACTTCAACTCCCATCACCACAGCCAGTAAAGCCTCAGTCAGGGGACCTGCTTCCTCGCCTGCTGCCTCCACCAGCTCCACTAAGGCCAGAGCCCGCTTCCGTGTGCACTGCCCTGGCCCCAGGACCCAGCGCGCACAGTGGACAGCCATCCGGGGCCGGCCCAGGCGGAGTATCTCACCCATGGACTCTAGGCTACCTTGGGATCCCAGGTGGATACGGCCCAGAGCCTCTTCCAGTTCCTCCTCCAGCCCAGGCAGCAGGAAACGGCCTGCAGCCTCCAGTGCCTCCTCCGCCTCTGAGCCCAGCAGGGGCTGGCCTGGAGGGGGAATGGGCCCCAGGGCTGCCCCACAGCCCCGGCAACCATGCAGGTGATGCATGACTGGCCAGGCTGCGCTGGGTGATAGGTCTCGAAGAGGTACCAGGTCCATCTGGGCTTCAGCAAAGCTGCCAGCTAGCAGGGCCTGGAAGAAAGGGGAGGCAGTAGATGAGGCAGCTCGCTGGGCGGGGAGCCGGAGGCCTGAGTCCAGGAGGAAGTGCAGATCCGGGGCTGGGATGGGAGCTGGGCCCAGCAGCGGTTCATAGTGGCAAGGGGAGGGCGGGTCTCGGTCCAAGGGGGGGGCAGGTGGAGCTGGGCCCAGCAGAGGTTCATAGTGGCAAGGGGAGGGCGCATCTATGTCCCAGGGGCTTGCGGGGGGGCGAGGCGGGGCTCACCGTGGGAGATGCCAGGCGGTGGAGGCAGGAAAGGGAGTCTGCAGCAAAGAAGAGGAAGAGTGGGTGCGGGGCTGGCCGCGTCAGCGCCGACAGGAGGAGTCGGAGGCCGCCCTGGTCCAGAAGCAGCCGGCGCCACAGAGAGGGCTTCCTATGGGGAGAAAGAGCATCTTTCAGAAGGGGGAAAGGTGCGACTGGGCCAGAGCTGCCTGGCTCCCCTGACCCCTGCAAGGCACCCCCATCCTCCTCACCGACAGATGAAGGGCAAGGTCAGCGCACAGGCCACCCGGTCCTCAGGACTCCCGGAGAGCAGCAGGTGCGTGAGGGCGCCCACGCCGAAGGGCGACTCCGCCTGCACCGTCAGGTTCTGCAGCAGCATGTCACCTGCAGGGGCAGGCAGAGTGGGTCAGGGTGGGAGCTGGTTCCAAGATTGGGGCGGGAGGGGCAGCATGGGCTTCCGGGCCCCCGAAAGGAAGGTGGGTAAAACCTCAGGGCAAGACACCAGGGAATGGAAAGGAGGCTGCCGCAGGCCCTGGAGGGATGGGGCCCAGAGACTAGGAAGTGGAAGTGAGGGCAGGACCAGGAAGTGGGAGGGCAGGGAGGAAGCCGGGGCCCTCAGGGCTGAGACCAGGCCCAGGAGACAGGGCAGCCCCTGGTAGTGCTGGATACGGGGGTCGGGCCTGAAAGGACATGGCGCCTGAGCAGGACTCACAAGTCAGTGACACCACCGAACTGAGAGTAGATTAGGGAAGGACATGCCAACAGGTACAGTTCTAAATTGTGGTGCCCCAAAGCCTGGGCCAGGTATGGAGCAGGACTCTGCAGGCTGGGATGGTGGAGCAGGATGGGGCAGATGGTGGGCTGAGGGCAGTGAGGGACCGAGGGGTGGTAAGGCAAGGTTCAGGGCTCACTGAAGGATAAGTGGAAGACAGAGCACAAAGGGGCAGGGACATACCCAGCTCCCGGTGCTGGCTGCGCAGACTGGGGGGCCGGGCACGCAGCGTGGGCCAGTCTTCAGGGGCGACACCCAGCACCAGCCAGGCTCGCAGCAGCGCGGCCCCATAGCTGCACACGAAGGCCTCGAGGCAGGCAGGGTTGCAGGTGAGGCGCGCCAGGATGCGCAGTGCCGGTGAGCCCGGCGCCCTCGGCACGTAGGCCAGCAGGCCGCCCAGGACCGGGCCTGTCACCAGCGCTCCGCTTGGGTCTGGCGCCCGGGAGAAGTGTGAAAGCAGCAGCAGCGCTGGCCCCTCGCGGCCCCAAGACTCCTCGGTGGCAGGGCTGCGGCCTCGAGGCGTCTGCACTAGGGCTGGGCCGCGGGCGGGACTGGCCGCCTGGGCCTGCTCAGGGGGCGCCGGCGGTGGAGGAGGCCGTGGACAGTGCTCTGGAGACCGGTCCGGAGAGATGTCTTCGGGGCCTGCGGCGTAGCCCTCAGATATCAGCCACGACCTGCGGAGGAGAGAAGGAGGAGGCTGAACTCAGAGCCAAGGCGAGGGGGCAGGTCCAAAAGGAGGTGACAGAAGCCCGGAAGAGGAGGTGGCCAGAGAGGAGATAGGGGAGGAAGAGAGGGAAAACCCCAAATCATTCAGCAATGACTGCTGCCTGTCTGTGCCAAGCCCCATTTTAGGGGTGGAGTTTGAGAAGCGACGCATACGGATGAAAGGAATAGAAAAGAGCCGAGGGAGGGAAAAGTTGACACTGGAAACCAGTGGTGATGGTAGCCCTGACTGAGAAGGTGAGACCTGATCAAGGAGTCCAGGAGGAAGAGTGCTCGAGGCCGACAGAACCGCAGCCAAAGAGGCCCTGAGAGTCCTGCTGGTCACGTGGAGGAACCAGCCAGGAGGCCAGGGTGCAAGAGCAGAGCGGACACAGGGGGAGCCATAGGAGACGAAGTCAGAGAGTTCACAAGACAGCTGACAGCTGCACAGTACCCTCACTTATTCTTCACAACTGCATGGGGAAGGCATGCCTGCTATCCTCCATTTTGCATGCAAAGAAGTTAACTTTCCTGTGATAACTGGTGGCACCAAAATAAGAATGTGGGCTCCAGAGCACACCATCACAGCCAGAGCACCGTCCACCTTCCAGGGGACCTCTCTGGGCCCCAGAGTTCAGAGGTCCTGGGGTGGAGCCAAGGTCAAGGGGGGACGCAGGGGCGTGAAGGTGCATTTAATGGGCACTAGAAAGTGGTCATCACTGGGGAAAACAAGGGATCAGGAGTGAATAAAAGTCTTACTGAGACAGAGGGGGTGAGGGTGGGGGAGAGAGCCAGAGCAGACACAAACCCCATCCCAAAGCTCAGGGAGGGGCTCACCTGAGGCTTCGGAAGCTTCCGGCTTCTACCCGCTCAGGGGTCCGCTCCTCAGGAAAGTCCCAGGAAGCGGCTTCTTTTCCCTCTTCTTCCTCATCACCAAGCTCGCCACACAGCTGCCCGGCCAAGAGAGGTACAAGTCCCAGAGCCTGCAGCCGGCCCAGGGCCCCTGTATCATAGAGGAAGCCCACAAGGGCAGCCACGACACGAGGGTGCCAGGCGCTGGCATGAGGATCCCGCAAGAGTTCCATCAGCAGCTCCAAACCACCAGCATCCCGCAGCCGGGCTCGGTTGATGGCCTCCCGGCAAAGTAGGCACACAGCCCGCACCAGGGGCTGCTGGGAGGCTGGGCCAGCCCCACTGGGACCTCGGCGTTGCTGGAGCTCACCCAGTAGCACCTCCACACCGCCAGCGTTGCCCAGGGCAGGCCGTACCAGGCCCTGGGCACACAGGTTGGCAAGGATCAGGATAGCTGACTCGCGGACTGTCCTTTTGGGATGGGAGGCTAGACTGACCAGTGGGCCTAGTCCTCCACCCAGGCTTAGCTGCTCAGCACAGGCACGGGAGCAGCCTCGACTCAGCTCCAGAAGGGCACGGACCAGGGCCAAGGTCAGCGCAGGGTCTGGGGGAGCAGCCAGAAGCTCAGCCAGTGGGCGCACGGCTCCCTGCTGTGCCAGGGCCAGGCGGTGCTGGGGGGAGTCCGCCAGGTTGCGGAGGGCGCGAATCACGCTCTGCAAGCAATGTGAGTCCTGGTAGGCCGTCAGGCTCTCAATGAGTAGGGGAACAGCACCTGGAGAGGAAAGGGGAGGACACAGAGTGAGCAAAGATAGAAACCCAAGCCCCTGTCCCACCCCAAGCTAACGCCACCCTTGCAGCCTTCTCACCAGCAGAATGAATGTCCGCACAGCTCTCGGCTTCCATGGCTAAGTTGCCCAGAGCACGGGCTGCTCGGTTCTGGACGCTGTCTGTCTTCACACACTGAAGAATAGTCACTGCAAGAGAATTTGGCCTCTTGAGGGTTCTATCCCTTCTTGTCTCTCTCATTAACTGCCTCAAGAATGTGATCTGAGAGGGTGAGGAGAGGCCTCCAGGAGAAACTAACAGGGGGTTTAGAAGGTTAAATAGTAGGGATTTAGTAGAAGGATGATGGATGGGGCAGTAACAGGGTATTTCAGGTTTGGAACCAGCCTTTGCAAGGGTCCAGAAGGGAGACCCAGTGTCTGCCATGACCTCATGAAGGGCTTGAATGCCAGGCCAAAGAATCAGGGTTTGAATGTGAGGGCACTGGGAGCCACATCAGGCTGTAAGAACGGGAATGGTGTGACAGAATCTGGCAGCCAGGAGAGAGAATGGATCGTAGGAGGGAGGGGGGAGAATAAGGCAGAAGTTGGTGCAATAGTCCAGGTGAGAAAGGACAGCGGCTTAAACCAAATCAGTTACCAGCGCAGCCCAGGACATGGGCACAGGGCTCTGGGCACATGATGGAAGAGGGAGAAAAGTGGATTCAGCAGATATTTAAAAGGCAGAATAGTGGAGCACACGAGAGAAACTAAGATGGCGGCAGAGATAAACACCGGGAAATTAATGCCACTCACAACAATTGATTAATACCTCAGAAAAACAATACGGACATCATCAGAACCACAGGAAGCCTGGCTGACTGTAAATTCTACAACTAGAAGGAAGGAAAGGCACACTGAGAGCAAGAGAAGCTGCAGAAGAGAAGCGCAGAGGTATGGGGCTCGCGCGCACGGAAAGGGGCTGGCACCAGAGGACGCGGCTGTCCTTTTGAATACG
>NW_006285993.1:347705-362545 GCF_000327345.1 Myotis davidii
CATCAAGACCCATCATAATTAAAATGCCAAGGGCAAAAGACAAAGAGAGAATCTTAAAAGCAGCAAGAGAAAAGAAGTTAGTTACCATACAACTGTCAGCTGATTTCTCAACAGAAACTATGCAGGCCAGATGGCAGTGGCAAGAAATATTCAAAGTGATGAATAGCAAGAACCTACAACCAAGATTACTTTATCCAGCAAAGCTATCATTCAGAATAGAAGGTCAGATAAAGAGCTACACGGATAAGAAAAAGCTAAAGGAATTCATCACCACCAAACCAGCATTATATGAAATGCTGAAAGGTATTCTTTAAGAAGAGGGAGAAGAAAAAGGAACTCTTACCATTTGCCACAACATGGATGGAACTGGAGAGCTGATAAATACCACATGAACTCACTCATTTGTGGAATATAAGGAACAACATAGACTGATGAACAAGGACTGATCCAGAGAGGGAGAGGCATTGATTGGACTGTCGGGCTTTGGAGGGAGGGTAGGGGAGGGGGGGGATAAAGGGGGAAGATCAACCAAAGGACTTACATGCAGGCATATAGGCCTAACCAATGGACACGGACAATGGGGGGGAGGGCAAGAGCGGGGGGGGGGTAGAGGGTAACGTGGGGACAAGGACACATATGTAATATCTTAATCAATAAAAAATATATTAAAAAAAGGCAGAATAGTGACCGAATGATGGGGATTATACACTAATAATAACATATTTAATTTATTGAAGACTAATTAATGTGCCAGACCTCCTATCAAACATATTTTGGTCCAGATGCATTTTATGCACATTTAAAATATATTGATGTTTCATTACCCCCAAATTTTAAGATTTTGTCAAAACTGGCATAAAATTGCCTGGCTGGTGTTAATCAATGGTTGTTCAATTTCCTGTCACAGCACATGCCCGGGTTGCGGGCTCAAGCCCCAGTCGGGGGCATGTAGGAGGCAACTGATCGATGATTCTCTCTCATCATTGATGTTTCTATCTTTCTTGAAATCAATAAAACACTTTTTTAACCCGTAAAATTTCATACAGGCTATTAAGTAAACTGTATTCACAACGTTGCCACTAGGGGGCGCCAACTTAGCTGGGAAACAGAAAAGCTTGCTGTCTTGTTAGGATTTGTTAACTGCTTGTTTTTAGCTCGAAGCACCCAGTTCATGTTTAGAGTATCTGTGTTCTATATCTGTGTTTCATTTTCTCCCATCTCCAGTTATGCGAGGTAGCTGTTATTATCCCATTGTGCAACAAGGAATCTAGCCTCTAGGGGTCTGGCTGACTGCAGAGCCCATTTTCCTGACCACTGCATCTTCTGAGCTCTAGCTCATCAAATGACAGCCCTGCACAGGGCCGGACGTTCAGGAGACACTATCTGCCATGAATCTCATAAATGCAGGGTAAAAATCATCTAAAAGTCACCAAATAATCCCTTTAGCCACACCAGCCCAGATGCGAGGGAGACATGGCTGTAATTGATCTGAGAGGGCTCGAGTATAATCTAAAATCTAACGAGGCGTGAAAGCTTGAGCAGTGTGGGCATCGCGCTGTCATGACGCATGCTCTTCCAGGATACAACACAAAGAACTCAAGACGCCGCCAAAGCCCCGACAAGGAGGGGCAGTGCCTGGAAGCCTTCGAGGACGTGGGGGCGGAGCACTTACCCAAAGACAGAATGCCTCCGAGTCTGCGCACTTCAGTCCGGCACGCCCCTTCCGTACAGCAGTCGGCTAGGATGCTCAGCGACAAGTCCAGGGTCTTGCGCAGGCGCGCAGGCGGCGAGGGCGTCGACGAGGACGCTGAGGAGGGGGCGGGGCCAGCCGAAGGGGCGGGGCCGCTGCCACTGTGACACACGCCTTAGCACGGAGGAGCCCGGGGCCAGCCGGACGGGGCGGAACCCGCTGCCGACGCTCGCCGTAGCAGCGCCAGAAGGGGGAGGAGCCCGCCGCGTGCCCGGAAGCGCTCGATTCCCCCCGCTGCCTTGACGTGGCGCGTGCGGAGAGCTAGGAGTGCACGGCCCAGGGGTGTCTCGTTGGTAGCTGTGTCCTTTGTCCCACCTAGACCCTCCCCGGCCGCCGCCGTGAGCTGCGCGAGGCAGAAAGAGAGCGAGTCCGTAGGGGTTGGTTTCGCAGCCGCCATCTTGGCTCGGGCCTAAGGCTCCGCCCCCGTCCAGCCTCATCTGAGGGAGCGGAACTGGAAGAGAGGGACGTAGCCAAGCACCTCCTCTCTGACGCTTATTAAATAGCGCCACCGCAGTTATTAAGCAAGTCGGAAGTTGTAGTTCTCGATCCCGGTACTGTGATGCTTGCACAGTCGCAGAAAGCACTTGGAGTGCAGGAGTTATCTAATGGTTGCGCGAGCCCAGACGGCGCGTGCGGTGGATGCTGGGATATGTAGTCCACGCCAGCTTACACGCCCGGTCTTGCTGGTGCGTCTAGAGTTCCCAGACAGGCGACCCTGGAGTCTCAGTATCGTGCTGCACCAGGTGATGTGGCTAGGCCGCCCCCAGGGTGTCCTCCGCAGCGACCACCTTTTCCTTCGGACTCGTTTCCGCCCCCAGCGGAGCGGGTACCGAAGTCAGCTCTGAGGTATTGAGAATCCCGAGCCAGGACCAAAGTGTCTAATACTTGACAGCGGCCGCAGATGGGGAGCTCCTGATCCGTCAGTTGAATGAGAGGATTAACCTAGAGAAACCACTCGCTGCCACTTCCCAGAGCATCACGGGCTAGTAGATAATTGCATTTTCGTCCACACTAGCCTCTGGATTTGGGGAGAAAGAAGCCCTGCCAAAACCAACTGCCCCGCAATCTCCAAAGCCTTTCAGAGTCAGGAGTGTGGACTGACCCAAACCTATGTCCCTGACCTCATTCACCAAAGCAGCAAATTGGGTGGCAAACCCTACTGCTGTCTGGAGTGTGGCAAGAGCTTCCGACCAGGCTTCCGACCAGGCTCCGTCCGCATTAAGCATTACTGCGGACGGAGCTATTAAAAACAGGAGGAACTACTACATCATCCCGAGGAAATGGGGGGAGGAAAGGGGAGTGAGTCATAACCTCCAGAAAGTGTAACATAAAGAATGCAGTGTTTTTCATCCGAAATTCAGAAAGTGCCAAAACGAAAGCAATGATTTTCACCCTAACTTCAGAGAGTGCCAAAAGGAAAACAAGGTTTTGGTTTTTTTTTTTTTTTTTGCAGAATTTTATTAGTATGGAATAACAAGTATATAAAACAGAATTTAATAAAACATTTCATGAAGCAAAGGCACAAAGTCATCAGTAGAGTTCTACTGCAATAACACGGCTCAGGGACACAGTGTGGCCTCAGGGCCACAGGCACTGCTGACAAACTGCAGACCTCACAGGGGGCCCTGGCCCAGGTTCCCCAAGGCAGACAGGGGCACCGCTGGTAGAGCTTCATTACATAGCTTCCTATTTCCATTAGACTTGAAGGCCACTATTGCAACTAAGTTTCCAATACAATGGATTAACGCTTACAAAAAGAAATCTCCTTCCTTCGCCCATTCTATAAGTACCAAGTACAGTTTCGTCTCAAACTTGCATTTGCCATCTCACACGTCCCCCAGCGAAAAGTGCAGTAACGGGGACCCTGTGTCAGCAGGCCTTGTTGGACTTGCCACCATCTGAACGCACAGCAGCAGGGGGCGCTGGTCCACCAGAAACAGCTGCACCCGGTGTGTCCCCGTCCCAGCTCCAGAGTCTCCGCCAGGAGGCCTCCAGGCCAAAGAACAAGTCCTGGCTGACAAGGGGCGTCTCACTGGCCGCCGCTCTCTTCAGAGGAAGAGGAAAGCTGAAGGTCCTCTTGGAGGACAGCCCAGGGGCCCTGTGCCGGAGTCCCTCTGACTTGTCTGAGGTGAGGAGAGCTCTGAGCAGCAGACCTGGGCTTCTCAGCAGGAGGGCTGGAGGGAGCTGTCACCAGCCTGCAGCTCCACTGGCCTCCATGGAATCTCTGAAATGCCATTCTGAGGGGCTGGTATGGAATCCGGGGACTTGGTGGGACCTGGCAGGGCTGCAGGGTGTTGGCGAGAGGGCCCAGGTGCGGAGGCTGGAGGTCTGCTGTGTGCGTGCTCTTCTGGGGGCACAGGCAGGGCCTGATTCTGCGTTTCTCTCTGGCCTTCTGGCAGAGCTGGATGGATGTCTGGGCCGCTCCCTTGCCTGGTGCCTTGGTGCTGAGATTGGAGTCCTGGCACCCACTCTGTGCAGCAGGATGTGGCATGCTGGGCGAGTTTCCATCAGGGAATCTGGCTTGTTCCTGAGACATCAGGGTGTGGCCCAGGCCATGGTTGCTGGAGCCAGAATGGGGCTTGTTGCGCGTCTGCTGGACACTATGGGTGGCATCCTGGACAAAGCGTGCGCCTGCTGGCTGAGGGGTGTCAGTGACAGGAACTGACCGCCCAGGATTTAGCCCAGAAGGTGAGCAGGCGCTCCCCTCAGCTTTTTTGAAAGGAGGCGCTGGGGATGTCACTTCAGGTTTCCTGCCAGGTGACCCAGGGCTGAGACAGGGGTCTTGCACAGGCTTCCTCTTGCTGGTGGGGATGGGCATCGGCCGGGTGGGACGACGCCTGAGATACACCTCCTGTGGTGTGCGAGACTTTCGTGCCACCCGGACCCTCTGTGTCTGCTTCCCTTTCTGGACCTTCAAGGGTCTGCAGGGGCCCCGTTCTGGGTGATGATCCACCATTGGCCACACCTCCGAAGACCTTCAGGTCTTTCCTTCTGGGCTGTGGACTTCTGAAACTCCTGCTGTGACCGGGTTGGCTGGGGCTCAGATCTCAGACCTGGTGCAGAACCAGGGCACTGGCTGCAGAGCTGGAGCACTCTCAGGAAAGAAATGCTGTTCACCCCAACTTCAGGGAGAGCTAAAAGGAAACCAATGCAATGATTTTCACCCTAACTTCAGAGAGTGCCAAAAGGAAACCAATGCATTTCTTCCTAACTTCAGGGAGTGCCAAAAAGAATGCAACGTGTTTCAACTTAACTTCAGAGAGTGCCAAAAGGAAACCAATGCTTTTCTTCCTAACTTCAGGGAGTGCCAAAAGGAAACCAATGCATTTCTTCCTAACTTCAGGGAGTGCCAAAAGGAAACCAATGCTTTTAATCATAACTTCAGAGAGTGCCAAAAGGAAACCAATGCAATGCTTTTAACCCTAACTTCAGAGAGTGTTCAGAGAGTGCCAAAACCAATGCAATGCTTTTAACCCTAACTTCAGAGAGTGCCAAAAGGAAACCAATGCAATGCTTTTAACCCTAACTTCAGCGAGTGCCAAAAGGAAACCATTGCTTTTCATCCTAACATCAGAGAGTGTCAAAATGAACTCTCTTTTTTATCCTAACTCCAGAAAGTGCCAAAATGAATGCAATGCTTTTCACCCTAACTTCAGAGAGTGCCAAAAAGAAACCAATGCTTTTAATCATAACTTCAGCGAGTGCCAAAAGAAATGCACCGTTTTTCACTCTAACTTCAGTTAGTGCCAAAATGAGTGCAATGTTTTTCATCCGAACTTCAGAGATTGCCAAAATGAATTCAGTTTTTTTTTAAAAAAAATATATTTTATTGATTTTTTACAGAGAGGAAAGGAGAGAGATAGAGAGTTAGAAACGTCGAGGAGAGAGAAACATTGATCAACTGCCTCCTGCACATCCCCCACTGGGGATGTGCCCGCAACCCAGGTACATGCCCTTGACCGGACCCTCAGCTTTTTTGAAAGGAGGCAATGTATTTCACCGTAACTTCAGAGAGTGCCAAAAGGAAACCAATGCTTTTCTTCCTAACTTCAGGGAGTGCCAAAAGGAAACCAATGCTTTTCTTCCTAACTTCAGGGAGTGCCAAAAGGAAACCAATGCTTTTCTTCCTAACTTCAGGGAGTGCCAAAAGGAAACCAATGCTTTTCTTCCTAACTTCAGGGAGTGCCAAAAGGAAACCAATGCTTTTCTTCCTAACTTCAGGGAGTGCCAAAAGGAAACCAATGCTTTTCTTCCTAACTTCAGGGAGTGCCAAAAGGAAACCAATGCTTTTCTTCCTAACTTCAGGGAGTGCCAAAAGGAAACCAATGCTTTTCTTCCTAACTTCAGGGAGTGCCAAAAGGAAACCAATGCTTTTCTTCCTAACTTCAGGGAGTGCCAAAAGGAAACCAATGCTTTTCTTCCTAACTTCAGGGAGTGCCAAAAGGAAACCAATGCTTTTCTTCCTAACTTCAGGGAGTGCCAAAAGGAAACCAATGCTTTTCTTCCTAACTTCAGGGAGTGCCAAAAGGAAACCAATGCTTTTCTTCCTAACTTCAGGGAGTGCCAAAAGGAAACCAATGCTTTTCTTCCTAACTTCAGGGAGTGCCAAAAGGAAACCAATGCTTTTCTTCCTAACTTCAGGGAGTGCCAAAAGGAAACCAATGCTTTTCTTCCTAACTTCAGGGAGTGCCAAAAGGAAACCAATGCTTTTCTTCCTAACTTCAGGGAGTGCCAAAAGGAAACCAATGCTTTTCTTCCTAACTTCAGGGAGTGCCAAAAGGAAACCAATGCTTTTCTTCCTAACTTCAGGGAGTGCCAAAAGGAAACCAATGCTTTTCTTCCTAACTTCAGGGAGTGCCAAAAAGAATGCAACGTGTATCAACTTAACTTCAGAGAGTGCCAAAAGCAATGCAATGTTTTTCATTCTAACTCCAGGTGTGCCAAAATGAATGCTGCTTGTCATCCTAACTTCTGAAAGTGTGCCATAATGAATGCTATGTTGTTCACTGTAACCTCCAGAATGTGTGCCATAACGAAGGCAATGTTTTTCAACTTAAACTCCAGAAAGTGCCATAATGCATGCTATGTTTTTCATCCTAGCACCAGAAACTGTGCCATACTGCATGCTATGTTTTCCATTCTAACTGCAGAAGGTGTCATAATGAATGCTATGTTTTTCATCCTAACTCCAGAAAGTTTGTCATAAGGAATGCTATGTTTTTCATTCTAACTCTAGAAAGTCTGCCATAATGAATGCTATGCTTTTCATCCTAACTCCAGAAATTGTGCCATAAAGAAGGCTGTGTTTTACAATCCTAACCTTCAAAAGATGCCATGAAGGCTGTGTTCTGGAGTCCGAACCTCCAGAGGGTTCCGTAAAGAAGACCATGTTCCTGCAGAATTTGAACTTGGAACCACTGTGTGAGTTCTGGGGTGTATGACCCCTTTGAAGGAGAACTCTCTTTATAGGGTAAACTAGAACTGATGGGGCCCGAGGTGTCCAAAGTGAAGGACCAGGAGACTTGTCTGTTGAGTTCAGGGGTGATTTGTGGCATTTCAGGGCTGGGTCGAAAGGCCCAGGGTTTGTCTTCTGCCCCATTTCCTTTAGTTCCTTCCCTCGCAGGTTCCCCGGGCTCTTTCTCTGCTCCCTCAATAAAGGAAAACATGGTGAAGATTCACTTGTGCCCGGACACTGGGGCCTGAACATGGCCCTTGGCCTGGGCACTGGGGAGGGCTGCCCAAGCAAACATGTCTATTAGTAAAAGTTAGAGTATATGGGAGCGAGATGGAGGTCTTCCCAAAGCCCTACATGATCTGTGCTCGGAGCACAGAGGCCCTCCTTTTTCTTCTTCATAGCTGCCGTGTTCCTGAGGTTGACCAGACCCAATGTCCAACGCTGGTGGACTGTCCTTCCACGGTTAGCCCCATGCATTTGGTGCTCTGTCTCCAGATTTTGCCTTCTTTTTTTAAAATCCTCTCTCCAGGTTATTTTTCCATTGATTTCTTAGGGAGAGAGAAAGAGAGAGGGAAAGGCAGAGAGAAATATCAATATGAGAGAAACACACCCATTGGTTGCCTCCCGCACGTGCCCTGAGCACAGCCTGGGTTGGGGAGAAGCCTGCAACCAGGTACGTGCTTCTGACAACAACCAAACCCAGACCCTTCGGTCCGCAGGCCCACACTCTATCCACTGAGCCAAACCAGCTAGGGTGGATTTTGCCTTCTTTTTTAAAAAATATTAAATCTTTATTGTTCAGATTGTTGTTCATAATTTGTATCTTTACCTTTTTCTTCTTCTTTCTCTTCTTAAAGGATACCTTTCAGCATTTCATATAATACTGGTTTGGTGGTGATGAACTCCTTTAGCTTTTCCTTATCTGTGAAGCTCTTTATCTGACCTTCAATTCTGAATGATAGCTTTGCTGGGTAAAGTAATCTTGGTTGTAGGTTCTTGGTATTCATCACTTAGTCACCTCAGAAAGGTGAAGGTGGAGGACTAGGGACTGGGACAGGTATTATGAGAAAGACCAGGAGGTGCATGGGAAATGCTAGCCTCACATGAATGGGTTTACAAGGCTTTGAAAATCATAGCCTAGCCCCACTCCAGAGAGCCAGCCTTCTTTCCAACTTCAGCTGCTGAGGCCTCAACATGGAAAGAAAAATACGGTTCAATTGCATATAATAAATGAATAGATTCTGTTCTACCTTGATTCGTTACTGATCACTGCCACATTGTCGTAGGAAACCCCATGTCTTTTTGTCTTACTGACCATCAGAGAGAGCCAGCAGTAAGGAACTGGCCCTGTCTCACCTCCTCAAGAGATTTAAAACAACAAACGGTTTCTGTGGGCCAGGAGTTTGGGCTCAGGTTGACGAGGCTCCTCTGGTTGTGATCAGGTGTCACCAGGGCTGATGTCATATCAAGGCTCGAGGGGGGAGGGTCCACTCCGAAGGTCACTGTCATACCTGTTGGCAGGTTTCCAGTCCTCCCTGGCTGTTGGCCAGAGACATCAATTCTTTGACATTTGGGTGAAACCTTAGGGCATCGTACAACTTGGCAGTTGGCATCAATGGGTCAAGCAACCAAGGGAGTGACAGAGGACACCCACGTGGAAGCTGCAGTCTTTGTAATGTGATTTTGGAAGTAGCATTTCTGCCACATTCTATTTGCTAAAAGGGAGTCACGAATCTAGTGCACACTAAGGGGCAGGGATTGCACAAAGGCATGACTCCCGGGAGGTAGGAATCATTGCGGCCATCTTGGAGGTTGCTTTCCACACTCCCAGAAAACTGTTGTTGACCATCACATGCCTTGCGAACTGTCTCTGTCTGTCACATGTAACCTTCCCTAATTTCCACCCCTATTTTCAGAGTGTGGCTACCTAAGGTGGTGGCAGCATTTTTCTGGGCTAATAACCCCAAAGAGTTGTGAGGAAAGGCTTGGCAAGGATGAGGAGGTGGGGACGTGAAAAAAAGTCAGAGGCAGACAAGAGCAGAGCACGGAGAACGGCTTCCGGAGCCTTCACCCTCACACTTATTGGTCACTCTGTACCAGTAGTTGCTCACATTTTCCAAGAAGTTGGGTACAAGGAACTAGATTCTCAGAAATAAGCAGATGTGAAAGTGTTTGCAACCTAGAAACCGTGAGCTTTTTCAGCACCCTGGACAGTATATATTTTTAAAAGTAAGAATATCACGGTATTTATTTTCCTACAGGTAATTTTTCTATTTCTTCAACATTTACTCCTCAAAATTAAAAGAACAAAAAAATTCCCGAAGCTTAGAATAATATCACTTGGCTCTTTCTCTTTTATCCTCTCCCAGTTTGAAAGGCTTGCATCTCTTCATGCCCAGCGTCCTCTTGGATCTGAGGTAGGCACAACACATTCAAGCCTCAGCACAAATCTTTGTAAAGTCTGAAACTCTTTGGGTACCAAGAAGTTCCCTGCAGATTTTTTCTTCCAGCCCACCCGTGCCGACCTCTTTATGCCACTCTTTACCCCTCCCCCAATCACTTCTCTCTGGGCTTCAGTTTCTTCATCTGTAAAATGAGCAGATAGGATAAAATGGTCTTCAGGGCCCCTTCCAGAGCAACCCCTCGATGAATATTATTCTCCTAGGTGTGGGGGGCACACTTATGAGCATGGGTTCACACCTGCATTAAAACTTGCCTTTCCTGCAGTTTGGATGTCATTTGACTCTATTGTCTCCTTCATCTAATGAGCCTCTCTCGGCTGTAAATGTTGGAAAAGTAAACACCACATTTCCTTCTTTCCCTGGCATATGAGGTTCTTCCATTTAGCCTTGGGAGCGGAGACCACCTCTGTCTTGTTCACTGCTGTATTAGCACAAAATCTAGCACTTGGAAAGTGTCCAATAAGTGATTTTGAATGAATGAAGTTACTCAGTATACCACAAGGAAGCTGAGGAATGTCACAGCCAACAGAACCTGGACGAGGCGAGGAAGGATTCTGATCTAGAGCCTCCAGAGGGAGTGCAGCCCTGTCCACACCTTGATGTGAGACTTCTGGTCTCCAGGACTGTGAGCGAATGAAGTTCTGTTGTTTTAAGTCTCCCAATATAGGGGAATTTATTATGACAGCCCTAGGAAACCAACGTAACTCCCAAAGTCCTAAACTTCCTGCTAAGCTGGGAATTCCTTGGTTCTCCGGCCATTCCTGACACACTCCACAGCTGTATGCCGGGGGGGTGATGAGGTAGAAAAGGAGCAGGATACAAGCACCCTTTCTTTTCAGGAAGGGGATTGTGGAGGCAGTGAGGAGTTATTGTCAACACTTCAAAAAGTCAAACAGAAGTCATGCTTTTTCTTACACACACCCAATAAGTAGTTACCTTGGCCTGAGGTAGCTACTGTCACCCCATTAACTTGATGTAACCAAAGCAAAGAAACTTAGCAGGCCACCCAGTCAACTGGCCAAGGGTTCTCCTCCCTGCAGAAGCAGATGTCACAGAATCACAGGATTTTAGAGCTGGAAGGAACCTCAGAGTTTTGAGAAGTTTCACACGTTGATGACTCTTGTTATGACAGATACTGCATTGATTATCTATTGCTGTATAACAAATTATCCCCAAATTTAGCAACTCAAAACGACAAGTATTTATTATGTCACAGTTTCTGAGAGTCAGAAATCCAGGAGCAACTTAGCTGGCGATGCTGGCTCGGTGTCTCTCATGGGAATGTAGTCAAGTTATCCTCCGGGGCTGTGGACGTCTGAAGGCCTGGCTGGAACTAGAGGACCCGCTGCCAACAGGACTGCTGTCAGAAAGCCTCAGCTCCTCTTCGGCTGTTGGTTGAAGGCCTCAGTTCCTCCCCATGTGGGCCTCTCCACAGGGCTGACCACGACCACCTGCTGGCTTTCCCCAGAGTGAGTGATGGGGGTGGGGGAGCAGAGAAGGAGAGAAGCTGTAGTGTTTTTTGTTTGTTTGTTTTACTTTTCGAGACTGTTTATTAGGTAAGCATTTTACATATATTACTTTTATGGGTAATGGTGGAGCTGGGCAGTATTGCGCCTTCTCCAAGCTGCAGGTGAGAACCACGACAGTGTGGCTCTTTCCAAGGCCATGGCGCTTGCAGCCTGCAGACGTCAGCCCTCACATCTTCCTATGCTTGTGGACCGGTTTGGTGAGCAACTGGGGTCAGGATTCCATCTGATGGCTTCATGGATTGGATCAATGAGGATAACCTCAAAGAATCTGTACATGGAATCTTCACCAACCCAGTAAGAATTCAGGACTCTCAGAGCCCCACAGTGGCGCCCAGTTTGCTCCTCCGCAACAGACTGAAGACTTCGAGCAAACTTTAGCTGGTTACCACCGTGATGGTTCATGGGCTGCAAGTGCAGTGGTGGTGGCAGGAGCCTCTCCCGCCTCTGCAGCAGTGCTAAGGATGTCCGACTGAAGGCTTAGGCCCGCTCCCTGTGGGCCTAAGCCTTCATCCAGACATCCCCTGAGGGTTCCTGGACTGCAAGAGGGTGCAGGCTGGGCTGAGGGACCCCCCTCCCCCCACAAGTGCACAAATTTCATGCACTGGGCCTCTAGTATGACATAACCTTGGTTGGCCTCGTATCCCAGCCTGTGTGCTTTATCAGGCTGGGTGGAGGCTGTGTAGCATGGAAAGCTGGCAGTACTTCTAGGAGTGCACCCTAAGAAGAAAATGCATCATAGGGTATTAGTTCCTCTACAGCTCCTGGACGTCCTAATAAGCTTCATCTTGCTTATGATGGCTGGAGCCAGACGGAAAGGGGAGAAGCTTCAATGTCTTTTTGAAAAACAACTTTATTGAGACATACTTCACATACCATTCCCTCCGCCATTTCAAGGGCACAATTCAGTGGCTTTTGGTATATTCACAGAATTGTACAGTCACTACCACATCCTTTAGGTGTAACCCCACAATCATCCTGGACACCAACCCTCACACATCTCTCGTATGGTTATCACCAGGCAGGGAGGGTAAAGGGGGATAAATGGTGATGGAAAGAGACATGAGCTGGGCTGGTGAACACACAATACAATATCCAGATGATGTATTATAGATTTACACCTTAATCCTGTATAATTTTATTAACCAGTGTAACCCAAAGAAATTCAATAAAAAAGGAATGAAATACTGACACATGCTACAACATGCATGAACCTTGAAAACATCGTGCTGAATGAAAGAAGCCAGACACAGAGGACCGCAGGCTATATGATTCCATTTATACGAAGTGTCCAGAATAGGTCATCTAGAGAAATGGGAAGTGTATTAGCGGTTGCTTAGGGCTAGGAGGATAGGGAGTTTACTGGGCAAACTTTCAGAGGGATTTGCATTTTGAAAAAGTTAAGTGAAGTTTAACTTCTTCAAGGAGAGGCCTGAGTCTTTTTTTAAAATACATATTTTTTTGTTTATTTCAGAGAGGAAGGGAGAAGAGAGATAAATTGAAACTCAATGATGAGAGAGAATCATTGATCGGCTGCTTCCTGCATATCCCCCACTGGGGATCAAGCCTGCAACCCACGTAGTTCCCTTGATCGGAATTGAACCTGGGACCTTTCAGTCCACAAACCGAGACTATCCGCTGAGCTAAGCCAGCTAGGGTAGGAGGGGCCTGACTCTTGAGCATCCCCAGGACATGGTGCAACTGAGAGGCAGTCAGGAGACATTCTGAACAGGAGGACTGTGGAGCCTAGTGGGCCCATCAGGCTCAGTCCTTCCCTGGTCTTCAACTAATTGTCCAAGTCCACTAATGGGTCACCAACCCAAGAGGACTAGTCAGGGACAAGGTTAAGAAGGCATTAATGGTGGATTAAGGAATTGCACCAGTTCCTCAGATGTTAGATTTAGATGATGTGGCTGTTTCTGTAACCCTGTATTAAAAGTAGTTGGGCTGGCCCTGGCTGGTGTGGCTCAATTGGTTGAACATTGTCCCATGCACCGAAAGGTCTCCAGTTCGATTTCCAGTCAGGGCACATGTCCAGGTTATGGATTCATTTCCCCAGTCAGGGCATATGTGGGAGGCAACCAATCAATGTTTCTCTATCACATCAATGTTTCTCTCTCTCTCTCTCTCTCTCAAATCAATAAAAACATATTTTTTAAAAAGTTGGGCTGGAACTTCAAGATCATGTGTTTGGGTGATAAGAGGTTAATCACTTTGAGGGTTCTGGAGACCTGGCAGGAGCTCACCAGGACACCAACCCTCACACATCTCTGGTAAAGACTCGAGAACACTTGCTCTTTGCACTTAGCTCAGTAAAGTCTTACAACCGAGACTCCATCTTCACCAGGATTCTGGCCTTGGTTTCTGAGCAACAACCTTGGGGCCATCCTGATTCTGCCACTTACTGCCTGACGAAGGGTCCGCTTCAGCACTAGAACATTTCATTCATTTTGCAAATTGTTATTGAATATCTACCATGTGCCAGGCACTGTTGTAGACACTCTCCTACCTTTTCCAGTGTTCAAAAAAAGTCCTATGTACAGAAAAGTACATAAAGCCTATGTGTGCATCTTAAAGAACAAAAGGCAAGATTCCTGTGCCCACCACCCAGGGCAAGAAATGTGCCCAGAGCCATCTTGGCGGTGCACACCTGCTTCTTCCCTGGGGCTATAACACTATCCCCGACATCTGTGGGAATTTATTGCTTGACTTTACGGCTTCTCATCTACATATAGATTTCTAAGCGATATAGTGTGATGTTTGCTGGGTTTTAGACCTTATAGATATGGAATTGGACTGTATGTTTTCTCTCTCGTTTCTTTTGTGAGACAACATTTGTAAAGTTTATCTCTGTAGCTGCACATGGTGGTAATCATTCATGTTTGCTGTGTAGTATGACGTTGTTTGAAACGCCATTCATTTATACATCCATTTAACTGCCAAGGAACATTCTTCCCAGCTTTTGGCTACTGGGACCAATGTGTCTAGGCTCGCTTGGTGCTCACATAGAGGCACGTGAAATTCCCACACCGTGGAAATCACCGCTTTTGAGAATTACCAAGACTGTCCTCAATTGTGTAGTTGGGAGTCCCCCTACTGTTACAAGGGTCACTGAAGCTAAGGGGGAGTGTGACTGGCCCAGGGTCACTCAGGCAGCTGGTGGCAGAACTGAGCCCATAATCGGGGTCTTTTCTGAATGTAGACTTGGCAGAGGCAGCACTAGACTAGCAGGATGAGAAGGCACTAGCCTCTGGTGCAAAATGTAAGGGCACACAGAACTATTTGGCACCCAAGACAGATAAAACGTGAGCGCCACTTTTAACCAGTTACCTACAGCCTGTGCCAGCCGCCTGTCTGGGGTAAGGCGAGTGAAGGAGGGTCGTGAAAATATGAGGTCGAATGTTTTTATTTTAAAATTTGATATTTTATTCATCATCAATTTTTCACATTAAATTTTTGGTTGTGTGTGTGTGTGTGTGTGTTTAAGATTGCACTTAAATGTTGTTTATCTTGATTGCTGCTTGGGGCGCCCCCTTAAATTCTGTGCTAGAGGCCAGTGCCTCCCTCGCTTCACCCTAATCCCAGCCGGACCACCCAGCGTTCCTCAACCTCTTCTTAACCCTCCAGCGCCTTCCAGCCCGGCCCCT
>NW_006285993.1:362555-367359 GCF_000327345.1 Myotis davidii
GGGCACGGAGGCTGCCTGCCCCGGGCCTCAGGGGCGCCCATTTCCCGGAGCAGAGCACCTCTGAGCCGTTGCGTCCCCTGGGGTGGGGGGTGGGGGCCTTTTTGGGGTTGGAGCCTCTGCAACACCACCCCATGGCCCTTCAGGAGAGTGGGGTGCGCCCCCAGGCGTCATGCAGCAGACGTGGACGCATCTCACTGGGTCAAAGCTAGCCCAGGACAGCAGCCTGGACACACCCCTTTGCCCTTGTGGTGGTGACCTCACCCCCCACCCCCCCAGGACATGGTGCTACCAAAGGTGGGAGGACTGCTCACGCCGTTAGCTTTCCTCTGAGAAAGCTGTCCATCTGCTCCATCTGCTCCAGCTTCATCAGTGCCAACCCACGGTCCTTGGTGCCGATTCAAGGCCCACAGGAACCCCCAATTTGGGGTGCAATGAAGAAGGAAACTTCATTCAGCCCGAACAGCCCAGCTGTGGTACAGCAGCGGGTGAGAACAGCACGGCTGTGGACAGCTCAGTGTCAGCTTAGCTGTGAGGCCGTGAGGTGGTGCTGGGGTGACGCAGCCCCGCCCCGCCCTGCCCAGAGGTCCATGTCCTGGGGGGGCGGGGGTGTCCAGCCAGAAAAAGCACAGGACTCAGTAGGACGGGGAATTCTTTGCTCTCTGAGCCAAAGGGGAGCTGACTTATAGAGACAGAAGTGTGTCCTGGTGCCCCTCCCCCATGGTCCCAGATGAGCCGGTCCACATGTAAATAAACAACTTTACATCCTTGCAGTTTGATTGGTCCAAAAGGGTCTGTCTGCTCTGGTTGGCTGGGAAGGTGCTAATGTGGATGTAGTTGCACAGGTCCAGTTGGTCAGGGTTGAAATACGATTCAGAAACGCCTCATAAGCGCGGCCCAGGTGTTGGCAGGGCCCAGGCAGGTAGTGCAAGGAGGCAGGCAGCCTGGCGCGGGCTTGTCCTGAAGCTGGTTCTGTGAAAGGCCCTGTTTCCTGTGGGCTCTAGACCCTGCTTTGAACTTGAGCCCAGTGAGCCGCGCCGAGTCTTCGTGGTAGGTTTCTTTCTCAGCGTCCGCGGCTGTCACAAGTATTCAGGCACCGACGAGGCCAAGACCAGAAACCCGTGATGCCCACATCCCTTTTTAACAAAAAGGTGAAATGTTCTTATAACCAGAGCCCAGACCCCAACTGCGATTAGACAAACGAAAGGATAATAATTATGACACAAACATATGAAGAAGAAAACAGTCTGGAGGAAGATCACCATTCCATCCCGGTCAGGACACATGCCTGGGTTTCAGGCTCCATCCCCAGTAGGGGGCGTGCAGGAGGCAGCCGATTAATGATTCTAATCATTGATGTTTCTATCTCTCTCTCCCTCTCCCTTCCTCTCTGAAGTCAAAAAATATATTTTTAAAAAATCAATGGATGCTGTACACCTGAAACTAATACAAAATAATATTGAACATAAACTGTAACAACAACAACAGAAAGATTTAAGGGCTGTAAATAATACTGTGGTTCCTTTACATCCTATAACCCAATCCACATACCTTACTTCCTACCATTCCAACAAACAGCAACGATTTCTCACTGGTGGACTTATGCAGTGCATTTTTTCAGCATTCCAGCAGACAAAGTCCATATCTTTTTGCCTTCATCTGGGAAGAACACCAATATATGTGGACTGTTATGCCCAGGGATATAGTGAAAGTCTCACTTTTCTCAGATATTGAAAATAAACTTAGATGACCTTAAATTTCCTTAAATGACCTTAAAGGAATTTGACATTTTTTTCAAAACGTAGGTCTGCTTCTGACACTCTGGGACTCGATACTTTTCACTTATTACAACAATTGGCCTCCAGGGAGCATAAGGTCTCTAAAGACAGACTTCACTTTTTTTGCCTACCTAAGGTAAAATATCTTGGACATTTAATATCAAAGGCTGGACTGTTAATTAATCCTGAACAAGTCAAAGGAAGTTCAGCTTTCATTCTCCCCAAACAAAGAAACAATTAAGAGGACTTTTAGGACTAACAGGTCACGGCAGCAATTGGGTGCCAAATTTTTCACTTGTTGCTCAGCCTTTATGTGCTCTACTCAGCTCAGACCCACGTGACCCGATCGCATGGACTCCAGGTGAAAAAGCTGTAAATACCTAAAACCCCACTTTACTCCAGCTCTTGGGCAGCCTGACTATGATTTGTCACTCGTTCTTTTTATAGATAAGGAAAAAGGAAACACTTTAGAAATGATCACCCCAAAATACCGTAATCACCATTGGCCTAAAGCATTACAGGCAACATCTAGATTCCGTAGCAAAAGGGCTGTCCCAGGCACGAAAGCCACCCACAGTGGCCCTGTTATGCAGGCTACTGTCTATGCCAGTGGTTCTCAACCTTCTGGCCCTTTAAATACAGTTCCTCATGTTGTGACCCAACCATAAAATTATTTTCGTGGCTACTTCCTAACTGTCATGTTGCTACTGTTATGAATCGTCATGTAAATATCTGATATGCAGGATGGTCTTAGGCGACCCCTGTGAAAGGGTCATTCGACCGTCAAAGGGGTCGCGACCCACAGGTTGAGAACCACTGAATGGCCTACATTCAGTTGAGACTCAAACTCTCACTAGACCAGTACTCAGCATTGCTCAATCAGCAGTTTAGCCTCATATGAAGTGCTATGTTGCTTTCTGTACCCAACATTACTTTAGCTCAATAACATTCTTATTTTACTTTGTTTTGTTTTGTTAATCCTCACCCGAGGATATTTTTCCATTGATTTGTACAGAAAGTGGAAGGGAGGGGTAGAGACAGAGAGAGAGAAACATTGATGTGAGAGAGACGTGGCTCCAACCGGACCTGGGGATCAAGCCTACAACTGAGGTATGTGCCCTTGACTGGAATTGAACCCTTGACTTTTCAGTCCGAGGGTTGATACTCTAACCACTGAACCAACCCCGTTAGGGCCAATAACATTCTGAACACTGCTACTCTGCTTCCTTCCCACAGAACAAAGATGGCCATGACTGTGTTCTCGTACCTGATTATCTTCTGACTCCTAGGAGTGATTTAAGGGAGACGCCTATTGACAATGCTGATCTATTTTGGTTTACAGATGGATTCTATTTAAAGGGTGAACAGGGAGATTATCATGCTGGGTATGCCATTACCTCCTTAGCTGATGTAATCGAAAGCTTTTATCTGCCAGGAATAGAGTCAGCACAACAGGCTGAATTAATGGCACTGCCGTGGGCCTATCAAGCATGTCAAACTCACGGCCGGCAGGCTGCAGGCCTTGTGAAATAAATGTGAGTTTGACATGCTTGAAAGATCTGCCAGCAAACACATGTGCTGACAGCTGCTGTGCTTGGGGAGTAGCACGTGACGTCGGCATGCAAGGGGAACACGTTCTGCTGATTCATTCTCTAACCTCGGCCATGCCCATCGCTCCCCGACTTCTCACCTCAGCCCTTCCTTTCATATTCTCTGAGGCACCAACTCTCTCTCTCCGGTATTCAGCCCTCTCTTACTCCTCCTCCACCCGCCCATCCCCAGCATTCCTCCCCGTTGCCACTGCTACTGCCTGAAGTGCAAGTCCTTGTCATCGTTTGCCTGAATTATTGCAAAGGACTCCTAATCGGCTCCCTTCTCCCCGTCTCTGCTCTTTGGTTCACCTTTCATGTCATCCACTAGTCAGATTCCTTCCTTACACCCCAGACTCCAATACTAGCCTGACGTCACTCCCCTGCCTGAAAGCAGCCTGCCCGCCACCACCCCATACCCCAGCATGGCCTGTGGAACAGAGCTCCGTGCTTCAGCACAGCCTGCAGGCACCTCTCGGTCTAGCATTGCCCAGCGTCACCGGTCATGGTCACGGGTCATGGCCTTTGACCCCTCTGCGCCCTGTACTTCTTTTAGTTCCCTCATTGCCCAGAGTGCCCTTCCCCCTTTTCAGTTACCAAACTTGAGCTCCGTGAGAGCAGAGACTTTGGCACAGAGCCTGGCTCACAGTAGGCACTTAGTAAGCGTTAGTTGAATCAACGAACCTTCCCAGTTGCTCAAGTGTGTGTGTGTGTGTGTGTGTGTGTGTGTATGTTGCGTGTGTTGTGTGTGTGTTCTATGCTAACTCAGGTTTCTTTTATCCTTGTTGTTCTCCCAAGATACACCTGGAAAGTTAACTAAAGTGACCACGAAAGTGACCGCACCTGACCCATGTCTTCCTGGTCACTTTGCCTGCCATTCAGCGACTCGATGGTTATTTCTTTTTTTTAAAAAAATATATTTTATTGATTTTTTTACAGAGAGGAAGGGAGAGGGATAGAGAGTTAGAAACATCGATGAAAGAGAAACATCGATCATCTGCCTCCTGCACACCCCCTAGTGGGGATGTGCCCGCAACCAAGGTATACGCCCTTGACCAGACTCGAACCTGGGACCCTTCAGTCCACAGGCCGACACTCTATCCACTGAGCCAAACCTGTTAGGGCCCAGCACCCATTTTTTATAAAAACTCTCAGCAAAGTGGGAATAGAGGGAGCATATCGCAACATGATAAAGGCCATATATGACAAACCTACAACCAACATCATACTCAATGGGCAAAAACTAAAACCATTTCCCCTAAGAACAGGAACAAGATAGGGGTGCCCACTTTCACCCCTCCTGTTCCACATAGCACTGGATTTACTAGTCATAGCAATCAGACAAGAAGAAATAAAAGGCATCCAAATTGGAAATGAAGAAGTAAAACTGTCATTATTCACTGATTACATGATATTGTACATAAAACACTAATGACTCCA
>NW_006285993.1:368434-372700 GCF_000327345.1 Myotis davidii
CCCCCTGCCTGAAAGCAGCCTGCCCGCCACCACCCCATGCCCCAGCATGGCCTGTGGAACAGAGCTCCGTGCTTCAGCACAGCCTGCAGGCACCTCTCGGTCTAGCATTGCCCAGCGTCACCGGTCATGGTCACGGGTCATGGCCTTTGACCCCTCTGCGCCCTGTACTTCTTTTAGTTCCCTCATTGCCCAGAGTGCCCTTCCCCCTTTTCAGTTACCAAACTTGAGCTCCGTGAGAGCAGAGACTTTGGCACAGAGCCTGGCTCACAGTAGGCACTTAGTAAGCGTTAGTTGAATCAACGAACCTTCCCAGTTGCTCAAGTGTGTGTGTGTGTGTGTGTGTGTGTGTATGTTGCGTGTGTTGTGTGTGTGTTCTATGCTAACTCAGGTTTCTTTTATCCTTGTTGTTCTCCCAAGATACACCTGGAAAGTTAACTAAAGTGACCACGAAAGTGACCGCACCTGACCCATGTCTTCCTGGTCACTTTGCCTGCCATTCAGCGACTCGATGGTTATTTCTTTTTTTTAAAAAAATATATTTTATTGATTTTTTTACAGAGAGGAAGGGAGAGGGATAGAGAGTTAGAAACATCGATGAAAGAGAAACATCGATCATCTGCCTCCTGCACCCGCACCCCCCCCCCCAACTGGAGATGTGCCCGCAACCAAGGTACATGCCCTTGACCGGAATTGAACCTGGGACCTTTCAGTCCGCAGGCCGACGCTCTGTCCACTGAGTCAAACCAGTTTCGGCTCAAATACTATTAACAAGGCTAGATCTTCCTCCATCTTCCCAGTACACTCTGAAAAATGGCTTCAGAATGTACTTCAATCTGAGGCTCCTGGAACTCCAAGTCCCGTTGAAGTACTGTGTCTCCATGGTCCAAGAAGCCCTGAAATTGAAACCCAGAGTCCTGTGCCCCTCCCAAACCAAGCACTATGGCCAGGAGAACAGAATGTTCTGATTGGCTAGCCCTGGATCACGGGACCCTCTTAGAACTGGAGGAGGGAGTCAACCCCATGTGAACCTTGAACTGAAAATGAGAGAGCGTGGGTGATAGCACACAGAAAATCCTGCGCATTATTAGGAGAAGAAGCCATAGGTACGTTGGGCAGATGACACAGAACGATAGGAGTCCACTCTCACAGTCCCTTTCAGGGGCAGAGGGAGCTAACGCCCCCTTTAGACCCTATCATACTATTGTCATCAGCCCACTGGGGGCTCCACCTTGATCGTCATCTCCAACTCCTTTTCCCATTCCTCATAGCTAACCATGTCCTGAATCACCACTCAGCTGTCTTTCTGGAACAGTTCCAATGTCAAATATGCTGTCTTAGAGCCCCCATAAACAAAATGTACATTTAGTAGCTCACATGTTGGGATTCCCTCTGCGCTGGAAAACATGCTCCTGATATGCAGCATCTCAGGAAGGAGTCCCAAGAGAACTGACATGGAGGCCTCCCTCCACCCCCTTCACCTCCAACAACTGAGGAACATTTGAAAGGGCCTGGGATGCTGCCACAGGGTTTACTTAACAACTGGTAAGTTTGTTCTTCTCTCTGCCTAAAGCAAAGCAACACCTAAACCTCCAGTAACTGGAAGCGTTGGCAGCAGCCCAATGAATTTGCGTGAGAACCTGAAAAACAACGTCCAGTATACACACTGCAGGGTCGGCGCCGCACTCGCTCTACACAAAGGCAGTTCAGACAGAACCATGGTCAGCCTGGGAAAGCACAGGCGACTAAAGAGAAGCCCCTGGGTACCCACAGGGCATGGCAGGAGGTGACCGGCAGGGCCTGGTGGCGGCCCCAGGGCAGTCACCACACACCAGCACACAAAGCTCAGTGGCAACTTCCAAACTGAGACACAGGGATGGGGGTCCCCAGGGAACTGCTCGGCCATGACCAACAAACTCCGAGTGGAGAGGGGGAGCCAAGAACCTTTTCAGGTAAAAGCACCCCTCTTTATATTTTTATTTTTATTTATTATTTTTGATTCATCCTCACCCAAGGATATTTTTTCCCATTGATTTCTTTTAGAGATAGTGGAAGCAGGGGAGAGACAGAGAGAGAGAAATATCTAGGTGAGACAGACACATTGATTGGTTGCCTCTTGTACCAATTGGGGGCTCTAGCCTGCAACTGAGATATGAGGTACGTGCCCTTGACCCTTGACCCTTGACTGGAATCGAGCCCGGGACCTTCAGTCCTCAGGCTGACGCTCTATCCACGGAGTCAAACGGGCCAGAGTCACCCTCTTTATTTCTCCAAGAGCCTTATCATAAGTGCAGAGGGGGTTGGAGGGAGCTGAGTGGAGGGAGATGCCACGTAACTTTAACTGAAATTAGGCCTCATCTTCTCAGCAGTAATTTCAAAGCCCAACTGGGAAAAGCTATAGGAAGAGCTCCGTGATAGCTCAGCGAGGGCTCAGGGACAACTTAACACGACACAACATCTGACTGTTTCACAAGGTTACTAAAGAACCTTACTCGGACAATGTGCCTTCCTCTTCTTCCTTCTACATGTTTAGATTAGGCTCACAAAATCCCCTTTCCTTTTGTGGGTTCACGTTAGGTGCATCCGCTCTGTCTCGAAGCTGGAGGCATCCTGCTGGACCGCAGCTCTCGGTAAACACGGGCTTGTGCTGCACCTGCTCCTGCAGGTCTGCCGTGCCCAGGATCGCCGCTCTCTAGTGACCTTCGTGCCCCAGGCCCGGGGGCTCTCTTCATTCCCTCCAAGTGGTCAGACTTTCCAAGTTGAAATGACACACTGAGCAGGAGGCAGTGGTCAGATCTGTGGCTGTCCAGGATCTTCTGGATCCTCTTCCTATATTTGGGGATTTTCTCCAAGATAGATTCCCGCCCCCCCGCTAAGGCAGCAGCCAAAACTCAATTACCTAGACTTTCTCAAAACTAGAGCACAGGCCAAGGCCTGGGTGCTGCCAGTGGGGCCCACGTGATTCTCGGGTCCAGAAGACAGCAAACCACAGGGCCAGCTTCCGAAGAGGCCCTTTCAAGAGGGGGTGAGAGTGGAGGAGCTGGCTTTCCCAGGCAGCACTGCTGACGTTTTGGTACCCAGCGTCCAGAGCGGGAACGTGTGGTGTCTGCCTGCAGCTGCCCCAGAAGGGTTCGCGTCTGCTGTGCAGATGGCAGGCCTCCGTGGAGGTCCTGTGAGCTGCCCACGATTCGGCTGCTTGTCTTTTAGAAACTGGTTAGGGTGAGTTCTGCTCTTTGCAAAGAAGTGTGACTGCCCAAGCCGGTTTGGCTCAGTGGATAGAGCTTCGGGCTCCTCGGCCTGCGGACTGAAGGGTTCCAGGTTCGATTTCAGTCAAGGGCATGTGCCCAGGTTTTGGGCTCGATCCCCAGTAGGGAGCATGCAGGAGGCAGCCAATCAATGATTCTCTCTCATCATTGATGTTTCTATCGCTCCTTTCCTCTCTAAAATCAATAGAAATATATTTTAAAATATATTTAAAATCAATAGAAATATCTTTTTTTTTAAAAAAAAGAACAGCGACTAATCTATTTATTGAGGTATGGTTTGTGCCAGATTCTAAGCTGGTATCTCCTATGTTACTTTATTTAAATTTCATAAATAGAATTTAAAGTACAAATTATTACACATTTTACAGATTTAAGAAACTGATATTCAAAAAAACACAATTCGTTTTACAAATGTTTTTTTAAAAATATATTTTATTGATTTTTTTTACAGAGAGGAAGGGAGAGGGATAAAGAGTTAGAAACATGGATCAGCTGCCTCCTGCACACCCCCTACTGGGGATGTGCCCGAAACCAAGGTACGTGCCCTTGACCGGAATTGAACCTGGGACCCTCGAGTCCGCAGGCCAGGCCGAGGCTCTATCCACTGAGCCGAACCGGTTAGGGCTCGACAAACGTTTACCAATGGCCGACGGTGCGCCTGCCCCTGGGAACAGAGCGTTGAACAAAGTCGCTCCCGCACTACCCAGAGCGGGGTGCTGTATCTGAAACGCCCTCTAACCCGAACAGGAGGCGCGGCGCAGCAGCTGTCTGCTCCGAGGGCCCGCATGCCGGTCAGGCTGCGTGTTAAATATAGAAAACCCCTAAAATAGCCGCCCAGTCGCAGACCCAACAGGTGACCGGCCCCGCGAGGGGAGGGGACAGGCCCGGCGAAGGAGAGGGAAGGACAGACGGCGCTGCGGACCGGCGGGCGCGATGGCTCTGGCTCTGGCTCTGCCGCTGAGGTCCTGCAGCCGCGGCCTGGCGAGCGCGGCCCAGGGCGGCC
>NW_006285993.1:373128-376263 GCF_000327345.1 Myotis davidii
ACGTGTTAATAACGTGTTAATAACGTGTTAATAACGAGGGCTCCGGGCTGCCGAGGCTTTCGCGGTGAACGCGTGAGTCCGGCTAACGGAACAACCCTGACTTCAACAGGGTCTGCAGCCCCAGCTCCGCGTGGGAATGCTTCCCGTTCTCCACGGCCACCTGTGAGGGCCTCTGTGCTGGTTTGGGGAATGAGGTGCTTCCTTCTGGAAACCGGGTTCTCCTAGCTTCTGGGAACCCATTCGAGGGGGGCACTGGGTAAACCAGCTCTGGGCACTGCACTCACTAAGACAGTCTGCTCTGCTCACGTGCATCGCCAAGGGGCACGGAGCCCGGGCTGAAACCCAATACCCCCCACCCCTCTACCTCGCCCACACACACACACCTCCTCCCCTGACCCTACTCACACCACTAGAAGGCAGGGGCAGCCTTCACCCGAGAAAGAGCGAGAACATTCTCTACACACACACACACACACACACACACACACACACACACACGGGCTCACCCGTCGCCTCCGCTTCGGGAACAGCACCTGTGCCCTGGATGGGAGCTCTCTCATTCAAGGAAAACGTATTTCAAATCCTCGTTTAATGTGGCAGTTCTCACAGATAAGACAGTCCCTGCTGGCCTCAGGCCTGCTTGGGTACAAGGGCTTCTCACTGAAGAAGGTTGGCGAGGCCTGGGGAGGGGGTGTAGCGCCCGGCGAGTCCCTCAGGCCAGTCCGTTCTATGTGGAAATTATTCCCAGGGAAGTGGTCTAGAGGCTCAGAAGACCAGCCCATGGGGGAGAAGTAAACAGAGAAGCAGACTATTAGGACAAAGGCAAATTGGGGGCCTCCCCGCTGAACATGGCAGCGTCTTCGGGCTTGTCATCCATCATTTCTTTATACCGACGTTTGAAGAAGCCAAGCTATGAAGGGAAGTAAACAGAAGATCTGGGTAAGAGGGCAGGGGAGACGCTGGGAGTGAGGAAGGAGCCAGCGAGAGGGGAACCAAGCTGACTGTACGGTGTGCAGAACGCGATGTGAGCAAGCTGCACGTTCCCAGTCGCCACTGTGCTCAAGGTCAGTGGTTAGACACATCATCCAGAGCAGGAAAAGCACAGATGCTATCTGTGGTCAGGCAGGCCTGGGCACGTAACCTGGCCTCATTTCTGTCTTGCTGTAGCCACTCCGTGATGCAGGCATTATTATTATTATTTCAAAAATGGGAAATAAACCCAGAGAGCTTGAGCAGCTTGCCTTGACCTTAAGCGGTAAGACAGAGCATAAATGTACCCCCAGGCCGGCCTGGCTCTGTGGTCTGCGCGCTTCCTGCTGGGCCACCCGAGTGTGGGAGGCCTTGGGTCGGCTGCGGGTGGCCCCAGGTGTGGGGAGGGGGGCTCTCACCTTGAAGAGCATGGCTGTGATGAGAGCCAGCAGCAGCAGTCCTCCCACACAGCTGCCCACGATGAGGGGCACGGGGTCATACACCTCATACTCTTCCAGCACCATCTCCATCTGATGGGGGAGCAGAAAGCATCGGCCTCTGGCTGCCCCGGCTCCTCCCGGTCTCTCCAACCTTTAACCTCCTCCCCCGCCTCCCTGGGCCGGGCTCCACAGGCTGAGCCACAGCAGCCCTCAGGGGCTTAGGGACAACTGTCCCCCCCTCCCCCCAGGGATCTTCACCCCCTCCCTCCAGCCTTGTGAGACCCCACCCAGCACACGGATTTAGCGTCAGAAGCTGCTCACCAACCTGGCTGCTGCCTAGCACACAGTCACTACCTGGGCTCTCAGAGATGCCTCCTGGCCCGGGAGCTGGGCATACACAGATCTGTCGAACGTGATTTCTGCCACACTCACGACCGATACCTTCTTCTGCAGAGTCTGCAAAAGGGCAGGAGAGCTGGTAGGGCACGTCACAGCGGAACCTCCGGCAGGCGGCAGCGGAGCAGTCCTAGGGGCAGGAGAGCAATGAAGTTAAGGAGGGCCTTAACTTAGGAACCACAAGTCGAGAAAAAGTGTCAGATTTGGGGTGAGGAACAGGTTAACAATTATAGGACATATACAGGATGTGCAAAAAATGTGTATATACTTTCACAGTTGATAGTTCAACTTTGAAAATGAACTGTATTTTAATAAACACTGCCCTCATACATTTTGGGGGTTACCCTATAGATAGCTCTGCAACCTAGCTCTGCATGTCCCTGTGTGCCCCGATGAGCTGCTGGTCCTGTAGGGGAGCCAGGGCCTTGATCACGAGCACAAGACTCCTTGGAATCTGAGTCTGGAAGTCAGATTGCTGGGGAGGTTCCATCTCTGACACACAAGAGAGATTCTAGCGAGAGAGAAACAGCCACAGAAAGATCAGAACGTCACTGGCGAGAGGGTGCCAGGCACCGTGGATTTAGCGTCAGAAGCTGCTCACCAACCTGGCTGCTGCCTAGCACACAGTCACTACCTGGGCTCTCAGAGATGCCTCCTGGCCCGGGAGCTGGGCATACACAGATCTGTCGAACGTGATTTCTGCCACACTCACGACCGATACCTTCTTCTGCAGAGTCTGCAAAAGGGCAGGAGAGCTGGTAGCTAGCTCTGGGGAAAGCTCCGCGTCAGGGAAATGCCCTCGCTCTCCACTGAGGCAGGGCACAGACATTCAGGGCCCAGCAGAGGCGGGGGGTGGGGGAAGTCGAGAAAAAGTGTCAGATTTGGGGTGAGGAACAGGTTAACAATTATAGGACATATACAGGATGTGCAAAAAATGTGTATATACTTTCACAGTTGATAGTTCAACTTTGAAAATGAACTGTATTTTAATAAACACTGCCCTCATACATTTTGGGGGTTACCCTATAGATAGCTCTGCAACCTAGCTCTGCATGTCCCTGTGTGCCCCGATGAGCTGCTGGTCCTGTAGGGGAGCCAGGGCCTTGCTCACCAGCACAAGACTCCTTGGAATCTGAGTCTGGAAGTCAGATTGCTGGGGAGGTTCCATCTCTGACACACAAGAGAGATTCTAGCGAGAGAGAAACAGCCACAGAAAGATCAGAACGTCACTGGCGAGAGGGTGCCAGGCACCGTGGGCTCAGCCCTGCGCACGGAGGCGAGCCAGGCAGGCACCTGTGAGGAGGCCACCGCGGCCACGTCCCACACAGCC
>NW_006285993.1:376346-388748 GCF_000327345.1 Myotis davidii
CAGGTTATGCACCTGCAGAAAATCGAGACATTACGGTGGCCCCTGGAGCACCCCAAATGCCATCTCTTTCCTTTTGGCTCTAGCCCTCGGGTCCTCTCCACCTTTTCCCACCGACTTGCAATGTCAGCAGCACCGTGGGAGGGCAGACACGAATGTTTCCTGGCCCCTCACATGATATCGATGCTCAGCTTCTCGCCTTCTCTTCTCATCAGAAGCGGAAAAGTTGAGGTACTTGGTGGATTCTTCCTTCCTGGAGAAAGAGGGCTTGTTGGTGAGACAGGGCGCTGGGACCGTCCGCAGGTGACCCAGGCTTCCCACAAGCCTCTGCAGCAGTCTCAGCTTCAGCTCCCCCGTGTCCTTTGCCCACTTCACCAGAACTGCCACCTCGTCCCTGGGTGCCCTGGCTCTCTCAGATCCCCATGCCTTTGCCCTTACTCACTCCCCTTCTGGAAATTTTCACTTCAAGGCATAACTTGAACATCACCTCCCATAACATTTGAACATTTCCCATGGGAAAAAGGTGTTTACATGCTTTTTGTAGATTTGCTTTCTCTAGCCCCAATTTTCAATTTGTGCTGCAAGAATTTTGAAAACATGCAATACCTATTTATTTAGTCAGGAGCGCTGATCTCTTTTCCCTTAGATTGTCAAAAAAAAAAAAAAATGACAATGGCCAACACAACAATAGCAAGCCGATGTGAATGAATCAAAATTATACCTATTTTTGGTCAGGTTGGCAAAACATATATCTTCTGGGGGTGCCACAGAACTTTAGTAATTAGTTTATGTGCCATGAGACAAAAAAGGTTGGAAACTGCTGCTCTAGTAGATTAAGGTTGACTTCAGGTGAGGCTTGCTCAGGCGACTGTAAGAACACATAAGCCTAAGGAGACTCGCAGGAGCGATGACTGGATCACTCAAAAAATGGAGCATGAGCGCCTCCAAAATGGGGATGAAGAAAATAGACATGACTATCCCGGGCAGTTAAATAAACGTGATGGAAGATGGCACATGGACACGAGCTCATGGACTGGACATAAATGTCCTTGGCTGCAGGTGGCTTTCCATCCATACTTCCATCTTTCCATTCATCCATCCACCTACCTATCCATCCATCCATCCATCCATCCATCCATCTTTCCATCCATCCTTTCATCCATGCATCCACCGATCGGTCCATCCATCCATCCATCCATCTATCCTTCCATCCATCCCTCCATCCATCCATCCATCCATCTATCCTTCCATCCATCCCTCCATCCATCCATCCATCCATCTATCCTTCCATCCATCCCTCCATCCATCCATCCATCCATCTATCCTTCCATCCATCCCTCCATCCATCCATCCATCCATCTATCCTTCCATCCATCCCTCCATCCATCCATCCATCCATCTATCCTTCCATCCATCCCTCCATCCATCCATCCATCCATCTATCCTTCCATCCATCCATCCATCCATCCACCTATCCATCCATCCATCCACCCACCCATCCAACCAACCATCCATCCTTCCATCCACCTATCCACCCATCCTTTCTTCCATCTATCCATCCAACCTTCCATCCACCTATCCATCCACCTATCTATCCTTTCATCCACCAATCCATCCATCCATCTGTCCATCCATCCATCCATCCATCCATCCATCCACCCACCCATCCATCCTTCCATCCACCTACCCACCCATCCTTTCATCCTTCCATCCACCCATCCATCCATCTTTCCATCCATCCATCCACCCACCCATCCATCCATCCTTCCATCCATCCATTCTTCCTCCTTCCATACATCTATCCCCACCCATCCATCCATCCTTCGATCCACCTATCCATCCACTTATCCATCCGTCCTTCCATCCACTTATCCATCCTTCCATCCACCTATCCATCCATCCACCCATGGCCTCCTCCAGCAAACATTTACCCTGTGCCAGGCTGTGTGCTTGGCTCTGGCTAGTCAACAGTTAAGTCATAAATCTTGCCTTTGCAGACCCCATAGCTGTGGCTGTCACTTTGATGATTAAGAACATAGGAACCAGCCCTGCCAGTGTGGTTTTGTGGTTGAGTGTCAACCCCTGAACCAGGAGGTCATGGTTTGATTTCCAGTTAGGGAACATGCCACGGTTGTGGCCTCAACCCCCAGCAGGGACAGTGCAGAAGGCAGCCG
Organism: Myotis davidii; assembly: GCF_000327345.1. Taxonomy (NCBI): domain Eukaryota; kingdom Metazoa; phylum Chordata; class Mammalia; order Chiroptera; family Vespertilionidae; genus Myotis; species Myotis davidii. The sequence continues at coordinate 378,518 of NW_006285993.1, forward strand.
ATCAGTGATTCTCTCTCATCATTCATGTTTCTATCCCTCTCTCCCTCTCCCTTCCTCTCTGAAATCAATTGAGAGAGAGAGAGCGAGAGATAGAGCGAGAGAGAGAGAGAGAGAGAGAGAGCGAGCGCACACAGGAGCCGACTACCTGCATTCATATCTCAAGTCCACCACTTCCTGCATGAGTAATTTAAGGCAAACTATGTGGTCTCTCTGGAGCCCTGTAGTTTTTTACTCTTTAAAGTAGAGCTGCTAAGAATAGTGGCAACCTATAATGGAGTTGTGATGCTTGCAGCAGTGCATAAATGTGAGAAGTTGTTTCCTTTAGTATTGTTAGTCTTCCTCTCTGCTCCCCACCCACACCCTCTTCTCTGCATCAGTTTTCCACCTTAAATCTTCTCATTTTAATTCTCTTTTCATATTTGAGTCAGTCACTCGGCCTTCCCACTCCTTAGAGAAGATGTTGTCTGGCCGCTGGCATAAGCTCTGGACCATCTAGGTTTCGCTCCTGGTTCTGCCACTTGCCAGCTGAATGTCAGGGCAAGTTATTTAACCCCTTGATTTCTTTGTTGGTAAAAAGGGGGTAACAATATATCATAGAGTTGCTAGAAAGATTAAATAAACATAAATACATGTGAAGTGCTTCAATGCCTGGCACATCATAAGCACATCACTGTAAGCTCTTATGGTGAGTTTTAGTATTTTCCCATAGACATAAGGGGAAAACGTGCAGAGTTTGGATGGGCAATGACATTGCTTGACCCCATCCCTCATTCCCCTAAAAATTCACACATCAGCAGCAAACTGTTCAACGGCAACATTGCAAGTTCCTACCAAGTCTCTAAGCCTCTGGAGTTTAGCCAGGTTGTGGAGTCCTTGCCCTGCTTCCCGCCTGGCCTGCCCCCTACTCCTCCACCCTCATCACCCAGGGCAGCGTCCCTGCACTGGCCTTTCTTGTGGCCTGCCTTGGCCTTGGACTGTTAGAGGCCTTCCCCACGGTTTCTCACACCTCCGCTCTCCTCTCCGTTTTGTGAAAACCTGACCTTCCTTTGCTCTGTGTGGGGAAAGACCATATCCTGCCTCCGGGTCTCAGAAGAGCCCCAGTCTCAGTCTAGTAGCCTAGCGTTGCCATGCTCCTGTTTAGCACAAAGGCCAGGACTGGCTGCATCTACCCATCCATCCATCTGTCCATCCATGCGTCCATCCATCCATCCATCCATCCATCCATTAAAGGGAGGCTGCATCTCAGAGAGAGGAGGTGGCACACAGCAGCAGCCAGGGGTGTGCGTCCCCCAGCAGGCCAAATTGTCATAGAAGAAGCAAGAATTATGCACAGGTGCACCTCAGAGATATTGTGGGTTCAGAACCGGACCACCTCTATAAAGCAAATATTGCAATTGAGTACTTCAAGTCTTTTGGTTTCCCAGTGCCTATCAAAGTTATGTTTCCAGGAACACTGTAGTCTATTAAGTGTGCAATAGCATTATGTCTAAACAATAAACGTACTTTAATTTAAAAAAATCCTTGCAAAAAAAATGCTAACCATCCAAACCTGTTGGAAAATGGCACAGATAGAGTTGCTTGACCTGAGGTTGCCACAACCTTCCATATGTAAAAACACCCCACAGTATCTGTGAAGTGCAAGAAAGTGAAGTGCAACGAAGATATGTCTGCATGTGGTGTTGTGGTGTAAGCATATGGCGGGTCACAAATATTTACATGTGAGGAATCAGAGGGACTAGTTTACATACCCGTCCCCAGAGGAGCAGGCTGGGCTGCAGGGGGAGGCACTAGCCTTGGAGGAAGGTCAGAGGTCCAAGGGAAGGGCCAGGGATTAGTCACCTGCTGATCACTGTGTAGACGGCATATTTCACTGGGAGCTCCAACTGGAAGCTGGTCTTGTTGGTTGCAGGCTTATTATTCTCACTGGAGAGAAAGGGGAGCCCAGTTGGGAAGGAAACCAAGAGAGGAATCTCTGGCTGGTACAGGAAACGGGGAAGGACACACCATACCTGGTCTGGCTTACCTGCTTACATTGGCCCTCAGAAGCAACGTGTCTCCCAGGGTGGCCTTGTAGAAAACATCAAATGTGACTATGAAGGCGCCCTGATGGAGAAGAAAGAAGGAATGGGGAGAGGGAAGGTTATGGGGGACTGAGGGAAGGAAGTGGGTCAGGACAGTGAGAAGAGTGATGAGGATTTGGGGGTAAGCACTGACCTTACTGCCCTCTCGGAAAATGGGGTGGTTGATGCTACAGCTACTGCTCCTCAGGCTCTCATTCCCTGTGGGCACCGCCTCACATGCCAGGTGTAGTGGGCGCTGATGGGGTTGCTTCCAGAGGAGGAGAAAGAATTCAAAACAGTTACCCACATACATATATGGGCTTGATATATGCCAGGGGTGGCATTACAGAGCAATAGAAGAAAGGACAAACTTTTCAATTATCCTGGGAAAATTGGCCCATACAGAACAAACAAACAAACAATGAAATTGGATCCCTACCTCACTCCATACATTAAAATAAATTCCAACTAAAAGACTTAAATGTCAAAAGGCAAAATTATAAAGCTTTTAGAAGATAATATAAGGGAGTATTTTTTCATTACCTTGGAGGGGGGAAATATTTCTTAAATAAAATCCACAGATAAAAACACTAAAGGAGGACCTCTGGTCAAGATGGCAGAGCAGGTAAACTCTGCGATCACCTCCTCCCATGGCCACATCTAAACTACAGGCAAACTACAGAACAACCATCACTGAGAAGCACCCAAAGACTAGCTGAATAGAAGTCCTATAACTAAGGCCATACAGGAGAAACCACATGGAGACTGGAAGGAGGGGTGCAGACATGGAGCAGGCTGGTCCCAAACCTATGTGTGGTGGTTAAAAATCAGGAGGGATATTTTGGCTGTGGGGGTCCCTTCTGAGGAGCAAGGAGTCTCAGTGCCCACCAGGCTGCCCCGTCCAGGAAGAAAAGCACCCTTAATTTCTGGCTGTGATAACCAGCAGGGATTGTGGCTGAGTGAGATGGGAAACACACAGATGGAGATTGAAAACAAAAAAGAACCAGTCAAAAATAAAGAATACAATAATTGAAATGAGGAATACCTTAGAAGGAATCAACAGTAGTTTAGATGAAGCAGAGGGTTAAATCAGCAGTTTGAAAACAAGGTAGCAGAAACACACAGTTTAAGGGGCCTCTGGGACAACACCAAGTGCACTAGCATTTGCATCATGGGATGCTGGAATGAGAAGAGAGAGCAAGAAATTGAAAACCTATTTGAAGAAATAATGATGGAAAGCATAATTATTGTAAGTAATGGAGGAGGAGGAGGAGGAGGAGGAGGAAGAGGAGGAAGAGAAGGAGAAGAAGGAGGAGGAGGAGGAGAAGGAGGAGGAGGAGGAGGGAGCAGGAAGGAGGAGGAGAAATAAAAATATGAATAATAAAATGGAAATAACTATGTAGCTATCAATAATGACTTTATTTAAATGTTTTGGTGACTGGATAAAGAAGTTGAAGGGATTAGCTAAAGAACATAGCAGCAATAACTTTAAATGTAAATGTATTAAATGCTCCAATCGCATAATTATTGTAAGTAATGGAGGAGGAGGAGGAGGAGGAGGAGGAAGAGGAGGAAGAGAAGGAGAAGAAGAAGGAGGAGGAGGAGAAGGAGGAGGAGGAGGAGGGAGCAGGAAGGAGGAGGAGAAATAAAAATATGAATAATAAAATGGAAATACTACGTAGCTATCAATAATGACTTTATTTAAATGTTTTGGTGACTGGATAAAGAAGTTGAAGGGATTAGCTAAAGAACATAGCAGCAATAACTTTAAATGTAAATGTATTAAATGCTCCAATCCAAAGACATAGGGTAGCTGAATGGATAAGAAAACAAGATTCATCTGTATGCTGTCTACAAGATACCCACCTCAGAATGAAAGACAAGACTAAAAGTAAAGGGATGGGAAAAGATATTTTATGCAAATGGAAATGAAAAGAAAGCTGGGGTAGCAAAACTATAGTAGACAAAATAGCCGTAGCCGGTTTAGCTCAGTGGATAGAGCGTCGGCCCTCCTCTCTGTAAAAAATCAATAAAATATATTTTTAAAAAAACTATAGTAGACAAAATAGACTTTAAAACAAAAGCTATAACAAGAGATAAAGAAGTACTCGGCAATGCCAGGTCTGGGCATTTATTTAAAGAAACCCAGCACTACTTCAAAAAGACACATGCATTGGCCTGGCTGGTTTGGTTCAGTGGATAGAGCGTCAGCCTGTGGACTGAAGGATCCTGGGTTTGATTCTGGTCAAGGGCACAGGCCTGGGTTGCAGGCTCCATCTTCAGTAGGGGGTGTGCAGGAGGCAGCCAATCAATGCTTCTCTTTCACCATTGATGTTTTTGTCTCTCTCTACCTCTCCCTTCCTCTCTGAAATCAATAAAAATATACTTTTTAAAAAAGACATGTGTATCCATACGTTCATTGCAGCATTGTTTACCATTGGCCAAGATATAGAAACAACCTAAGTGTCAATTTGATGGATGAATGGGTAAAGAAGACGTGGTACATATAAACAAAGGAATATTACTCAGCTACATAAAAGAATAAAACCTTGTATTTGCAACAGTGTGGATGGACATAGAGGGTATTATGCTAAGGGAAATCGGTCAGACAGAAAAAATAAATGTCATGTGATTTCACTTGCATGTGGACTCTAAAAAACAAGCAAACAAAACAGAAACAAACTTAAAGCTACAGAGCATTTTGATGGTTTCCAGATGGAAGGGGGTTTGGGGGAATGAATGAAAAAGGGGAAGAGGCCCTGGCCAGTGTGGCTCTGTGGATAGTGTCAGCCAATGAACAAAGGGATGTGGATTCAATTCCTGGTCAGGGCATGTACCTGGGTTGCAGGTTCAATCCTAGACCCAGTCGGGGAGGTTACAGGAGGCAACCAATCAATGTGTCTCTTGCACATCAATATTTCTCTCCTGCTCTCTCTGTTTCTCTCTCCCTCCTTCCTACCTCCCTTACACTCTCTCTAAAATTCAATGGAAAAAATATCTTCTGGTGTGGATTAACAAAAAGAAAAAGAGGGCAGGAGATTAAGGTATACAAATTGCCAGCTATAAAAACAGTCATGGGGATGTAAGGTATAGCATGGGGAATGTGGTCAATAATGTAACCACCATGTGTGGTGTCAGATGGGTAGTAGACTTATGGAGGTGCATAGTTTGTAAATTATATAAATGTCTAATCACTATTCTGCACACCTGAAACTAATATAATGTGTCAACTATGATTAAAAAATAAAAAATTATTTAAAAATATACTAAAGATTTATAAAAATCAACTGCAATCAAATTAAGACATTTATTAAAAGACACTATAAGGAGACTGAAAAAAACAAACAACAAAGATATTTATTAGAAAAGATATTTGAGCACATGTAACTGGAAAAGGAGTAGGAACCAGAATATGTATAAACTCTTACAACTCAATAAGAAAGAGGTGGACAACTCAATAGAAGAATAAGAAAAGGGCTTGGACAGGAACTTCCTAAAAGAAGATACCCAAGTGACCAGGAAATATATGAAAAGTTGTTCAACTTTATTAGAGAAATGAAAATTAAAACTGCAAGGAAATATCATTACTCACCCACTGGATAGATGAAAATTAAAAAATTGGACAATGCCAAGTGTTGGAGTGGATGAAAGTCACAAGAACTCTCAAACACTACTGATAGAGTGTCAATAGGTGAAAATGGTCCGGCTTTACTTATGAAAATTGAAGACACACATACCCAATGATCCAGCAATCCCACATGTGGTACATACTTCCAAATATTAATGCATAGGCACACCAGAATATATGATCAAGAATGGTCATGGCCAAAATCAGGAAACAACTCAAAATGACCATCAATTATGGAATAGGTAAATAAACTGTGGTATAGTCATACAAAAGGGCTTCTATATAGCAACGAAAGTGTTCCACAGCCACAAGCAACAACATGAATGAATCTCACAAACATAGTATTAAAGAAAAGGAGAAAGACAAAAAAAGTAACATGCTTCTATTCAAATAAAGTTCAAATATTGGCAAAATTGAACAGTATCAGGGATGTATTCATGGGCGGTAAAAATGATAAGAAATACCAGGAGTTGATTGTCACAAAGTCAGATAGCGATTACACTGGGGAGAGAGTGAGGTTATGATGAGGAAGGTGCATGTTGAGAGGGTTTCTGGGTGGTGGGGGGGCTAGCCCTCTTTTATTTCTTGACGTGGATTTATTTCCCACGGGGGTGCTAACTGCATAGACATTTACTTAATATTATTTGTTAAAGTATATAGCTGCTATACACACTTTTCTGTGTGTTTTATATTTTATCATAGGAGACATAAAAAGAACCTACTATAAGCCAGGGCAGGGCAAAGGTCCCAGCCAACCAGAGCCCAAGGGAGCTATTTACCTGAGTAACTAACACTCGTCGATAGGACAGCCCTGCTGGGTAGTAGAAGTTGATCACAGTTCTGTAGGAATCCTCCCCCTCATTCCACACAGCCACTGTCATGTTGAGTTCTAGAGAGCTTCCCACCACCAGGGCCTGCAGGCTGAAGGAGGAAGTACAGCACTGGAGAGAGATCCACTGGGAAGGGTTTGGAATTGGATCAGGGGCAGGGGCAGGGGCAGGACACTGGGAACTCATGAGCTTGTAGCTGATAACATTGCAATCATTTCTCGGTTATAACGCCAGCCAGAGGGGAACACAAGCACTTCTCATCCTGCTGGTAGGAGACCCAAAAGCTTGAGTGCCCGGATGCGGCAGGAGCTAGCACTCACCCTGAGAAGCTGAGGTTGACATTCAAGTCCCCTTCACAGAGGTGATCTTGCCCACAGTTCTTCTTAAAGGGGAGCTGCAGCAAAACAGTATGTCTCTTTCCACCCACGTCTTAATCCTTCTCCAACTCCCTCATGAAGAGCTCTCCTCAACACTGACTATTACTGAGCCCACACCCTGGACCAGGCACTGTGCCAGCCACTGGCAAGGGATGGGGTGGTGGGAGACGAGCAGTTAGACTATGAAAGAAACCTACGACAGATCCTTGGCTTCGAGGAACATAATGTTTAGCTGAGAAATCAAATCCAACTCGCACTGGAACAACTATTCAACAGACGTTAAGAGTGGATACTGGGACAGGTTTTGGGTTGGATGGGCTTGAGAGGTAGGAAAGGTAGAAACTACAGGTGGATTAGACCTGGTTCTTGCCAAGAGAGCCACAGAGGTGGGTGCAGATGGCTATGATCCAGCCATGCGACAAGTGGCACGTCACCATGACAGGCTACGAGGCCAGGGGAGAAGAGACAGATGCCGAGTGTGGATTCCCAAAGAAAGGGAGAAAAGACTGGGGCTTTAGGGACTAAAGACGGTTGAGGTGGAGAGAAGAAAATATCTTCCAAATCAGAGATACAACACGGTCACAGGCACAGGGGTAGGAGCGAGGCAAGTTAGGAAGGATCTGCAGAACGAAAACCAGAGTTGATGCATGTGTAGGTCCCAGCGGACAGGGTCTCGGAATCGGGCAGTGCCCTTTTGGACCCGATGTGGTCGGCGGGCGATTGGGAGCTACTGGAGTTTCTTACGCACATGGGGACACACGGACGGCCACCCATCCCTGGGACTTCATCGAGAGACTCACAGAAGCAGTGAAGAGGTCCTGGGAGCCCACAGCCAGCACCGGGCGGAGGTTCTGGGCGGAGGGGATGGGCTGCCCCACCAGGGAGAAGTTGACCCGCAGGATGATGGGGCTCACCACGTCCTCCACACAGCCCTGGGGGGGGTGGGCTTTTCAGAACCCACTCTCTGCCGCCCTACCGTCCCGCCAGGGCCTTCTCGTCCACTGGACTCATTTCCCACTGTCACACAGTGCCCTCTCCAGGCTGTGGAGCCAGCCTCTCTGACCCCAACTTCCCTCTCTCCAGCCCCAGGCCCCCTCCCCACTCCCGCTTCCCACCTCACTCAGCGGGGAACAGGGATGTGTTCCCCCTCCCTCTCCGTCTCCCTTCCCCAGAATCCAAAGTCCTCACTGATAAAAACAACTTCAGGGCTTCACAGTACTCTCCCAGCCCCAAGACTTTTCTTCGCGTCAAAGTCCAGCTCTTGGTCTCTTCAAAAATGGCGCGAGAAATCAGACGGCCTGGGTCCAAGGCCAGGTCGTACCTGACGGAGCTGTGGACGTCCCCTGAAGCGGAGGAGGATGGAAGGTAGAATGTGAAAGGGAACCTCCAACGTTCTTTCATGTATGCCTGCAGCAGGTATTCATGTCGCAGCTGTTCCAGTGCGAGTTAGATTTGATTTCTCAGCGAAACGTTATGTTCCTCGAAGCTGAGGGTCTGTCGTAGCTTTCCTTCATAGTCTAACTGCCCGTGTCCCACCACCCCACCCCGTGCCAGTGGCTGGCACAGTGCCTGGTGCAGGGTGTGGGCTCAGAGCAGTCTCTATGGTCCATGTGATTAAGGGGGAACGGGGCGAGGAGAGGCGGGAGTCGGGGAGGGCCAGGTCACTGAAGGCATGTGGAGAGGGGCTTTGGTCTCCACAAAGGCAAGGGGAGAGCTGAGGGTGTTAAGCCGGGACTTGCATGTTAGGGCTAATCACTAGGAGGAGGATGGGAAGGTGCAAGAACAGACGTGGGAAGAGCTCCAAGTGGAGTAGGAAGAAGGGTGGCCTCCAGGCAGGCAGTGGCTGGGCAGGTGGAGGGGGGTGCGCAGGCTCCAGATTGATGCTGGAGACAGGCCTGTGGCCTGGCTTGGGCCGGGGAGAGGGGTAGAGAAGTGACCCAGGTTTCCAACATCAGCAGAAATGGATATGCAAGTGAGATTTGGCTTCAGGGCCCCTCTGTCCTGAGGATAGGGCTGAAGCCCTGGGGGTTGGGGCCTTGGGAGCTGAGGGCCTGGGTCCACGACAGGAAACTCACCTAGCTGGTCAGGTGAGCTTTTGTGGATAGTGAGACAGACTGTGGCGCTCGCAGCTTCCAGGCGGGAGGGCGCCTCTTCCAGGCACTGGTACTCAGGCTGCCCCATCTCCGAGGGGGCAAATCTGATGGCCACGCCCACGCTCAGCACTGGCCGGCTCCTGGGGGGACGCACAGGGCTGAGGAGAGGTTCTCTGGGAGGACCAGGAAGGGTAGGCCGGACGCACAGCCAGCAGGGAGGGGTGTGGGGGCTGTCACCTGAGCAGCAGCACGTGACCTCGAGACCCCACAGCCAGGTCTGCCAGCCCATCCTGGGTGAGGTCCTGACCTCCGCTCAGCGACTGCCCAAAACTCTGGAGCCGGGGAGAGAGCTGGGAGCCTGCGATGCGCTGGGAGGGAGGGGAGAAGTAGAGGTCACGGGGAGCCGACGGAGGGCTGTGACAAGAAAGATTTGGGAAGGAGGCTGCAGCGAATCGGGATCCCAGAGGAGAAACGGAACAGAGGGGATGGGGGTGGGATGGAAGGCAGGCAGAGTGAGGGTCTCAGGGACCTGGGCAAAGAGAGGGGAGCGCTTTGGGGCCCACTCATCATGAGGGTGCAGGTTGATGCCAAAGTGAAAGCGTAACAATGGGAACACAATAGAGCCCGTTATTAATTTGTGTGTTTATTCATAAACGTGTGATGAACGGACTCCCATTGAGCTGTAGCTACACGAAGCCAATGGAGGTGATTTGTTATTTAATGTTTCATAGGCGGAAACGAAGCTAACTCAGCCCTTTGCTGAAGGCGCACAGCCGACCTGGCCGGCCAGGGGTTGACATGGGCCTGAGGCTCTTTACCGTCAGCCGCCACAAAGGCTGACTGAAGCCTCCTGGAACCACAGGAGAGAAGGAGACAGTCTTCGCGGGGCTGGCGGACGTCCGGGAAATGCGGCGCCCAGAGGAGGAGAGGAGGGCTCCTGCCAAGGCAGGTGTGGGAGCAGCAGCAGGGGAATCAGGAAATGCGAAGGGGGCGGAAGAGGGCCTCACCTGGCTGTGGGAGGGGCTGAGGCCCGGCCCCGAGGCTCCGTGGAACAGGTACACGGCTCCCCGGTTCTCGTCTTCCCCCGGGGCCCCGATGGCCACGTCCGTCAGCTTGTCCCCATTCACGTCCCCCATGGCGGTCAGGGCTGCCCCAAAGCGGCCCCAGGGGTGGCCCTGCTCCCCACGGAGAATGGCCCGGCACTGCCACCTGGCCCTCTGCAGAGCAGAAAGAGTGCCAGTCT
>NW_006285993.1:388986-390231 GCF_000327345.1 Myotis davidii
CTTTGTGACATCAGAATCCCCCCAGCCAATGCCAGAAATAGATTAGGGATCAAGCTCAGGAGCTGTCCCAATAGTCTAGGTCAGTGGGCGGCAAACTGCGGCTCAGCAAACTGCGGCTCGCGAGCCACATGCGGCTCTTTGGCCCCTTGAGTGTGGCTCTTCCACCTCCTTTCTGAAACCGACTTTTGCACATGGGCCACGAAGTTTCAATCGCACTGTACGTGCACGCCAGCACATGGTATTTTGTGGAAGAGCCACACTCAAGGGGCCAAAAAGCCCACCCCTACCCCTGTTCCCTGCCCCCCAGGCAGCTCATCTCCCTCCTGTCCGCACAGCCAGAGCCTGTTCTCACCCAGGTAGGAGTCCGCCATGTCCAGGTTCTCCTGAGACATGTTGATGAAGGTGGGAGGTTTCTTGTTTGGGGGGTACAGGAAGGCACCTCCAGACCAGCTGTAGCTCCCCACTGCGCCCAGAACTGGTCCGTCCTGGGAAGGAAGGTCGGGGGCTGAGCCGGGGAGCAGGAGAGACAGCAACTTCAAGGCGGCCTCACCCATTGTTTGGAATTCCTCTTCCCCATCCAGGGCCCCTGCCCGGTCAGCCCATCGCCTCTCACTACCCCAGAGGTAGGCCCCCTCACACCCAAGTGTGCAGCCGCCACCCTCCCGGGGACCAAGATGGCACCCGTCACCAAGCCCCTGAGGGGGCATCTAGGATCCACCCCAGTCAAACCTGTGGAGTCCCCTCTGTTCCCAAGCACACCAAGCCGTTCGGGGCACCTCTCTCCCTCCGGCTGGGACTCAGCGCCTCCCTCTGGAAGCGGCAGCCTCCTCCCTCCTCTGGGGGTTGCTCCTCCCTCGGGAAGCCACGGGCATTCCCTGCTCCACACAGACCAATTGCTGGTAAACTTTTGATTGTGGATAATTGAGAACATTTACAAGTAGAGAGAAGCGTATAACGAGCCCATAGTACCCATGGCTCAGCTTAGGGACCAGTTCATGGCCAATCTCATTCCATTTCTAAGTGTCTCTCACTCTCTCCACAAATTGTCTGGAAGCCAGTCCCTCCGGACATATGCACCACACACCGACCTTTGGACAAGGCGTGTGATGTTGTCATGTCTGGGTCTGCGTGTCTGGCCTTCCAACCGCCACGGCCATCTCCTTCCGCGCTGCCCTGCGTGCACTCTGCCCGGCTCTGCTGCCCTTCCAGCTCCCTGTTGCAGTGACCTTGCTCCTGCCTCAGGAC
>NW_006285993.1:390255-391930 GCF_000327345.1 Myotis davidii
ACCCCTGTTCCCTGCCCCCCAGGCAGCTCATCTCCCTCCTGTCCGCACAGCCAGAGCCTGTTCTCACCCAGGTAGGAGTCCGCCATGTCCAGGTTCTCCTGAGACATGTTGATGAAGGTGGGAGGTTTCTTGTTTGGGGGGTACAGGAAGGCACCTCCAGACCAGCTGTAGCTCCCCACTGCGCCCAGAACTGGTCCGTCCTGGGAAGGAAGGTCGGGGGCTGAGCCGGGGAGCAGGAGAGACAGCAACTTCAAGGCGGCCTCACCCATTGTTTGGAATTCCTCTTCCCCATCCAGGGCCCCTGCCCGGTCAGCCCATCGCCTCTCACTACCCCAGAGGTAGGCCCCCTCACACCCAAGTGTGCAGCCGCCACCCTCCCGGGGACCAAGATGGCACCCGTCACCAAGCCCCTGAGGGGGCATCTAGGATCCACCCCAGTCAAACCTGTGGAGTCCCCTCTGTTCCCAAGCACACCAAGCCGTTCGGGGCACCTCTCTCCCTCCGGCTGGGACTCAGCGCCTCCCTCTGGAAGCGGCAGCCTCCTCCCTCCTCTGGGGGTTGCTCCTCCCTCGGGAAGCCACGGGCATTCCCTGCTCCACACAGACCAATTGCTGGTAAACTTTTGATTGTGGATAATTGAGAACATTTACAAGTAGAGAGAAGCGTATAACGAGCCCATAGTACCCATGGCTCAGCTTAGGGACCAGTTCATGGCCAATCTCATTCCATTTCTAAGTGTCTCTCACTCTCTCCACAAATTGTCTGGAAGCCAGTCCCTCCGGACATATGCACCACACACCGACCTTTGGACAAGGCGTGTGATGTTGTCATGTCTGGGTCTGCGTGTCTGGCCTTCCAACCGCCACGGCCATCTCCTTCCGCGCTGCCCTGCGTGCACTCTGCCCGGCTCTGCTGCCCTTCCAGCTCCCTGTTGCAGTGACCTTGCTCCTGCCTCAGGCCCTTTGCACGTCCTTTCCCCTCTCCTGGAGCCACCTCTCCCCACATGTGTCCAGGGTTGGCCCTTTCTCATCGTCCAGCTTCAGTTCCCACTCCCTGGGTCTCCTCTGAGCACCTCCCTTGCTCTCTCCCGACTCCCACAGTCTGAAAGGTGTTGTTTCTCGGTTGTCACCTCCCCCAAGAGAGAAGGAGCTTCGGCGAATCTGTTCTCTGCCGTGTCCCCAGCGCCCACACACGCCCTGAACGTCTGGCCCGAACAGATGCTGAGCTGGAGGACAGGGTCCCAGTTGCCAACTGAGGGCTGGCCCAGGGTAGCGCCTGAGACCCGCTTGCCAACTGCGCGCGCTCCACCCACCTTTGTGAGTGCCGAACTGAAGCCTTCTTGTGACATCTCATACTGGAAAGCGCTACTTGTCCTCGACTGGGTTCCTGTGGGAACAGGTCGCTGAGGCTCCCGAGGCCAGGAGACCGCAGGGGCTCGGAGCAGGGGAAGGAGGGGTGTGGTCTGGGGCTTGGGCTCAGTTTTGGGTGAGCTGTGACCAGGGATGGACCTCAGACCCGCAGGGGACAAGTGGGCGGGGGCACCTTCGGTGCTGAGACCTCAGCTCTTTCCCCATTTACCCTCCACCGCGAAGATCTTCTCCTGCAGCTGCTTCTGGATGCTGCCCAGCGCCGCAAAGTTGTTCACCTTGAACACGTGGTCCCGCGCCGGCGCGGA
>NW_006285993.1:392008-424712 GCF_000327345.1 Myotis davidii
GTCCGCAGGGACAGCACGCACCCCGATGGCATAGCGGACGATGCCGGCTCTCTCGGCCTGGGGGATGACGTCACTGTACTCGAGGGGGTCTTTGTACTTCTGTCCATCCGTGATAACAATGAGGATCTTCTTGGCACTTTGGCGGGCCCCGTTCCCACTGTGAAATAGGTCCTTCCTGCCAGGGAGGAGAGGGAGATGGCTGCCGAGGGGGACCGACTCCGGGAGGAAGTGGTCTGTGATACCAGTAGCTCATGCGGAGGGCCGGGGAGCCCTGGCGCCCTAGGCGGTCAGGCGTGTGAAGAAATCCATCCCTTTTTGAAAACCACGCTGACAATGATCGGTGAGGCCAACAACGAAGATTCGCGGGTCCCCTGCTCCTAGACTTCCACCCACGGTGGCGTCTCACTCCCGGGAGGCAGCGTGGTTGTGGGCGGGAGCTCTGCGGGCAAGTTACCTCTGCTCTCTGAGCCTCTGCGTCTCTCCAGCGAGGTGAGAACGAGGACTGTGCCACAGCTGGTCTCCCAAGATGGCCCCAGAGAGCCCCACCCGACCCCCTGCCCATGCTGAACCCGGCCTGGGACGTGCTCTACTCGCCCGCATGCAGTGGAGGAGACACCGTGCCCAGCCTTGGTAGCTTTTGCCCCTTGGGGAGCCCTTGAAGCCCATGAGAGGGGTCTAGCTTCCCTGTTGGAGTGGCCACACGGGGAGAGGCCCAGTCACCCCGGCCGAGCCCCGCCTTGCAGCCACGGCAGTGCCGCTCTCGTGTTCCAGCCTCAGGCGCCCCCCGACCAGCCCCACGAGGGACGGAGAGCCTGTGTGACATGGCTGAGCCCCGGGCCATGAAAATAATAATAAAAGAGCTGCAGTTGAAGCCACCAAAGTTGGGAGTCGTTAGGCAACAGTAGACAATGGAGACAGATGGTATCGGGTGATTCTGAGGCCCCACTAAGGCCAAGCTCTGGCTGCAGTGGGCGGCCTCTAGGGAAGCGTTAACTCTATGGAGCTGCACAAACCATTCACACTGTGGCCGTGCGCTCACATCCGCGCACAGGTAACTCCGGAAACAGCCCTAGTCCGACATTAGGGAAGGCGTGTGGCACATGACCCAGACCCCTGGAGAAGCACACAGACATTTCAGAGGAGAGCAGTAAAAGCTGTGGAGGCGGGTGGACGCGATCCACACAGCAGACGGAAGCAGTTTCCACCCGGTCGCGCCCATGTGAAATGTGTCGGCCGCAGACGGGGGTGGGAGCCACGCTGCTTTGCGGGCGGGATTCTGTTATCCGTTTGTACTTATTTCCTCTTGTTGCAAAAAGCTGTGAGGGACCCCAGCCCGGTGGTCCAGTTGGTTGGAGCATCGTCCATACAGCAAAAAGGTTGTGGGTTCGATTCCCAGTGAGGGCACATGCCCAGGTTGCAGGTTTGATTCCGGTTGGGGTGCGAGTGGGAGGCAACCAATCAATGTCTCTCTCTCTCTCTCTCTCTCTCTCTCTCTCTCTCTCTCTCTCTCTCAAATCAATAAGTCTATCCTCGGGTGAGAATTAAAAAAATAAAATACAGTGAGGCGTTTGGCTAGAGAGGGACCGTAGGTCCCCCGATATTTCCTTAAAGTTATTGCCCTTTTGTCTTTTTTTGTAATAAAATTCCTACTCCCCACCCCAATCCCAGTCCGTGGCAGGAAGGAGCTGAGTCAGCCTGAGGCGGCTTGGCTTTGGGGAGCCGTGGGCTGGGGCTGTCTGCTGTCTGGGAGAGAGGAGCAGGGCGGAGGGAGGAGCAGGGCGGAGGGAGGAGCAGGGTGGCACTGAGAGAACCTCACCGTGGCCGCCCCTGGACGGAGCCCCAGAAAAGAAAGGGACAACAGACCAGGACAGAAGCCTCACTCAAGGACGGAGGCGGTTCTCATGGTTGTCCATCCCCAGGGGCCAGTGGCCAGGGCAGAAGAGCCACAGGAGTGAAGAGGGGGCATTTGGAGAAGCACCTCTCTCCCCGGCACCACCCCCAGAGCTGCGCCCCGGAGTGTGCGGGCAGCAGAGCACCCAGGACACTCAGCCACTCTCCCACGAGAGCCACGTCTTCCGTGCCGGCCTCGCACCTGGGCCCTCTCCCCGCCTCCGCACCCGGTGCTGACAGGTGCCTGGCCAGCACCCAGCCATGGGGCCGGGGCCACGTGTTATCCTGTGACACACGGTTAGTAATGCATCACGTGTGTTGGCTTTAAAGATAAAGCAAACGACA
This sequence comes from Myotis davidii, assembly GCF_000327345.1. Taxonomy (NCBI): domain Eukaryota; kingdom Metazoa; phylum Chordata; class Mammalia; order Chiroptera; family Vespertilionidae; genus Myotis; species Myotis davidii. Next base: position 394,244 of record NW_006285993.1, read on the forward strand.
CCAACAGATACAGAATAGAACATCAGCACCAGCTAATGAAGAGGGCACGCCTGGGTGAGGAAGGAGGGGAGGGCGGGAGCGGGAGAGGCACGGTGCCTGCAGCGAAGGGGGGGAGGGCGGCGGCTCCCAACCCTGTCGCTGATCCAGCACCTTCCCTGCAGGAGCTCCTCACATGTTACCTCCTTTCATCCTAAACCAACCGGTGAGTTTACTCATTTGAAATGTACCGAGACAGAAAGGGTCAGTGACGCCCAGGGTTGCCCAGATAACCAGTGGGGAGCCAGGATGGGAACCCAGATATGTCCGAACCAAAGGCCAGGAGCTGGCTGCCCCAGGTGGGCTCCGGTCCAGCCCATGCAAGGCCAGGCAACGGGAAAGGGGGCAGAGGAGCCCTTCCTGCAAGGGGCGGGGGAGGGGGGCGGGGGGTGCATGAGGGGAGCAGGAGGCCAGAAGCACTCCAGGAGGACTCTGCCTGCAGCCCCTCCCTTCCCTTCTGCATCCCTTTCCGGAGCCTTCCTCAGCTGGAGGAAGGGCTGTACCGGACCCAGGGTGAGGCGGGGATCCCGTAGGCAACAGGGGGGTGGGAGGCGGGACCCCACAGGCAGCAGGGGGAGCTTACACCACCATCTGGATGGCTGAAGCTGTATAGGTCAGTCCTTTCAGCTGGACGATGGGATCCAGCAGCCTCTGAGGGCCCGGGCTGTCCTGGAACTGGGTGAAGGTGAAGTGGGTCTCCATGACGTTGGAGTACTGCATCAGCGAGAACTGCGGGCGAGAGGGGCCTGGGCTCAGGAGCTGTTGTTTTGGGGTTTAATATGCTTTTTATTTCAGAATAATTTTGGGCTTGCAAACCATGGTCTGTGTTTTTTTGTTTGTTTTTCCATTTTAAGCATTTTTATTTTAAAAAATATATATTTTATCGATTCTTTACAGAGAGGAAGGGAGAAGGATAGAGAGTTAGAAACATCGATGAGAGAAACATCGATCAGCTGCCTCCTGCACACTCCCTACTGGGGATGTGCCCACGACCAAGGTACATGCCCTTGACCGGAATCGAGCCTGGGATCTTTCAGTCCCCAGGCCGATGCTCTGTCCACTGAGCCAAACCGGTCAGGGCATGGTCTGTGTTTTTGAGGCCCAGCAAATATATATTGAAACCCACAAGAAAAGAAAATGACCCCAAAAGACAACCGGAAACTCGAAATCCAATAATGCTTCTTTCATCATCTGCAAAGAATAACCTTGCCAACCACAATATTTGTTAAACTTGCATCTTCAAAAATGATAACACATGAAATCAATTTGTAGCTGTGTTTCCTCACTCCTGAAGAATGTGTACATACACATTCACTAATTACTGGGAGATAAAATAATAAGAGGAAGAAGCCATGAATTAAGAATTGTAAAGAATCGTCAGTGATCTGGCCAAGTTACTTTCACAGCAGAATTATTTTACAAAATTTCCAATGCTTTTAAACAGCAAAAACATTATATTTCCTGTGGCATGTGGGGACCTCCTAGGGTGAGGACGCAAATTGGCCTGTGCTGGCACCTTACCTGGACCCTGGACCCTGGCCTCAGACGGCACAGGCCCGCCACCCCAGCGATGCCACGCCCCCTCCCGGGCTGTGGTCCCCAGAAGCAGACCCTCCCACCCCACCCCTCAGGCCTAGGGGACCCGGTCTTCACCAGGGTGCTGGTGCCCTTAAACTGGCCCATCACGGCTCTGACAAAGTTCTTCATCTGCTTAAAGTCACTTTGGTCAATGCTGCCCGAGCCATCGATGAGGAAGACAATGTCCATCTCTTGGTGCGGACACTCTGTGGAGAGGAAGGGAGGAACCAGAGATGCACGTGTGGGTGCCAGCCACCTCCGAGGACCCAGAAATCCTTCCCCCTCCACAGACGCGGGGGCTGTCCTGGGCATATGAATCAATTCCCACCCGGTTCCCACACTCTCCGTGGAGGAGACCCACGTCTGTGGCACCAGCCCCGCTCCCCTCTGGCTCCCCTCTTCCCACAAGGCCTGAAAAGGGGAAGGAGGAAGTAGAGAACAGGGGCCAAGTGGGTTCCTCAATCATTTAGTTAACAAATATCTATTGAATACACACTCTAAAGATGCCATCGAGGTGAGGAGAAGGCAGTTTAGCAAAGGGGTCCAGAGTCTGCACCCTGGAGCCAGCATGCTGGGCTCAAGTCAGCTCCACCACCTGCCCGTGGTAGATTCAGGCAAGTTATGTAACTCCACTGGCCTCAGTTTTCCCATCTGTAAAATGGGCGTAAGAATAGTGCCTCCCGCGTGGGATCATTGCCAGGATAAGAAGAACTGATGTGAACACAAAGTGTCTGAGGTATGGGGTGCCCCCAATGAGCGGTCGCTGCTACCCCCATGGGCACCACAGGCTGGCATGGCGCTGGGCCCAGGGAAGGACACACTTGCAGCTGGGGCTGCCACCAGGCCCTATCCCTATCGGGACGAAGCGCTCATCCCAGCCACAGGGAATTAGCTGTCCAGGGCTCCCGGTGGAGTCCCTCCCAGGAATCATGCCAGTCCAAAAGGGAGCTGTCTTGCCCACCATTACACCTCCTGTTCCTGGAGGCAGCCTGTATCCAGCCACGCTCCCAGCTCTGAGCTCCAAGCTCCAAGCTCCGAGCTCCGGCTGAGGCCTCTGATCCGATGGCTCTGCGTCCACCCTCTCCCTCTGCGCAGTCCTGCTTCCCTCACACTCACGGGCATTGCTCCCAGGACCATTCCCGAGTGAGCCTGAGGCTGCTCCAGGGAGATGTACCATAAGACCAGAGCTTCAAAAAAAATGCCGTCCCTGCCCTGTGGAGTCCACACTGCAGTGGAAAGCCAGGCCTTAAGCAGGTGACAAATAAGACATTTCGGATTGTTCCCACACTCGTGCGGGGGGCTGTGGCCTGTCTGCCAGACCTAGTTGCTGCCTCCACTGTGCCCACATCCTGTGCTGCCCCGGGCTGGTGGGGGCCAGGGACCCAGCACTGAGGAGTGAGGCTGAGCTGAGGCCACTCCTCCCCCGTCCTCCCCCTCAGCCAGCTGGTGCAGAGAGCAAATGGGAAATCACATCCCCGTTCTCCCCAGGACTAGGACATCCAGCCCCACTGGCCACTGGCAGGCTCAGAGGCCCCTGGGCCCCCTTCTCACGTTACCCCCGCCCCAGCTGGGAGCTGGTGTTCCTGTCACCATATCTCGCATTTGTGCCCACTTTCCCAGCTGCATCTCGAAAGCGCCCCCACACCCTCTCCGCCAATACGAGCTCCCTCGTAATTCCCTTCTGTCTTGCTCCTTTCATGCGATCCCCTGGCCTCCAACAGCAGCCCCTGCTGTACCACGTCTTCTGGAAAAGGACCTGGCCAGGCAGGCTGCACCCTGAGGTCCTCCATCCCTAACAGTGGCGCTCACCTTGGACCTGCTTTCTCGGCTGTGGTGGGGGTCACCCTGCCCAGCACCCAGGATCTATCTCATGAGGATGCAACTAGGTCAGGCGCCCTCCACTGCCTGGACGCCGCCCCCTCCCTTCCAGGCAAACGCCTTGCCTGCAGGTTTACCTCCTGCGGCCCATTTCCTCAGGCCCCGGAGACATCAGGGAGGCATTTACCTCCGAGCGTTTAAATGCCACATCCCCGGCCTGACTGCACAGCCTCCGGGCAGGGCCGGGCACGCAAGAGCAGACACCCTCCTCCACGCTCTCCCTCCCTCTGCAGACTCTGCGGCCTGCGGGGTACCTGCTGCTGCTTCACCTTCGGCTAAAAGCCCGCCATGTCTGGCGTCACGGCTTCCCTGACCCAATGCACTGTCCTCGGTCACGTCCTCAGTCAGTACCAGAGAGGCCGGCCCTGCCCTGGGCCCGCTCTCCCCTCGGCCACAGAGGAGGCAGCATGGGCAAGAGCCGCCTGCGGTGCCCAGGCCCATGCTCTGTGCACGATGCCAGTGCCGGGCCCTGTGCACCCTCCCACGGCCTGCCATTCGCTGCCCTTAAGGGGGAAGAGTCATCAGCAGGAGGCGGAGACCAGGCCTCATGCCTGCCCGCTTCTCGGTGCCAGCACGTGGCCCACAGAACCACTGCCCTAGGAGACCTACCTGGCTGGGCGGCGGGGACTCTCCGGACAACCTGCAGCTGGGAGTCCAACAGGAGGCAGGACCCTTCCACGTGCATGTTCTCCCCGCAGGCTCTGTGCACGGTGGGGCCGCAGGCCTGGGTGCAGAGGCCTGTGTAGGCAAGGGGCCCAGAACACTCCGCTCCGGCCCTCCCCAGCCTCCGCTGGCCCCTGCCCCGCTGGCCCCTGCCCCGCTGGCCCCTGCTGTGACCCAGGAAACTCACCAACAGCCAGGGGCGGAGGACGGAGGCCGCGAGGGACAGGCCGAGGGACATGTTCACAGCCTCTGGGGGGACTGAGGGCCAGACACACGTGGTCACACGCAAGGCACGCCCTCATTTTTGGGGAGAATCTGGGCTGGAGGCTGAGAGGGGGGACTCGGGCATGGAGAGTCGGGGCCGGGTTTCCGGGCGGAATCACTCACTGTGCAGTGAAAGGGGCTGGCACAGGCCGGAGGCAGCGTCACAGTCGTACAGCCGTCCAGTCTGGTTGGCTCCCACCACCTCCAGGGGCGCTCCCACCACGAGTCTGGAGGCACAGCCATGACACACGTCGCAGGAGGGGTGGGGCACAGCGTGCTCCCGGGGGGTGGGGGGGAGGAGAAGTGAAACTTTGCTCTTGGCATTTGGCACTTGTGAGGCGACTCAAAAATCAGGGCCCGAGTTTAACCCACAAATGGGAAGGACCACGTGGGGTGTCATGTGTGTGTGTGTGTGTGTGTGTGTGTGTGAATATATGTGTATTTATGTACACAAATGGTTTGGTTGTTTTTGGTGTGTTTTTTAACACTCGCCAAAAATAAAACTGTTCACAACAAAACAGCATTTCCGAACTGTGGGTAAGTGCCCTTTGTTTCTGGGGTGCCATCATTCTTAGTCACCCCAAGAAACAGATCACCTCAAGTTCAATGGAAAATTTTCTGAAGTCCTAGTTTTCGAAACAACCTGATGATTCTGTAATGAATTATATAAAAATATAATATAAACAATTTAAATTGGACAATTTAAAACAGCTATAGCTATATCAAAATCCATAACTATATCTATCCATATAATAAAAGTGTAATATGCAAATCGACCGAACCGAGGAATGATCAGTCGGTGGGTGTGGGGCCTGCGAGCAGACAGCATCAGGCCAGCCAAGGTTCATACCAGTGGGCAGAGGGAGGGAACGGTGATGGGGGGGCATGGTGCCCAGTGGTGGTGGAGGAGCAATGCGGGGGGCGGGCACCATCCCCGGATTGGCCTATCCGGTCGTCTCCCACAGAGGGAGGCCGGGCAGCAGCAGCGGCAGGGTGATGGGGGCAACACCGTCCTCTGATTGGCGGCCCAGTCACCTCCTGCAGAGGGAGGCCACACTGCACTTAGGCCCTCTCCTGAGCCGTCAGTAGGACATCCCCTGAGGACTCCTGGACTGTGAGAGGGTGCAGGCCCCCGGCTGAGGGAACCCCTCTCCCCCAGTGCACAAATTTTCATGCACCGGGCCTCTAGGAGTCATGTAAATGCAATGGTTTCTTTGCAAAACTTGGGAGAAGAGACTTTTTTAACTTTGGAAAAAAATTTATCACCACCAGCAACTCCCCTACTTAGATGAGAAAATCAGAGAAAAGCTGGTGTGTTTTAATTAATTAGCGGAGCAAGGCTTTGTTACACTGGTATTTAAAGTGCCCTCCCTGCAGCCATTCCTGTAGGGAGCGCTGGGGCCCCTGAGTGTCTAAGATGCTGGTGGGAACCTAAACGGCCGGCTAGACCTGGAGCAGCCTGGCCTGCTGGTCTCCAAGCACGAGCCAACTTTTAGTCAAACTATCATGCTGCGCGCTCTTCTTTATCCATTCCTCACACGTAGGCTCCGTCTTTTCAGTATTTGGGCTATAATTCAGCAGAAACCAGGAAAAACAATAACCCTGTAACAATGGGAATTTCACCCAATATACACTATTTCCTTTATTATAGATGCGGTGAACAGTGGTCAGTCAGTAGCTCTATATTCATTTTTTGAAGACAAAGGGGCCTGAACACAATGTGGTGGTGGAGGGAGTGGGACGGTGGCTGCCTTGGGATTTGTGGGGCACAGAGGGCTCCCGGGGGGTGGAGGTAGGGGAGAAGTGAAACTTTGCTCTTGGCATTTGGCATTTGTGAGGCGACTCAAAAGATCAGGGCTTGTTGGGTGCTGAGCGATCAGCAGGGGCCTGGGGGGCCGGGGTTGGGGAGCTGGAGCTGTTCTCCATGTTGATCTGGGTAGGGTTACCTGGCACACACAGCAAAAGTATTGAGTTGGGCCTTTCAGATTTCTGCTGTTCGGTCTGTGTGTTACATTCCAAAGCAAACAAAGAAAAAACAAAACTCAGTGCAGGAGTGCGGATTCGAGGCCTCTCCCCCATGGCCATGTGATGCCCAGTGTGTGGCCCGGCCTGGGATTGTGAATAGGGGTGTCCGGGCCTCGCTGCGCTTGCCCCGGGACACCTGGCACAGCCAGCGGCTGAGGCGGCGGGAGGTGAGGGGAGCGGGGGGCCTACCTAGATCTGCCGAACTGGGCCACGCTCTGCCCGAAGCCAGCTCCGTCCTCCTGGAAGACCCTGGGCTCCTCCACATCCAGGTTGAATCCGTGACAAGCAGCCAGAACTGAGGGGATGTGGGGCGGAGGGGCAGGGAGGGGGGTCAGAGAAGCCCCCCCCCCGCTCTGGACCCCCCTTCTTGGAATCTTGGTGCCCACCCTCCCGCAGCCTGGGTTTCCCATCTGCCCGTCTTCACTGTTGCCTGGTTTGCCGTCTGTGTGGCTCCTGTCTCCCTCCCTCCCTTAGAAATAATCGGAGCGCACTGCGAAGGACAGCGAGGCAGAGGGGACCCTCGGGACCCGCAGAGGGCATCCAGAACCCGAATCAGGCCCGGCACCGCCTGGGACGTTGCATCAGGAACGCCTTTTAAACACAAAGCGGCCACAGGGTTTACTGTCCACACGGGGACCTTCTGAGAGTGAAAGGAACACCATCAACAATGACACCAGGGACACTGGGGCTGCCCCGCAAACCAGGGCATATGGTCACCCTGCGTCACCTTCTCTTTATCCAGAGGCCCTGGGGGCCAGATTGGAGAACACACTTAGAATTCTGGATTAGCCCTGGCCGATGTGCGCAGTGGCTGGAGAGCTGGCCCTCGCACAGAAGGGTCGTGGGTTTGATTCCCATTCAAGGGCACATACCTGGGTCACGGGTTCGCTCCCTGCCCCTAGTGGGGCTTGTGTGGGTGGCAACCAGTCGATGTGTCTCTTTCACATCAACATTTCTCTCTCTCCCCCACTGCCTCCTCCCTTCCACTCTCTGAGGACTTGACTTCAACCCCAAGGCCAGGGAAACTCCAGGGAAGCCAAGCTGGGCCAAGACAGGGAGGGTCCAGACCCTCATGCCCGGGCTTCGGGGAGGAGGACAGAAGTTTAGGGATCTGGGACCTACGATGGCCACGTGGGGGGGAGCCTCACATCCTAGGCCTTCCTGCCAAAGAATGGCTCCGCTGAGGCCGACGTGGCCCCAGGACCTGACAAGGAGCCTCAGCGTCTAGGCCTCAGGGTGACGTCAGCGAGAAGCGGGCGTGTGAGCCCGGGAGTGAGGCCCTTAGCGACGCGGCCCTTCCCCAGGGGCAGCCATCACAGGCGCTGGTGCCAGAGCTGCCGGGATTTCTGTGTGAAGTCGGACTTTAAGACACACACTGGACCGATTTTTAAATGACTCCTGGATGTGGGCCTGACACCGTTTCCAACTTCCAGAGTTTTCTCTTGGCAGCAGCGAGTGCCAACCCGAAACCAAGATTCGAGGGAGATGCAGGACCGGGTACCCAGGTGGTACCCAGCCATCCCCTCTCTGCTGGCTCCTGTGGCCTCCCCTCCCGGCTGCTGGGGCTGGCTCCTCTCACCCCCAGCACCCGCACAGGCCACCCAGGGGAGAGGGCCTCTGCCCGAGCAGCACCCAGCGCCCCTCTTCCCACCTCAGCTCAGGTCTCACCCTCCCCAGACTGCAAGCCAGTCCTCCTTCTGCACCCGTGGACCAGCCCTCCCCTGCCTTCAGCTCCCGGGAGAGCTGCCCCCAGGGCTTCTCCCCGCTCCGGGGCCCCACTCACCCCCCAGGAAGAGCACAGCTCCAAAGGCCATCGCTGAGCAGCCGCTGGAGGAGGACCGTGGGGCTGAGCAGATGCTGAATCGCAGGGCTGAGCACCAGCTCGCTGAAGCTGCTCGGTGAAGAGTTAATAACTACTCAGGGCCTTGCAGTGAGAAGAGAAGGCGCATTGAGGAAGTCCTTGGTTCACCATAGAGCAGAGGCCAGGGCAGAAAGCCAACACCAGCCTGGGAGGCAATCCCCAAATTCTCCCCCTCCACCACCTCTAGGGACCAGGTGGCATATGAGCCCTAGGACATGGGTGTGAGCTGGAGAGGGGCAGACCACCCCTCAGGTCTACACCGACACTACCCTACACTTGACATTTAACCTACATTTGAAGTGTTAGAAATAACTGTCATGAATATATACTTAAAATAGTATGCCACGGTTAGGGATTTTCTCATATATTTTAATGTTACAGGACATTTATTTATGTTTAATCATGTAATTCTTAAAGCACACAGAAAATTACAGAGAACAAATAGCAACCACACATTTACCTACCCCTCCCAGATTTAACAAATGTTAAAATATCCAGTGGGGGAGGGGCAGGAGGGACATGGGCCAGGGTGCTGTTGAAAGAAGTAGAACCAAACTGGTATATTCATACACACGGACTTACTAGGGAGCAGTAAGTCACAGATACATGTGACAACATGGGTGAGTCTCAACAGTGTCATAAGTGAAAGAAGCCAGGAACCGGAGGCATTATGTACGAGTCCTTTCATACGAGCAGGTGCCACCAGCCCAGGAAGATCAAAGTCGGAAGCGTGACCGCCTCTGGTGGGGCGGGGAGGACACTGCTAGCATTCTTTAAATTTAACATTCAGCACTGAATATTTTAGCATTTGTTAAATCAGGGAGGGGCAGGTAAATGTGTGGTTGCTATTTTCTCTCTCTGTAATTTTCTGTGTGCTTTAAGTATCACACAATTAAACATAAATAGATGTTTTGTAACAACATGAAAAAAGGTCCGCTATATAAGAGCCCAGACTTGGAAGGTGGAAATATATGACAGAATCCCTAACCGTGGGCATGCTATGTTAAGTATATATTTATGACAGTTATTTCTAACACTTCAAATGTAGGTTAAATGTCAAGGGTAGACAATATAAAATAGCTTTCTAAACAAAAATTTTAGCCCCAGTTACTTGAGCTGATACTCGATGGACAGAAGAGATCAGTTAGACGCTGGGAGGGGCACTGATGGTGCCCTGGCAAGGACTGGGCCGGGGACGGCAACTCCAGGCTTCGAGGCGAACATTCCTACTTCCTGCAGATTATTGTTGGAGAGAAAACCACAGCCCCCAATCGAGGCACTTGCGCTAAAAGCCCATGACACCAAACGTAGAGTGAATGCCCGACTTGACTGCAGGTGCAACCTCTCCCAGAAACGTAGTCTCATTAACCAGCCGGGACCTTCTGGTTAAGCACCAGCCAGGTCATCAGTGGCAGGGGCCTCCTCCACCCACCGCAAGGAAGACAAGCCGCCTGGAAAGAAGTCCTGGCTAAAAAGAATCCTTCCTTTTCTTTTACTACTAACTTCTCTGCCACACCCTCTTCCCATAAAACCCTTCCCAAGGAAACCGCCCTTTCGGGTGCTAGATGGGGTGCTGCTTGACTCATGAGTCGCCTAGCAAAGCCCATCAGATCTCCAAGGGTGCTTGGTGGAATTTTGCCTTTTAACACGATCAAGGCCAAGTTGAACAACAGCTTTCTCCCTCTTGTGCTAAGGGGTCTGTTGCAAGCAGCACCCTTTCAGCAGTTCCGTAGATCGGTGAACCTCTCTCTGTGTCTAGAATCTCAAAATAATTTTTTAAAATATATTTTTTATTGATTTCAGAGAGGAAGGAAGAGGGGGAGAGAGACAGAAACATCCACGATGAGAGAGAATCATGGATCAGCTGCCTCCTGCAAGTCCCCACTGGGGATCAAGCCCACAACCCGGGCATGTGCCCTTGACCGGAATCGAACCTGAGACCTTTCAGTCCAAAGGCTGATGCTCTATCCACTGAGCCAACTGGCCAGGGCTCAGAATAATTTTTTAATGATTTTCCTAAACCCCCAAACTTAAAGATCTCTTCATTTCTTCATCTTCACTGTACCTCATCGAATAGACACGACCTTGAATGATATCACCTTTCACACATAATCTCTAATTTGGGACTTCCCTTCCAAAGCAAGGCTTAAGGCTAGCATTTTGCTGACTCGGCCACTGTAAAGATTTCCACCTTTGCTGCAATTATATTATCACTTGTCTCAGCAAAAGACTCTTGTTGCCCAGTCATTTTTAAAGAACAATAAGGTCAAATTGCAAAAAAGATAAGCAAGTGCTTGCCAAAACCACAGGCTGCATGGAAGTGTCTTTCTCCCAGGCTGGGTGCAGAAGGCGCCCGCCCCGCCCCCTCCAGCAGTTGCTGTGAGGTGCCTCCTCCTGGGTATCCCCAGGAGTTCCACAGTCAAGAGAAGTGCTGCCTCGCTAAGTATATTTTAAAGCCCCTGATATTGCCACTTATAATAAGAAATATATATTTTGTCGTTGTCCCGTTTCTGGCACAGAGCTCCTAAAACTCTTGGAATTTCCTAAGTCCTAAGCGTATAACTGCAGAACCAGCTCAAACTGGTCCTTGTTTCTAACAAGGTACTGAGTTGCTTTTCAGAGACAACAGACCAAATCCGCAAATCATGCAGACCAAGCATGTGCCATGATGGAACCAGAGGACCAGGACATGACGGAACCTGAAGGCCAGTTCTGAAGTGAAGGGTCCACTGTCCAGAAGGATCCAGTGCTGGAGCCCCTTTACCATAAATGGCCAAATTCCAAAACTCTTCCATCAAACCTGCCCTGCCAGCACTTCGAACACCCGCCTGCTCCCCATCACCCCTAAAACTCGCCTGAGCCCTGGATCTGAGCTCTGCCTCCTCCTTGCTGGTCAACTTAGCAATAACCTCTTCTTCTCCTTTTTTTTCCTCAAAAGCCCATGTCACAGCATTGGCTCCTGTGCACACATAGGGCAGCAGGCCCTCGCTCCACAGCAAGAGCAGTAAATAAGTGTGCCTCTTGTGACCGTAATGAGGTGACTTTTGAAAACAGGTTGAGGGCTGGTTGCATAGAGCCACCCTGTGATTGGAGGGCTGGAGCTTTCAACCCCACCCCAGCTTCCTGGTGAGGACTCCAGGGGGCAGCCCCAGATTCCTTTGCTAGTTGCTCAGGCTTGTTGAAAACCAGGGCACTAACCAAGTCACTGTACTTCAAGGGCGATCCAGCGCCCTTGGCAATATGCCCCCCACCTGGGTGCCCTGTGGCCACTCCTCCCTGCCCCCAGTCTGCTGTGGCTACTGAAGGGTCTGTTGCTCGGGCTACACCGGCGCTGGGGCACCGGCTTCCTGCTGGGCAAGGGGTCAGCTCCTTATGAGCTGGGACATGACAGGCCGACAGGACTGCCTCCGACTCTTACAGGTGAACCCAAACCTCCTTCCAAAAATCTTGACCCTACGAGGTTCATTCATGAGAGTTCACCCCCCACTTTCCCATGGTCCAAGGCACAGGGTAGGGTCAGTCCCTTTAGAACAGCCCAAAGGTCAGTCAGAGGGTGAACAGCCAGGGCTCGTGAGCGATCACCAGCGAAACCACTGCTGTGGTTCATTCCTGTTTCCATCCAGATGGTGTCAGTGTTGGGCCGAATAGCGACAGTGGTCCATGTGGCCTGGCTGCCTGGACTAGACCCACCTCTGTACCAGGCGTCAGTGGGAATTTCCCTCATACCCTCTCTACAGGCTGCAGGGCTGCTGCTACAGGAGAGGCGGGCATTGGAGGCTCTACACACTCCACAGGGCCGAGTGGCACCTGCACTTCCAGAGACGGCGGGCTGGTGGACAGGGAGCAAATGGAAATGCCACATAGTTAACGTGGGGTCTGAGCCACGGCAGGGGTGGCTAAGGAGACATATGCCTGCCCAGCCCTAGAGAGGGAGAGAAGCTCTTGCCATGATTCGCTCTCCTTCCTGGGAGCCTCTGCCTGGAGCGGTGCTGGGTACCCTGCTCAGAGCTGGGACCAAAATCCTGGGGTGCTCCCTCCTGCTGTGTGCTGTGCCCAGCCCTTACCTCCTGGAGTCAGACACAGCTAACTCAGATGGTAGCCTCCGTGGAGATGCCCAGACCGTCCACCTGCTCCTCCAGCACTGTGCCTGCTCAAAGGCACTCGCTGCTCTGATCCCCATCCCACGTGTGCCCTTTCCAGCAGCAGAAGGGACGGAGGCTCTGTGCCAGGTGGGGAAGGAGCGTCCTCCAGACCCACACCCCCTGCGAAGCCTTACATGTCTTTCCCGTTGAGAGGCTTGCCCCTCATCAATCACAGCTTCTGGGACAATGTGTGTCTTAAATCACCAAAAACAAGTCGGTGGTGTCTGGGCCTGGAGCTCCCGTGCGCTGGCTGCCCATCCCCCTCCCCCCCAAAATGTCCTGCAGCAGAGGCGGGTCTTCACAGGCTCACTGGTCTCATCAACCTGACAGCCCATTTTCCTGTTGTGCCCAGGAGACCGGGCACAGACCTCAGGCAGCCGTCCTGCGACATCTGGTGGGGCCGTGCGGGTAGCCTGGGAGGCACTTGCCAGGCCCATTGTTACCCCTCTCAAATGAAGGCAAATTGCTCTTATGACACAGAGCAGGGGGTATATGGGACATCTTGTGTGAAGGTGTTTTTTTTTTAGTTGAAGTTATTGGGGTGATATTGGTTAATAAAATTATATAGGTTTCAAGTGTACAATCTGTAATACAGCGTCTGAATATTGCATTGTGTGTTCACCATCCCAAGTCAAATCTCCTCCCATCACCATTTATTCCCCCTCTCCCCACTTCTACCGCCCCCACCCCCTTCCCTCTGGTAAGCACCATACTGTGGTCTGTGTCTAAGAGGTGGTTTTTCTCTTTGCTTAATCCCTTCAGCTTGTTCACCCAGCCCCGCAACCCCTCTCCCTTTTTCACCTGTCAGTCTGTTCTATATCTATGACTCTGTTTTGATTTTGTTAGTTATTTTATTGTGTGAAATCATACGGTATTTGTCTTTCTCTGGCTGGCTTGTTTCACTTAGCGCAATACTCTCCACAGCCATCCATGCCGTCGAAAGGATAAGACTTTCTTTCTTTCCTTTTGTTTACAGCTGAGTAGTATTCCATTATTAAATGTACCACAGCTTTTTTATCCACTCATCTACTGATGGACACTTGGGCTGCTTCTGAATCTTGGCTATTGTAAATAATGCTTCTATGAACATAGGGGCACATATATTCTTTAGAATCAGTATTTCAGGTTTCTTTGGATATAGTCCCAGAAGTGAAATTGCTAGGTCATAAGGCAGTTCCATTGGGAAAAAATATATAGGTTATTCTTGATTTCAGAGAGAGGAAGGGAGAGGGAGAGAGGGAGAGAAACATCAATGATGAGAATCATTAATCAGCTGCTTCCTACATGCCCCCTACTGGGGATGGAGCCCAAAACCCCGGTATGTGCCCTTACCTGGAATTGAACCAGTGACCTCCTGATGCATGGGATGACACTCAACCACTGAGCCACACTGTCCAGGCAAGGCAGTTAAGTTTTTAATTTTTTGAGGTAACTCCATACTGCTTTCCACAGTGGCCACACCAATCTGCATTCTCACCAACAGTGCATCCTGGCCAACACATTGTTGACTTATTGATGATAGCCATTCTGACAGGTGTGAGGTGGTATCTCATTGTGGTTTTAATTTGCATTTCTCTAATGATTAGTGACATTGAGAACCTTTTCATATGTCTATTGGCCATCTGTATGTCCTCTTTGGAGAAGTGTCTATTCAGGTCCTTTGCCCATTTTTTAATTAGATTGTTTGTTTTGGTGTTGAGTTGTATAAATTATTTATAAATTTTGGATATGGCCCTAGCTAGTTTGGCTCAGTGGATATTGCGTTGGCCTGTGGACTGAAGGGTCCTGACTCGGCCCCTTATCAGATGTATCATTGATGAATATGTTCTCACATTCCGTGGGATGTCTTTTCATTTTATTGATGGTTTCCTTTGCTATGCAAAAACCTTTTAGTTTAATGTAGTCCCATTTGTTTATTTTTTCTTTTGTTTCCCTTGCCCAAGGTGATATATCAGAAAAAATATCGCTACGAGAAACGTCTGAGATTTTATTGCCTATGTTTTCTTCTAGGATTTTTATGTGTTTTAGTCTAACCTTTAAGTCTTTAATCCATGTTGTGTTTATTCTTGTGTATGGTGTGAGAGGTGGTCTGGTTTCACTTTTTTGCACATATCTGTCCAATTTTCCCAACACCATTTACTTTGCCCATTGTTTGTTCTTGCCTCCTTTGTCAAGTGTTAATTGGCCATAAAGGCGTAGGTTTATTTTTGGACTCTCTGTTGTGTTCCATTGATATCTGTCTGTTTTTACGCCAGTAACATTCTGTTCTGATTACTGTGGCCCTGTGGAGTAGTTGGATTTCAGGTAGCGTGATTCCTCTAATTTTGTTTCTGTTTTTTTCTCTCTCAAGATTGCTGTAGCTATTCAGGGTTTTTTTTTTGTGGTCCCATATAAACTTTTGGAATATTTGTTCTAGTTCTGTGAAACACACCATTGGTATCCTGATAGGAGTTGGGTTGAAGTTGACATTGCTTCGGGTAGTATGGATATTTTAATGATGTCCATTCTTCTGATTCATGAACACGGTACATGCTTCCACTTATTGGTATCTTCATGGTTTCTTTCCTCAGTGTCTTATAATTTTTTTAGTACAAGTCTTTTATGTCCCTGGTTAAATTTATTCCTAGGTTTTGGGTTTGTTTGTTTTTTTATGCAACTGTAAATGGGATTGTTTTCTTAGTTTTCCTTTCTGATAGTTCATTATTGGTGTTCTGGACATCTTGTGTGAAGGTTGTTTTTTGTTCGTTTGTTTGTTTAAAGTCTGTTAATTGCAGAAAAAGAGCAAGCTTCCAATACAGATATCACCTCACCACTGGTTTTTAAGCTTTTTGGAAATTATGTGACGTGTACATGCTATTTCTGTAAAAGCAACTTTGATTTATGCCACTGCCGTTCTTCTGTTTCCTGTGTATTTAATGATAAAATTAATTGATTTTGGGTAGGAAAGCAATATGTTGTAGTTCTAAGAAATCTCTGTTGTTTATCTAAGGGGTCACAAAGACGTTTTTAGCTTCATGCTGCTATTTGACATAGTTTTCTAAAGGACCACAGCCTAAGAGCAAACAGATATGGGACTACTTTTCAGAGGATATGATATCTTCCTGACCTATTGTAATTTTCTGGCTCACAAACACTCATCCCTGCATGCCTACATCCCAGTACAAACGCACCCTGGAATCTCACTCAGAATTAATCTTCATGACATTATTCTAAGATGCAGCAATGTTTTATTTTTTATCACAACTTTTATGCTTCAATGAATAATTTTGATCCATTGATCCATTTTGTTAGTTGGAGATATAATACAACAGCAGCCCTGAAAATGCAAATATTATGAATGTAAGTAGTTACACACAAAGGAAAATTATGTGAAAATCACACCTGCCACCTGCATGTTAGATAAGGGACTGTTGCAGTCCTTTTTTGCAGTCACAAAAAAGTTTTTGTCTCTTTGGTGTAGGTCCCAAGGGCTGAGCCTGATAGAGGCCCGGCACTGGTGCGATTCCACCCTCCTGTGAGTCCTCACCAGGGGTGGGGTGTTTTGGGCAACAGCATGTCTCTGCCTCTCCTTCCCATCGCGATGTGGTCCTTCTCTCTGTTGTCATGGAGGAGCAGTCCATCTGCTTCCCAGGTCTTTTCAGAGGGAAGTGATCCCTACACAGCTGTAGACTTGCTGTCCTTGGGGGACGTGAGCTCAGGGTCTTCCTATGCCATCATTTGGACCCTCCATTTCTTGCTTTTTTTCCCTTTCTCAAACGTAGCACTTAGGATCTGGCCAGGTGGCTTGGTTGGAGCATTGCCCTGTACACCAAAAGGTTGGGGTTCAATTCCTGGTCAGGGCACTTACCCAGGTTGCAGGTTTGATCCCAGGTCAGGGCACATACAGGAAGCAACTGATAAACATTGATGTTTCCCTCTCTCTCTCTCTCTCTCTCTCTCCCTTTTGCTCTAAAATCAATAGGCATTTCCTTGGGTGAGGAAATAAGTAAATCTACACTAATAAAAGGCAAAGATGCTAATTGACCATACCTTCGCTATGCTCATCAGCCAATCTGAAGAGTATGCAAATTAACCCAACAAAGATGGCCGTTAAATTTGCATACTGCAGGCAGATCCCGCTGCACTGCCCTGTGCTGGCAGCAGTGCAATTCCAGGCCTGGGGCCGGGGCAGGCGGCAGCGCAATCCCGAGCCACCGCCTACCCCAGCGCGGAATCTGGGCCTGCCGTGTGCGACCGGGGAGACAGGGAAGGCATCGTGGGATCGGGCATACCATCTGCCACCAGGGGACCAGGCCTAAGCCAGCA
The DNA here is from genome assembly GCF_000327345.1 of Myotis davidii. Classification (NCBI taxonomy): domain Eukaryota; kingdom Metazoa; phylum Chordata; class Mammalia; order Chiroptera; family Vespertilionidae; genus Myotis; species Myotis davidii. Next base: position 410,996 of record NW_006285993.1, read on the forward strand.
GGTGCTTATCTCCCGAGGGGTCCCAGACTGTGAAAGGGCACATGTTGAGATGAGAGACACGCCCCCCCCCCCCCCCCCCGCTGCCAGCGCACAAATTTTTGTGCACTGGGCTTCTAGTAAGTAAGTTAAAAGCCTTGGCACATAGGAGATCAGTGGAGACCACTAGTGGTTTGTGGAACCCACTTTGAGAAACAGCACTCTAAAGCCGGATTCCAGTGAAGTCTCGCCTGGAGCCCACCATGAGGCTATTGTATGATAACTGGCCCTTCTGGAGACTCCAAAGCTTCCAGGTACAAAAGGAGTTTGGACCCGAAGACGGTGGATGAGGGTATCATTGGGTGGAGGGAAAGGGCCACTTTCTAGCATTCCCTCAGGTCACATGATCAACGGCTTCCCCTTCTTTTCTTCCAATTAAAAGGTCCTCAGGCCCGAGCACCCTTGTGGTGGCAGCAGCAGCGGGCTCTCTCCCGGGCAGGGGTGTGTTGGCTCCCAGCTCAGTGCCAGGCACCACTCTGAGCTTCATGCCAAGATGAGTGGCACAGTAATAACCTTATCAGAGGCAGCAGGTCCCTGATATAGGACTTCAGAGTCTCCCCGGTCACATGCGAACAGTGTCAACACCTCTCAGGATTTGTACAGAATCTGCGTATTGGTTCCCTCCAGAGGGAAGAGGAGCCACGAAGGGCTGCCCCTTCTCCTTGCCACCCCTTGAAACCTACATGATCCTATTAACCAACCTCAGCCCAATAAATTTCTTTATTTTTTTAATCACACACAAAAAAACAATACTGCGTTTTAGCAAGATCACTGGTGGCTAGTGGAGGAAGGGAGAATGGAGCTGGGGACTATGGTCCGTGTATTTCCAGGTAGAAATTTCAGGGCAAATGCTCTGGGGAGCAGGGCAGGGATCCTGCCTGGTGTTTCCATCTGGAGCTTTGACAAGACAAATGGCCCTTCCCAGGCAGGATGCTTTGTGCAAATAAACTTCATCCCCCAAAGAGAGAAAGCAGCCGGTGCCAGCCTCCCTCCTGTGGGACATTTGTTCCCCGTCAAGCCTGGCGGGCACGAGTAAAAGGGCCAGGAAGCCTCTCAGGGCAGAGCAAGTCCAAAGAGAACAGGAGGGAGTTTCTCACTGGCCACCTTGGGGGCCCGGTGGCCCATTTTCTGGGGCAGCTTGTTCATTTGCTTCCGCCATCATCTCTTTGTACTGACGTTTAAAGAAGCCAACCTGCAGGGAAGGAAGGAGAGGAAGGGAGTCGGTGGGAGAGGGGGAAGGAGGTGATGGGAAGGGGAGGGACCGCCACTCAGGAGCCCCCATGATGTTCAAGCAGTGCAGTGGCCACACTGTGACAGACTGGCCCACAGTTCTGTGAGCTGGTAATTACCTGTAGAATGTGAAACAAGACCCAGCGTGGACCAGGCACTTGCTAATCACAGAAAGAATCCATGGTGGTATCCACATCAAACCCAGGGCAGTGCTTTTCATGTTATAACTAGAGGCCCGGTGCATGGATTCACGCACCAGTGGGATCCCTCAGCATGGCCTGCAGGGATCAGGCCAAAACCAGCAATCCAACTCCGCCTGCCACTCCTGCCTGCTGCTCCCACTCATCCTGGCCCCACTGTGCATGCCACGGGCTCACGCCACTGTGGGCCTTGCGTCTGAGCGGCACTCCTGCTGTGGGAGCACACTGACCACCAGGGGGCAGCTCCCGCATTGAGTGTCTGCCCCCTGGTGGTCAGTGTGTGTCATAGTGACCGGTTGTTCGGTTGCTTAGGCTTTTATATATATAGATTTGCTGTCAAGAGAAACATGTAGAAAGGCAGAGGTGAGTGGGAAAGAAAGGGAGAGAGACTAAAGGAAGCCTGAGAACAGATAGGAACACACACATGGGGGACAGCTGGGACTGCTTATGTCAGAGGTGGAAGAGGCTCTCTCGCATGCAGTGACTGAGTGAGAACGTGGCCGACTCCAAGGGGAGCGCTGTCTTATGCTGTGAACAGTGGGAGCATGTGCTGGGGGGTCAGGAGGCGAGCACGCACCTTGTACAGTATGGCTGTGATGAGCGCCAGCAGCAGCAGTCCTCCCACGGAGCTGCCCACAATGAGGGGCACGGGGTTGTGGACCTCCTGCTTCTCCAGCACCACCTCCATCTGGAAGGAGGTGACCCCATCAGAAAGCATCGGCCTCTGGCTGCCCCGGCTTCTCCCAGCGTCTCCAACCTTTAACCTCCTCCTTGGCCTCCCCAGGCCAGACTCCAGGGGCTGAGCCACAACAGCCCTCAGGGGCTTAGGGACAACTGTCCTCCCCTCCCCCCAGGGATCTTCACCCCCACCCTCCAAACTTGTGAGCCCCCACCCGGCACACGGATTTAGCATCAGAAGCCGCTCGCCAACCTGGCTGCTGCCTCGCATACAGTCACTACCTGGGCTCTCAGAGACGCCTCCTGGCCCGGGAGCTGGGCATACACGGATCTGTCGAACGTGATTCCCGCCACACTCACCACCGATACCTTCTTCTGCAGAGTCTGCAAAAGGGCAGGAGAGCTGGCAGCTAGCTCTGGGGAAAGCTCCACGCCAGGGAAATGCCCTTGCTCTCCACTGAGGCCAGGCACAGACATTCAGGGCCCCCCTGAGGCGGAGGCTGGGGGCGGGGCTTGCCGCTGGGCCCACCCACCTGTCTGACCCAGCCGAAGCTGAGGTTGCCCTTCAGGGTGAAGTCCAGTTCCTCCTGGGTGCCGAAGGAGGGGACGTCACAGCGGAACCTCTGGCAGGCGGCAGCGGAGCAGTCCTAGGGGCAGAGAAGTAGATCAGCCCAGAGTGTGCGTGTGCGTGTGTGTGTGCGTGTGTGTGTGTGTGTGTGAAGGCAGCAGACAGCACTAACGTGTCTGATTTAAAGGAGCAGCCACATGTGAATTCAGGAATGCTGCTCAGCAGACATCCCTCTGAAGGTCACACGGACTCCTGTGTGCCTCTGAGGTGTGGCCTAAGTGGGGGCAGCCAGTCCTCACCAGCGCGGGATTCTTCTGAATGTGGGCCCGGGGGTCGGCCTCTGTGGGCGCTATTCTCTCTGAAGAGCAGTTCATAGATGGGCTCTAGGAAGACAGAGAGCAGGCGTCTCAGAGGGGACATCAGAGAGCGAGAGGGACACGGGAAACCAGGCAAAGGGCATTATTGGGGAGCCGCACACGGTCCTCAGGTACCTGGGGGTGGAGGAGCTCCAGCTCTGTCCACACCGCCGCCTGGTTCAGCTCCACAGGCACCAAGAAGTAGATGCTGACAGGCAGGTCCCTCTGTCCCGGGTTGCTCACCTGCACGGAGGGCAGCGAGGGCAAAGCATGCCAAGGCCGCGTCCCTCTCTGCTCCCTGGCTCCTGGGCCGCAGCCCCAGCTCTTGAGCCGCCGTCACTCACCTGGTATCTGAGCTGGGCCACGCTGCTCCCCTCCTCCTCTGGGGCCGAGAAGTTGAGGTACTTGGTGGATTCTTCGTGGCTGGGGAGAGAAGAGGCATGGGGCGGGGGGCGGGGGGTGTTAAAGTTCCCCGGGGCCTCCCGAGCAGCTCAGCGGGGGCCCTGGCTGTCCCGGATGAGGTGTGTGGCTGACCTGAGGGATGGGGAGATTAGGGAGCGGGCCTGGGCTCCCGGCTGGCTGCTCGCAGAAGCTGCCCACAGAGGAAACTGCCCAGGTGGGGCCGGGCAGGGGTGCAGTGAAGGGACAGAGGCAATCTGCAGAGGTCACACCTGGCTGCCTGCCTGTGGGTGCCCTGTGAGGTGTGTCAGCCCCAGTGCACACTCCTACAGACAAGCTCGGACCCCGCACCTGCTGGCTGCCAAGAGCCCGGTGTGAGGTTCGGGGGCGAGTGTGGAGCTCTGGGCAGGAGGAGGGCAGCCGACGAGGCACGTGGGTGGGCGTATCGGGGCAGCGTGCCCAGGCTACGTCCCACGGCCTGTTCCATATCACAAGTGCATACATCCCACGGGGCAGGGGTCTATGTCTGGTGATGATTACACATAATAGAGGCTCAATAAATCTTTGTTGAAGTCAAATGAATGAATTTATGGAAAGCACCCACATCGCTGTGCCTGAAATACAGCAAATGTCAGGGAGGTGTCTGCTCACAACCTCCTAGTTTCAAACACCTCATCCACCCCTCCTTGGGCGGCACCTACCCCTCATCCTCCACCCCTTCTTGGGCGGTACCTACCCCTCATCATCCACCCCTCCTTGGGCGGCACCTACCCATCTCAATCCACCCCTCCATCTCATCATCCACCCCTTCTTGGGCAGCACCTACCCCTCATCATCCACCCCGCCTTGGGCGGCACCTCCCCCTCATCATCCTCCCCTCCTTGGGCGGGACCTACCCCTCATCATCGACCCCTCCTTGGGCGGGACCTACCCCTCATCATCGACCCCTCCTTGGGCGGGACCTACCCCTCATCATCGACCCCTCCTTGGGCGGGACCTACCCCTCATCATCGACCCCTCCTTGGGCGGGACCTACCCCTCATCATCGACCCCTCCTTGGGCGGGACCTACCCCTCATCATCGACCCCTCCTTGGGCGGGACCTACCCCTCATCATCGACCCCTCCTTGGGCGGGACCTACCCCTCATCATCGACCCCTCCTTGGGCGGGACCTACCCCTCATCATCGACCCCTCCTTGGGCGGGACCTACCCCTCATCATCGACCCCTCCTTGGGCGGGACCTACCCCTCATCATCGACCCCTCCTTGGGCGGGACCTACCCCTCATCATCGACCCCTCCTTGGGCGGGACCTACCCCTCATCATCGACCCCTCCTTGGGCGGGACCTACCCCTCATCATCGACCCCTCCTTGGGCGGGACCTACCCCTCATCATCGACCCCTCCTTGGGCGGGACCTACCCCTCATCATCGACCCCTCCTTGGGCGGGACCTACCCCTCATCATCGACCCCTCCTTGGGCGGGACCTACCCCTCATCATCGACCCCTCCTTGGGCGGGACCTACCCCTCATCATCGACCCCTCCTTGGGCGGGACCTACCCCTCATCATCGACCCCTCCTTGGGCGGGACCTACCCCTCATCATCGACCCCTCCTTGGGCGGGACCTACCCCTCATCATCGACCCCTCCTTGGGCGGGACCTACCCCTCATCATCGACCCCTCCTTGGGCGGGACCTACCCCTCATCATCGACCCCTCCTTGGGCGGGACCTACCCCTCATCATCGACCCCTCCTTGGGCGGGACCTACCCCTCATCATCGACCCCTCCTTGGGCGGGACCTACCCCTCATCATCGACCCCTCCTTGGGCGGGACCTACCCCTCATCATCGACCCCTCCTTGGGCGGGACCTACCCCTCATCATCGACCCCTCCTTGGGCGGGACCTACCCCTCATCATCGACCCCTCCTTGGGCGGGACCTACCCCTCATCATCGACCCCTCCTTGGGCGGGACCTACCCCTCATCATCGACCCCTCCTTGGGCGGGACCTACCCCTCATCATCGACCCCTCCTTGGGCGGGACCTACCCCTCATCATCGACCCCTCCTTGGGCGGGACCTACCCCTCATCATCGACCCCTCCTTGGGCGGGACCTACCCCTCATCATCGACCCCTCCTTGGGCGGGACCTACCCCTCATCATCGACCCCTCCTTGGGCGGGACCTACCCCTCATCATCGACCCCTCCTTGGGCGGGACCTACCCCTCATCATCGACCCCTCCTTGGGCGGGACCTACCCCTCATCATCGACCCCTCCTTGGGCGGGACCTACCCCTCATCATCGACCCCTCCTTGGGCGGGACCTACCCCTCATCATCGACCCCTCCTTGGGCGGGACCTACCCCTCATCATCGACCCCTCCTTGGGCGGGACCTACCCCTCATCATCGACCCCTCCTTGGGCGGGACCTACCCCTCATCATCGACCCCTCCTTGGGCGGGACCTACCCCTCATCATCGACCCCTCCTTGGGCGGGACCTACCCCTCATCATCGACCCCTCCTTGGGCGGGACCTACCCCTCATCATCGACCCCTCCTTGGGCGGGACCTACCCCTCATCATCGACCCCTCCTTGGGCGGGACCTACCCCTCATCATCGACCCCTCCTTGGGCGGGACCTACCCCTCATCATCGACCCCTCCTTGGGCGGGACCTACCCCTCATCATCGACCCCTCCTTGGGCGGGACCTACCCCTCATCATCGACCCCTCCTTGGGCGGGACCTACCCCTCATCATCGACCCCTCCTTGGGCGGGACCTACCCCTCATCATCGACCCCTCCTTGGGCGGGACCTACCCCTCATCATCGACCCCTCCTTGGGCGGGACCTACCCCTCATCATCGACCCCTCCTTGGGCGGGACCTACCCCTCATCATCGACCCCTCCTTGGGCGGGACCTACCCCTCATCATCGACCCCTCCTTGGGCGGGACCTACCCCTCATCATCGACCCCTCCTTGGGCGGGACCTACCCCTCATCATCGACCCCTCCTTGGGCGGGACCTACCCCTCATCATCGACCCCTCCTTGGGCGGGACCTACCCCTCATCATCGACCCCTCCTTGGGCGGGACCTACCCCTCATCATCGACCCCTCCTTGGGCGGGACCTACCCCTCATCATCGACCCCTCCTTGGGCGGGACCTACCCCTCATCATCGACCCCTCCTTGGGCGGGACCTACCCCTCATCATCCGCCCCTCCTTGGGCAGCATCTGTAGCTTTTCCCTGATGCCCCCTCCCCCCCCCGCCGCCACGCCCGGGAGCAGGCAGGGTGTTTGTCCCTATCCTTCCCAAGGGGAAGGGAGGAGGAGTGGTTCTAACAGCGCTTCAAGGTGTAAATCTGTTCCTTGTGATGAGAACTGTCGCACCCAAATGCCAAGGGCCACGGCCAATGCCGCAGGCCCCTGCAATGTTGAGTTGAGGCCTTCCCTGACAGGAGCCCCTACCCCCTCCTAGAAGCTCACAAAGCCTCAGGCCCCAGGACCACAGAGAGGCCCTTGGTAAGACTCTGCTTTAGGTCAGGGTAACCTCTCTCCCAGTGAGACTGTGAGGACCTGGAAGACAGCGATGTCTCTCACATCTCTTACGGAACCCAGGACAATCTTGGGGCTTTGGAGAAAGCCTGAGAACTAGAACCTCTATTAAATGCAGCGTGTGAGCAATGGTAACGCCACACTTACTGCTGTCAGAGCCAGCCCACCATAAACACGCAGGATTGAGGAGCAAGTGCTACCAGCAGTTGCCAGCTAAGGACTGGAAGGGTAGTGGGAGAAGGGTAGTGGGAGAGGGTAGTGGGAGAGGGTAGTGGGAGAGGGTAGTGGGAGAACCCAAATATCCCAGGGGTTCAGGCTGCAGGGACTGAGAACCCCCAGCCCCGTCAGAGTGATGGGAGGGACCCTGCTCAGGTCCTGGAGCGGCACCTGCTGACCACGATGTAGACGGAGTACTTCACGGGCAGCTCCAGCCGGGAGGTGGTCCTGCTGGTCCTGGGGGAGTTGTTCTCGCTGGAGGAAGAGGAGCAGCATTGGCGGGTGCTCCTGACGAGGAGGTGGGGCGCGAGGGGGCGCGGACCTGTGCCTGGCCCTGCTCACCTGCTCACATTGGCCATTAGAAGCAGCCGGTCTCCCAGAATGGCCTTGGGGGAGACGTCAAAGGTGGCCACGAAGGTGACCTGAGGGAGAGGCAGGCATGGGGTTGGAGGCGGAGGTCACGGACACTGAGACTGGGTGGGGGCAGGGGAGTGGGAGACAGACCTGAGCGCCCTCGCGGAAGATGATGTGCTTGAGGCTGCAGCGGGTGCTCCAGGCGTCCTGGCTCCCGCTGTCGCAGGCCAGCTGCAGGGAGCGTGATGGCGGCCGGCTCTAAGCAAGGGCAGGGGCGAGGGCAGGGGCACGGGCAGGGACAAGGGCAGGGGGCGCTCATTAGAGCATGTCCCAAAGAGACTCCATGACGGAGTGACAGTTTTCTGGAATCTACCCTAAGATTATGTTTTGTTTTTAAAAAATCCTTAGACACTATCTGGTCAAATTTCTTCCTAATGTAGAAATCTCAGATTTATTAAAGTTCTCCCCCTTTTTATTTATTGTTATTTTAAAAGGGCTTTCTGTTATGGAAATGTTCAAACTTACTCAAAAGTAGAGAGACTAGATAAATCAAGCCCCATATACCCATCACTCAGCTTCAATTGCCAACATTTTTTCTACTTTTGTTTTATTCAGCTCCTTCTCCACCTTTTTTTGGAGGAATTGAAAGCACATTCCGAATATCACATTGTTTCATCCAGAAATACTTCAATATATACCACCAACCGCAAGACAACAACTCACGCCCGGCAAAATAAGCAACAACTCCGTAATGTCGGCCAGTAGGCAGGGCATGCGCAGACTTCCTAGGTTGCCTCCAAAGATGCTATTTTATGGCTCATTTTAAAAACAAATACCCAACAAAGGTCCGCATGCTGCATTTGGTTGGTGTGTCCAGAAGGACTTCCAGTGACGGGCACTCACCCCTGGGCAGCCGGATCTTGCCATTTCTAGTGTGTTCCTTTGAATGTTAACCAAACTATGACCCCATTGGGAGTACTAGCCTAAGAGAGACGTAAGAGACCAACCAGCCAAATGCAATATATAGACCTAGCTTAGATGCTGGTTCGGACAAATCAGGTATAAAAAGATAGTTTTGAGCCAATTAAGGAAATTCTATTATGAATCACTGGTTTCACTGAATGCAATAATGGTATTGGGTCATGTGGGATGTGGGGACAGTGCAGAACTATAGGGGGGAAGAGAGAGGAGTGACATGTCTGGGATTTTCTTAAAATATTCAGCAAGTGGAGCAGGGAGCCAGATGAAATAAATATAGCAAAATGTTGATATTTATTGAATCTGGGTGATATGTTTTTGAGAGGTTTGTTGATCTGCTCTCTACTTTTATAAACGTTTAGCATTTTTCGTAAAATTTTTGTTGAAAATCTGTTTCGCTTTGGTCCTAGCTCCACCTTCCAGAGCAGGTCTTGCCAAACGATAGCCCAACACCACTTTTCACAGAGGGAGCTTTATTGGTGCTCCTTCACGTAGGTCTCACCAATGGCTGCTTTCACTCCACACCAGCAGAGCTCAGCGGATGTGACAGGTGCTCTACGGCCCACAAAGCTGAAATACTTATTTTCCAGCTCTCCAGAGAAAACGCAGGCCATGATCTGATCTAGAGCAACCAATAAAGTTAACCCCTGCTTCTACAAGACAGTGTTTAAAATATTTGAAGGTTGAGGTAGGTCTTCCTTTAAAAGAAGAATGTTGACATGCTGTGGAATACAAAAACGTTTAGGGCAGCGTGCCCCCTCTCTCCACATCAGCAGCCTGCTGGGCACGCATTCCTAACAGTCAGTGTCCTTAAAACGCGATGCCCGGAGTTGAGCACAGCATGAGCAAGCCCCCGCTGGCACAACCGTGTCTCTCCAACCAGCACCAGCCCGGATCCCTGGGCTTCTGAGAGGCTCTGAGCAACGGCGGCCCCAGCCTGAGCTTTGAACAGGAGTCTCTGCTGACCCCCAGCCATTGGCTGCCTCCCCAGAAGGAATGATACCTGGGTCACTGTCGCCCGCCGGTAGGACAGGCCTGGCGGGTAGGAGAAGGTGACCGTGGTCCCATAGGAGTCCTCGCCCTCATTCCACACTTTCACTCCCATGTTCAGCTCCAGGGTGTTCCCCACCACCAGGGTCTCCAAGCTGGGGGTGGGGGTGGGGTGGAGGGCAGGAGATGAGCCTATGACCAAGGCTAGAAATGGTCTGGGGACGAAACCCAGAGTGGAGAGGTGGGGTCCCCGGGGCCTGGGATGTCTGGTTTCTGAGCACAGGATGGAGATGGTAGGGAGAGCCAGACAGCAGCTCTAGGTCCCAGGAGAGGGGCTGGGAGACCAGGGCAGGTCTCAGGAGGTGGAAGCTCACCCAGAGGCGTCAACGGTGATGCCAAGGTCATCCTGGCAGACATGGTCATCCCCACAGTTCTTCTCAAAGGGGAGCTGAGAGGGAAGGCAATGCAGGGTTTCTCCAAAGCCTGGAGCCCATACCCCACTGCCCCCCGAAGATCCCAACCCTAGGACTCACAGAGGTCGTGAAGTGTCTGCGGGTGTCCGGAGCCAGAATAGGCTGGAGGTTCCCAAAGGAAGGGATGGGCTGGCCCACCAGGGAGAAATTGAGACTCAAGGTGATGGGGATCATCGCGTCCTCCACACAAGCCTACAGGGTGGCCATGGGGGAGAGCAGGAGGCTCAGGACAGCACCTCACCATCACTAGCTGTGCCCCGTCTCCTCATCCCTGAGATGGGGTGACAGTGAGGCCTGCTCGAAGAGGCCTGGATCCTCTGCTCTCTCCCTGGCTTCGTCACAGCGTTCATCACTACCTGACCCTGTTATCTAGGAACCTGATTGCTTTTGCTCTTGCCCTGCACGTCCTCTGGGCGTGGACTCTGTTGTCCAGGTGGTGTCCCTGGCACCTAGGACAGGGTCTGTCTCAGAGGAACGGCTTGATGCAAGAACCCCGGCCCACCGCTCCAGCTCTCTGACGCAGCCATGTGCTGCTCTGCAATCCAGCTGTGCAATTTCTGGCAGCTGCAGCCCAGCCCTCCATTCATTCACTCACTCAGCCACGAACCCACTCACTTATCTGGCTAACAAATGGTGAGCTCCTCCTGCATGTGAGGTGACCTGCTGGGCCGAGCTAGTGCCAGGACCAGAACACACCTGGTCCTTTCCCTGCCCAGCCGCCGCCAGCCTCAGCAGCGCCCGTCCCCAGCGCCCAGGACCCTCACCAGGAGCAGCAGCGCCCCGTCCCCAGCTCCCGGGGACCCTCACCGCCTCAGCAGCGCCTGTCCCCAGCGCCCCGAGACCCTCACAGCCTCAGCAGTGCCCCGTCCCCAGCGCCCGGGACCCTCACAGGGAGCAGCAGCTTCACGTCCTCGCAGTGCTGTCTCAGACCGAGGACTCTGACGCGGCTCAGATGCCGAGTGTTCGTCTCCTTGAAGATGGCTCGGGGACTCAGGTGGCCAGGGTCAAGGGTCAGGTCAAAGGTCACATCACTTTGGAGGTTACCTAGAGGGGGAAGTAGAGGGTGGGGAAGGCTGAGAGAACCAGGAACTCCCCAGGGGGCAAGGGGCCAGGCCGGAGACGGGAGTCTGGGCCAGAGAGGACTCACCCAGCCGGGTCCTGGGACTTTCATGGACACGAAGGCAGACTGTGGCATCACCCAGGTCCCGGATGGAGGCTGTGTTCTCCCGACACTCGAACACAGACCTAGCAATCTCTGCAGGTGTTATGCGGATATCCACCCACACCCTGAGCACAGGTCTGGTCCTGTGGGCAGAATGCCAGCCTTTGGTCCCGGGAAGGCCCCCTGGGGTGGGTGAGGGGACGGGTGTCCTGGGTACACCTAGGGACCATCTGGGGAGTGACTGGGGAAGGCTGCTCTCACCTGAGCAGCAGTGCGTGTCCCTGGGCCCCCACAGCCAGGTCCACAAGGCCATCCAGGGTGAGGTCCTGGCCCCCGCTCAGCGACTGTCCAAAGTGCTGGAGCCCGGGGGAGAGCTGGGAGCCTCTGATCCTCTGGCGAGAGGGACCGGCAAGCCAGTTTGGGGTGAGAAAAATGAGTTGGAATCAGCCACAGGAGGAAGGGGGAGGGAGGAAGGTGAGACAGAAGGGGTGAGGCGTGAAAAGATGTCACCATGAAGGGCCTACAAAGCCACGATGCCTAGAGCAAAAGAAAGGAGCTTCGGGGCCACAGGGGGCCGCCCTCTTCTTAAAGTTCCAAGCTCTTTGAAACCCCTTCTGTTGCTAAACTGTACCCACAGTAATTGATGATAACGTAGCACCTACTGTGTGCCAGGCACATCTGCATATGTCTGCCATAGACGTGCTACGTGCCACCTATGTACTAACTGATGTAACCCTCACGGCAGCGGCCTGCGCGGGCTGGCTTCTTGTCGCACCGTGGACAGCTGAGGATCTCAGCACAGACAGGTGAGCCGTGACCACGACCACATCCCTGAGACACAATTCACACACCGTGCAATTCACCCTTGTAAAGTACACAGCTCCATGTTCTTAGGCTGTTCACAGAGTTATGTGACCACCAACAAATCAACTTTAGAACATTTTCTCCACCCCAAAAAGAAGCCATATGCCTGAGCAGTCACCCCTAAGTCCCTCATTTCCCTCCCCAGCCCCTGACAGCAACCTACGTTCGGTCTCTGTGGACGCCCCACCCCCGACCCGCACCCTACCCCACCGCGTTCTGGAGCTAATATAAATGGAACCAGACTCTAGGTGGGCTTTGTGTGGGCTTCTTTCACTCAGCATAATGTTTTCAAGATCATTCATATTGTATATGTGTCAGTCCCTCGCTCCTGCATACGGCTGAATACTATTCCACTGCATGACCACACCCATTTGTCTATCTGCTCATTCGTCGATGAGCATGTGGGCTGTTTCGCCTTTGGGTAATTGTGAATCATGCTATATGAGCATTTGTTGTAACTGTTTGTGTAAACGTGTTTTCCGTTCTCCTGGGCAGAGTCGCTGGGTCATACAGTACCTTCTGCTGCACCCTTCAGGACCTGCCAGGCTGCACCGGGTCCCATCCCCCGCGGTACACGGTACACGAGCCTTCGCATCCGGCCCACACTTGCTGTTTCCCGTCTCTCTATTCTCGCCCCCCCCCCCCCCCCCGGCCCCCGTGGGTGTGAACTGGTGTCTCACTGTGGTTTGAATTTGCTGATGACCGATGATGAATGATCAATACCTTTTCATGTGCCTGCAGGTCCTCCGTAGATGATCTTTGGAGAAGTGTCTCCTGGCCCTTCGGCCTGTTTTTATTGGGGCTTCCTTGACTTTGCCAGGGAAGCAGCCCCCTTTCTGAGGGAGCCCTGACCCCCTGGGTGGGGGCTCCTGTCTGGACAGGCATCGGGCAGGATTACTCATGGCAGCAGGGAAAGAAGTCGTGTGGCCTCCAGGGAGATGAAGGGGTGCGTGGACAGGCTGAGCAGCCAGGCCCAAAGTGACCGGCAGCGGGGCCCCAAGGGACCGGGCAATGGTGAGAAGCAGGAGACCTGACGGCCCTCATCACCGCTCCTGATCCACTACCCACTGGGACCAGCCAGCTCACTGACCCCTCCAGACCCCAGACCTCATCTCTAACAGGGCGGCTGACGGGGCCTGGGCCGCCCGTGAAGCCGCCGGGGGATTAAAAGTCCTGGGTGGAGAACCCACCCAAGTACCAAGTCTCCATCGGACGTTTCCATTTCTCACGTCCCACAGGTTTTGTTCGCTGCCTAGAGACGCCCTTGGTGGGCAGAGGAGGGCAGAGGTGGTGACAGACTTTTCCAGGTGGCAGCGTGGAAGACAGGGAGGAGCAAGGAGAAGGCGGTCGGAGTGACAGGATCTGTAACGGGCCTCACCTGGCTGTGGGAGGGGCTGAGGCCCGGCCCCGAGGCTCCGTGGAACAGGTACACGGCACCCTGGTTCTCGTCTTCCCCAGGGGCCCCGATGGCCACGTCCGTCAGCTTGTCCCCATTCACGTCCCCCATGGCGGTCAGGGCTGCCCCAAAGCGGCCCCAGGGGTGGCCCTGCTCCCCACGGAGAATGGCCCGGCACTGCCACCTGGCCCTCTGCAGAGCAGAAACAGTGCCAGTCCCAACCCGGCAGCCCCTCCACCCCCCACCCCGGCCCCCCCCC